>NW_009952968.1:574638-577484 GCF_000747805.2 Chaetura pelagica | reverse complement strand
AGGAATGACAGTGGCGCCAATAGCACAAACACCAGGTCAGGCTTAGGCTCCATCAGGAAGCAGGAAGGAAGGTGGCCAATGGCAGAGCCTGTGGATCCAGCAACAGGAGAACAAGGTCTGCTCTCATGCTGCTTCCCCAGGCACCTCTGTGCCCTTGGGCAAGTCACTCCTTTGACTACTCCTTCCAAGAAGTGAATGTCTCCAACTAAGCACCATGATTGTACAGGGACAAGCACAATAAGACCTTGAAGGACCACAGCAAGAATTCTTCCTGCCTCAGTACAAACCAGTTCCAAGATGGTGTGGAGCTCTACAGCAAATCAAACTACCTGTATCAAGGGCAAAAGCACTCATAGGGAATCTACTAGAACTGAGCAGAAGAGGACTTGATACACTGTGATTTCAAAAATGGTGTGAGTATCCAGGAGCAGAGTTATAGCAACATTTAGTACTACCTAAAAATGACAGAAGGAAATTTTCCTTCTTCCTGCAACTTGTATTGCATATATGCACACAAGCATGTCTAAGTGGGTTTCTGCTTTCACACAATCACCCCCAGTGTTTCTTAGCCAAGAACTCATGTCTGTAACAGTGATGAGATCCAACAGTTCCTCCAGCCACTATACTCTACAGAGCCTTTGGCCTCAGGAACTCTGAACATGAGGATGGTTCTGCTCACATTCAGTTATGCTTGTGAAATCAATCAGTTCACAGGCAGACCTTCCCACCAGCTCTCACAGCGTGAAAAAAACCCAAAAAGGGTTGTTTGTAGCACAAGGAACAGGCACTGACAAATGCAATCAGCTCCCCCAAGCTGCACTTTCAAATTGCTGAATAGCTTCAATGCTAAGAAAGGATTGAAGACTCTGGTTCGTTTCCAAAACAGAACAGTGCAGTGTGGCATTACTGAAGCTATCCCACCCAAATGGAATTTGATACTTCATTCAATCCCAAACATTATTCTTCCATGTGTTCAGCTGATCACTTGAGATTCAACTGTTTATGCCCTACTATGTGTTGCTTTGGGGTTGTTGGTGGAGTTTTTTCCCTCTTAACAGCAACTAGAATTTGACTGAATTGACTCTTGCCTACACGCATGAAAAAGGCTTTAGGTGATACCTCAGAAGTGAAGTAAGGCAAACAGGAGTATTTTCTCCTTCCTTCACCTCTAGGATAGACAAGCTCACACCTACTGAAGACCCTGGCTTTTCTTTCCTTGTTCCTCACTCTGTAAGCAACACTCCTCTCTCCTCACCTCTTTGCAGAATGTACAGCTACCTCTATAAAAAGTAGAAGGCCCTTCCTGCTGGCTTCACTGGTGTTATCCACTCTAGCTCTGCAGTACTAGACCTAAGATAGATATCTAAAGATACCTGACATCTCCTTGCCTTCTACTGTTTGTTTAACAATGGTTAGTCTGCTGAGAAAATATTTACTTTGCATTTGAAAAAAGGTCATTGTCTGGTGGTGTAAACCACTCTCCCTCAAGACAACAGGAATGAGAGCTAGATCCTAAAAGAGAAAATCAGCCTGGAGTCTTTTTCTTCCTCCCCTGCTTCCTCTCACATCCCATTCAGATGGCATGAAAAGGCTCTCAGTGGTTCCAAGCCCAAAGAAAGAAGGACATATTTCATGTTCCTCATTAAATCTACCTCCATCGGTCCCTCGTTCAGCTCAGGCAGGAAGCAGGGCTCACCCTAAATAGAACAGAGGTGGGTAACAAAACAGGAAGATTCATTTCCTGTAGCACCACAGGGCTCGCAGGGACAGTTCCCTGTCCTTGGCATGCTTTCCAAGGACAGTCCTCCATGGTGGCACAAGCAAACACACGAACTGGAGCAGGGGCCAATTGCACTTGACCAGCTTTGCCTTTAAAATACACTGTTAGGTGTGCTTCTCATACCCAGCTGTAGAAGCAGGGACTTAAGAGCACATCAGCTGCACCCCAGTGCAGCACAGCAGGGGATGCAGGATATGAAACAAGTTTTGCAGCACAACACTCAGTCAAAGGAAGCAATGCACTTTCCTGTGCAGGGTGTTTTGTGTCAATTTCAAGTTCAGTTTTTACCAGCACTTTTTGGGTGGTTCCTATGCAGTTTCACATACACAAAGAACAGAAGGGCATAAACACTGTATCATTTAAATGAAAAGGAAAAAAATCTCCCACTCAAATGCAAGGAACAATAAAGTTAATAAACTGTGTAATTACTATCCCAGAGTACACATACGTCTACAGAATACCCCCTAGTATTGTAACCAGCCACACAGAAAACTTGTATCCTGCCGATGCAACTGCCTAAGTAAAGCTTAATTCAAAGACCATTAAACAGAATGTGACCCTGGCTGTTGGTTTCCGTAGCCACTACAGCACATGAATAGTTTCACCATTTCTTTGCTTGCATAGGGATATAGCTGTCCATTCAGAGCAGTGACAGCTGTTTAACATGGAGCAGTGGTTGGAAAGAGCAGACGTATCAGGGAGGAGGGTGACTGAAAGAATATATGCCTGGGGAAAGGAACAGGGGGGGAAAAAGGGGAATTTTAACAAGGATGAAGATTGCTGGAGTAGAGATCCCTATCTGGCTTTAAATGGCTAAGGTCCCATGCTGGAACAGCACAGCTGCAGCAGCACAGCTTCAGTGTGTGCAGTTCTTCCTGCTCCAGATCCTGAAGAGGAGGTTTCACAAGATGGTTGGTTCAAACTAAGACCTCATTTCAACCCCATCATGTCCTCTGCTCCCCACAGAGCTGTCTTGCTCTTCCCTTGGGCCAGCTGTAACATCATTGTGCTCCCCCAGGGAAATGCTTCACCTCAAAAAGACAGCATCAAATAAGCTATTAGGGAA
>NW_009952968.1:571872-574424 GCF_000747805.2 Chaetura pelagica | reverse complement strand
AGAAACAGTTTTAAGTTTTGGCTCAGTGTGGGCAAATTCCCAGACAGGTAGGTGAGAATACAAGTTGTTTGCTTTTTGCAAGGTAAGGCAGAGTTTTGCAGAAAGCACTGAACTTTATTAGTTCACCTCCATAGTCATCCTCCCTGCTGCTCCTCAAGGTTTTGCACACACACACACTCAAGAGAGGGATACTACAGATAACAATCTGCTGAGGAAAACATCATGCACTGACTTCAAACATGAGCAAAAAAGCAAAATGTGGCTGCATCAGGACTTCTAATCACTTTGACACTTTCATGGTCACCAAACAAGGTTATATTCCCTGCTCAGTGCTCAAATCACTCCCTCTCTCCTTCTGAGAGGCTCAATCTCTAATGGTCATTCCTTTCTATAGGGCACTTACCAACAACTCAGAGACTGCATCACTTGCAAGGGTTCCACTGTACTTTGCCTGCAGCCAGCTCCATTGTACATGAGAATGATGGAAAGGTGAGATGCCTCCTTGTGCAGTCACTTTATCCAGGGGCCTGCAAGACAAAAAGGTCAGTAAGTGTGGAGAAAGGACAAAGAGGGAAACTGCCAGAATTAAAAGCTTAAGGAAACAGAGTTGCTACTATGATAATTTGTTGCAAGGTAGAGCCTCGCCATACGGAGCTGTCTCTGTGCAGCAAGAGCACATGGGATATAGGAAGGCAATTACTTGGCCCTTGCTTTGCTTTAGTTCCCTAAACCAGCGCAAATGCATTTGGGGATTTATGGGGTTTTGGAAGCTTCCAGTAAAGCTCAGGGTCTGTTCCTTGGGTTATTGTTTTCCCATCTGTTTCTCTTCATTTTATTCCATCACAGAGGCCCCATCGTGGGACACAAGAATGTGACCGGAACAATAGGCAGAACTTGCTGCCTCCAGGACTGCAGGGAGGGCAGAGCCACCATTGCAGGACAGGAGCCAGCAGATTCTATATTTAGCCCTTTCTTGCTTATTCCAAATCACATTTGGACCCTGCACTCAAGAAGTCAGGAGGCTTTCACCAAACCACTGTCCCTGAGCACTGCACATCCAGCAGGGCCCCTGAACATAAAACATTCATTTCCCTTCTAATAAATGCCAACAGGAAGACTTCCTGCTCCCTCCTCCCTTTTCCAAATCCCTATTTTGGCAGACTTTTTTCTTTTTCTAAGCAAACTAAACAAAACTATCTTCTCCTTTGTAAAGCTGGCAGCCTTGAAGCAGCAGCAGGACTCTGGAGCTTGAACAACGTGGCACTGCCTGTGGAAGCAGGGCCCTGCAAAGAGGCAGAAATGGGTGAGCTCCATGTTTGGACCTGAGCTAAACTCAGCAACCCACAGGGTCTTGCCCCAAGCCTACACCCCAAGTCCTGAGGGCCAGGCAGGTGAAGGAAACCCAGGTCTGAGCACCCATCTGGTCTCAATCACTGCCACAGCATGTGCCTACACCTCTCAAAGGCAGTGGGAAAGGGACTGCTGAGAAAAGCTCAGGTCTTTGCAAAGCCCTCCCCACCATGTCCCAAAGCACCTCTCTGCTACTATGAAGGCTGAGAGGGCTCTTGCACCACAGGAAGCTCATCTGTTTGTGGCATCCACTGCAGTGCCATTTAGTATTTGACTCATTTACATCATCCAGGCAAGGGGATCCTGCTGAGCAAGAGGAAAACCCATCATGGTTCCAGAAACACTAACCTAAGAGCTGTGCCACTTGAAAATAGTTCAGTGATAGCCAACTCCTCTTTCTGCTGCTTCCGTAAGGACTGCAGATGAGGACTACTCTGCACGTAGTCTCTCCTGTTTTACCAAAGGCTGCTGGAGTCCCAGTGAGAGGCTTGAGCTCACAGGTGCCCTCCTGGACACCTTTCTGCCATCCATATTATTCCACATGTACTACAATATCTCCACATCCTGCCTTTTCTCCTGTAGGTGTTCCATCCCTATTTCTTCTGAAAGCCCTCTTACTGTAAGTGGTTATATCAAGAAGAGAAGGTTGATGCTAGATGGTATGTAAGAATACCTTTTTTTGCTCCTTATATTATGTCTGTCCTTGGAAAATCAGTGGTACCTACCAGTGCCCAAAAACAGATGGAGAAATTATACCTTCTGGTGGTATCACGAGCCATTCCACTAATTTGCTGTGTGGCCTCAAACCTGTTGTAGGTTAGATTTTCCTCCCTCAGGCATTTGTTTCCAAAGGCTGCTCTGAGGGAGGGGTGTCTGGTGAATGCTTGGAGAGGCCTGGTCAAAAGCAGCATAGTTACAAGACTGAGCAGACTGTCTTCCTGCAGCTTGAGATCTGTCCCTGTTCCTGCTGTGCTCACTGAACACCTTTGCACTGCTAGCACAGGCATGCTGGCTGCATTCATCTGCCGTGCAAATCGCCTTCTCCTTTACTTCTTTTGTGTCCAGGAGCCTGGCATCCCTCTGCTTATGCCAAGGAGACAGTGCCTGGTCAGTTCCCTAAACAACTAACTTATGCCAGCAAGCTGTAAACGAGCCCTGTATACCCAGTGGGTATGAAAGGAAGGGAACACTTTCCATCTGGC
>NW_009952968.1:543353-571737 GCF_000747805.2 Chaetura pelagica | reverse complement strand
CATTCCTGCAGGTCTTGAGACAGTGGTTATTCATCCAAGGTAAAGGAGAGAAGGGGACTGGAGTTTCCAGTGGAAGAAGCTGACGCAGAAGTAACAGCAGCACTTAGGGCCTTGCTTGGCCAGAAAAATGCTGGGTAAAAAAATTTCATGTTGATCCATCTTGCAGCCAAAACTTTCCCTTACATCTTCCCCTTCTCTCCCAGAGCAAATAAGTTGGTGCTCAGACCCTTTGGAAGCTTTGTTTCCACAAAGTCTTAGTGTTATCACCTCAGAAACAGGGCTGTGCTCAGGTTAAGGGCCACAGCACTGACACAGAGCAAGAGAGGATGCTGCCATGGAGAGAAGTGATCCAGCCAAGGGGAGATGGGGGAAGACCTGAGGCCCACACAGGTAACAGCCAGTTTCCTGAAGGTCACACAGCATGTTTTAGGGTTGGCCTGGAAAATAACATGAAGCCCTGATAAATCCTACATCACGAGGATGCTTTTCCAGAATATCAAACACGCAACCTACACAACCTTTCTCAGAGCTGGGCCCAGGCACGACCCATCATCTAGACCTGGAGCTCCTGCATGCCTTGTCCCTGGTGTGACTGAAACACCCCTGCCACAGTGCCCAAGCATAGGCTTTCATGATAGATGCTTGGGGAGGAGGAGATTTGTGCACTAGAGCTTTGAATGTGTTTTGCATGGCCCTTTCCATGAGGTGTTGGGTACCCACCATGTGACAGGTAACACTACATGTGCCCTCTTGGTCCGCATGCGAGTACTTAGAATCATTACAGCTAGAGCAGAAGTGGCAACTATAGTAACTGGTGAGTGTCGCAGCTGAAGCCATTCCAGTTTGGGAGACAAAGATACACCAGTGGTCTTCTCACCACTCCTTGTACATGTACCAAAAGGTCTGGTTCCTCTGTTCTCCTCACCAAAAGAAAGGAAAGCTTGTCCCCTACTCTAGCATTGCCAAGCCTGCTATTCTCCCTTCCCCTCTTCACCCCTGAGGGATGCAAACCCTGTACCCCTGTTTCCTTCAGCTAGTTAGGGGTGTAGCTATCAGAGGTACCACCCTTTGGTAAGTCACGCTTCAGCATTAGCTAAATTCATCCATAGGACACAAGGACTAATACTAATTCTAATGCTATCCCCCAACATCATTCCTCTGCAGTAAACAAACGGCCATGTCACCTACCTGTGACACATTCCTTTAAGAGACAGAGGCACCTCAAAAGAGATGTTCCTCAGATAAAAGGATACCTTTCCACCCATCAGTCCCATGACCTGAGAAGCAGTACTTTGGTACTGCATATCGACATAGCATCTTCTCTGGACCTCAAGGGGAGGATCTTGGTTCCCTTACCCTGCTGTTCCACCAGCAGCAGCCACCAGACCCCAATAAAACCATTCACTTCCCACAGGCACAACTAGGCAGCAAGGGCCAGTGATGCAGCCTCTTTCCAACTGGGTGCAAGGCACAAGATGATACAGACAAGTATGCAGCATGAGGTGGTAATGGGCTTAGTAGAGCTTTGCAGAGAACAACAAGCAGACATATAATACCAGAAGCTGATTGAGTAAGGATAATAATTTCACCAATAAGTGTAATCAATGCATAAGCACAAACATTTGCGGTCAACAGTGCAGTTGCATCCCAGCTGAATGATCCACTGGGTACACATGTTCAGATAAGCACACCACCATCACTGCACAACTAAAAATCTTTTCCCATAAAGCCACACAGACTCCCTTGGGCAGAGGCCAAGCAGTTAAATAAAAAAGTCTATCCAGAGTAAGAACTCTTCAGAGACATTTAACCATCTGGAAAGAGGAGGGGGTCTTACTCTGAGAATGCTTGGAGAGCCCGACTTACCGCGGTTAAACACGTGCCTTGTCCAATGTTAATTCCTGGGGAAAAGTCTCACATCATTCCCACTGCCTTGTGCAGCAGGACCTGCATCAAGCAAATGGGCCCCATTCTGCTCTCCAGACAAGAGCATACAGCCAGAGCCTGAGATAGGATGGAAGCTGGCTCTTCAGCATTTGCTTTTCACTGAGACCAGACTCACAGTATTGCTGGTGACAAACAACAACCATTGCTGTTAGTATGGGCTCCTTAATTTCTTTTTATTACCTCCCCACCCATGTCATGTAAATAAAGCTGCAGTTGGCTTCTTCCAAAGCACTGGGAAGTGAAGATTGCTTCAGGAGGGGACACAGCCACAGCCAAGGCAAAGGCACTACCTCCTGCCACCATTCCCCAAAGAGAGCAGGCACTCCCAATGAACGGGAACAAGTGCTTAGAGCAAAAAAAGATCACAGGACCCTGCTCTCAGAAAGCCTTTGATGCACGAGCTGGACTAGGACACAGTGGTCAGAAGAAATTGAATAGGACTTGGCTCCATTCACAGATCTGCCTCAGGAGACCGTGTCCTTGTAAAGAGTAGCATTTTAGACGGCCACATAAAATCTCTGTATTTCATAGTCACATGAGGTCTGTCTCCTGATGGGCTTTTAAGAGCCCAGCTAGGCAGAGGCACCACTCATATGGATGCAATCATAAACTAATAACCTTGAAGAGATATGGCCAAGGAGAAACTAATACATCCAGTGAGAGTTCTCATCCTATTTCCTTTCTGCTAAGGGGCACGGACAACATGAAAGAGCACAGAAAGTCTTGTATGGCAGAACTCCTCCTGTATTAGGGCTCCAATCTCTACTCTTTTACTCAAGGCTGACCCAAGCAAGTCTTGGTACCCACCCCTCTCCTGTGGTGGCAAATCAGAAACAGAAACCTCTCTAGTGGTGAGAGAAGAGGTCAAAGCCCACCGCCTTAAAGCTCAGAGCACATAATCTGTTAGTGTCCTCAGTCCCTTAAGAAGCGAGGGACCCCAGAGGCAGCTCAGCTCAGTCGAAGGTCCCAGGGATAGAGGAGGGACAACAGGGCACAGCTCTCATCCCTGTAGGACAACATACAGCTAGACCCAGGCAGCCAATGGACTAAATGTTACTCAACAATAACAAAAAAAGCTCTTTTCAGCCTCTTCCTCACAGCTGTTCATCAATGTTCCAACCCTCTGACCCTGACAACTCTTCTGGCTGAGAGAGATGGGGTCCATCATTTCATCTGCTCCCTCTTATCACTCTCCTGTTCCAAAACCCTTAGCTCACTTGCTATAAAGATGACTGCTTTCTTCACAGGGTCACCTCTCTGCAAAAGAAAGAACCTCTCATTTGGACTTCAAGTTTCCTGGATGTCATCTGACCAGGACAAGGAAGGAGGAGAGAAAGGTCTTTCTACAGAACACAGATGGAATTGGTTGAAGCAGTTCCAATCAATTGGGCTGCAGTATCTGAGATGGTATTTTGATTCCAGTCCTACAGCAAGAGACAGCACAAGGCCAGGCGAGGGCAGATTACATGATCTCTCAAAGCTGCCTTTCACTACAGCACAACACGTCCTCTGTGTTATTAGAGGGCTTTTTCGGACTGAATGAAATAACACTCTACAGCTCTTGAATCCTACCTCAGGGCAACAACAGCATCTCTCCAGCCCATCTTTCTCCAAGGAGGAGATTAAATATCAGAGATGAACCGAAATGCAGTCAATCAGGCAAGGCAATCTGCCAAGATAGCAGAAAGGAAGGGGGGTGTGGAGAGAGAAGGCACCTCAGTACTGAAGTGACCTGTTTAAATGCTGCTGATGAACACTGAGCTGCAGGATCTCTCCAAGGCTCTGAAAAGCAGAGGAAGCAAACAGAGCAGTGGAAAACTTCCTCCTACCCCAGAGGATGGGGATGAACATAGGTCATTTTTCAAGCATTAGCTGTGCTCAAGGAATGGAAGTCTCAGCTGGAAAAGCTGAAGACACAGTACAAGGCTAGTCCAGCCTGGGTCTGTGAACTCAAGATCTGACAATGATCTAGAGAGGAGAATGAGAGTCAAACACACACATGAACTATTGCAGGAACTGAGGAAAACACACCCCTCTTCGCCTGAAAGATTACACAGCTCCAAGATGCTTTGGCAAGTCCCAGCCCACGAGACACTCTCAGAGCAGAGGTGCAAAGATCAATCTTCCAGACCCCCCAGGCCTTGGTGTCTCCACACAGGGTGTTTCCACTTTCCAACAGCAGTTACAAAGCTGGAGCCAGATCCTTCAGTCACAAAAGCACAAGCTGCTGGAGTTGGAAGGAAAAGAAGCTGTTTTAGTGCCTCTCTGTATTTTAGCCACATGAGGCCAAAGACAGCTGGAGCCTGGGAACAATTCACATTGTGCTACCATGTCAGAGCCCTGCTGCTCTGAATCAGAGCTCTGCTTTGCAGAGACTCACAGAGAAACCTTTCCTCTCCCACCAGTATGTATCTGCACTCAGCATCCAGATACCTGCAAGTCACAGCATCCACACCACAGAGAGGAACTGCCAAATGCTCAAATAACAGCCTGACTTCCAAAATCACTGAAGTCTCTTTTCAGAGGTTCCTGAAACTTCAACCACCTCAGAAATCCTTTGCCATCAGGGTACAAGACCAGAGAGCACAGGTCAAAGTTCTCAGAAATGGTTTGTTCAGTATTACCTACACCTTCATGTCAAGCAGCAGCAGGTAAACTACAGCAGGAGGGGAGATGGGAAGGGGAAGCAGAGAAGCATGAGAAACTGTGACAGAAAAACCGCACCGAGAACTAAAGAAACAAGCTGTGGGTCTCTGAGAGGTGTACATGCACTCACAGGCAGGCACAGTTTCTTGGACTGTTTATCAAACTCAGGAAGGAAGAGGGATCAATCTTCTAGAAAGATCAGAGATGCTGGGGGGATCATATGATGTTCCCTTTAAAAAAAACCAAACCCACAGAGTGTGTGCACACAGACAACAAGCTACAAGAAAAGCCTTGAAAACAGCAGAGGAAACCCTAACACCACCCCAAAGATACTACCTTTAACAAAACCACATCCCAGAACCTAACAAAAAGGACATGCAAACTTGTATTATTTCAGGCAAGCAGAGGACAATTTTCTGCACCCCCCTGGCCCCTCCTACCCTAACAACACAGTAATTGGACAAACGCATTCTCAGCCTGGCTATGTGGTGGACAGGAGCCCTGCCCAGTCCCAAGCCTCTCCTAAGGGTGCTCTTTGGAAAAAAAACCACATTATTGTACAAGTTCGCCGATATTCTCAGGAGCTTTGACTCCAGCTGGTATAAAAAACAGTAGAGTCAAAAAAAACACTGGCTCTAAACCCACATAGAAATGGAGGAAAGTATAATGACTGCCAGCAAAATTATTATGCCCTCACCTAGACAAAAGAGTTTGCCTCATACCCTATCAGTAAAGCCCTACGCAAACTCCTCATACAACCTTACTCTGTTTGCAGTGACTGCAGAAAAAGGGAAGAAAATCCTCAGCGAGTTATTAAGAGGACATTGGGGCATGGCTGAGACTGCCCTGCCTGCAAACGCAGGGACACCCACGGAGGGGGCCACAGTGGGAGATGCATCACAAGAGCCATGCAGCATCAGATGTTCTCCTGCTCCGGTTTATAACTGCTCACACATGAAGACCAGATGGTTTCCAGAGTGAGGGAGAAGGGTGTGTTGCTTACACAAGCAATGCCATATTTCAGTAAATATCATATGCCATCCAGACATTCTGGACTGAATCCAATTTCCGTTAGACTTTGCTCAACCGGGGACCTGGCTCTTCCAAGAGACAGCAAGCTCCATTCGTGCTCAATGCATGTCTAAGGCTGATCTGTGTCTCAGGCAGACATACATTTTTACCAGATGATCCTTGTTACACCTGGCACGAAGAGAGGATTTCCAATGTTCAGCCAACCAACCTCTGATTCCAGCTTCAACTCAGACAGAAGCAAGTTAACTCTTCCTCACCAGAACTGTGTAGGACTGTGGGCCACAGAAACCTGCTTTTCCCACTTACCTCCCTGGCGTGTTTCCTCAGGTCTCTGCCAGTGCTTCATCTCAGAACATCGTGTGCGTACCTACAGTTCTAGGAAGTACCTAGTCCACTTGTTTGATAACTGTCACAGAAGATGGGTAGTCATACAACTGTCTGTGTTGAGATGTTAAAGTCTCTTTGCAAATTCAAAAAATCCAGTTTTAAATCATGGTCTCCCCAGTCCTGACTACTGTGTGCTGCACTAGAATGTTGGGGGTCTCTGCACAACCTCCATCTAGTGGCCTATCTGGCTTCAGGATCTTACACTTGCCAGGGCAGACAAGGCCTCATCCACAGAGTTCTTCCAGGCATGCTCTTTAGCCAAACTCACCTTTTCAGGACACAATATTCCAAACACATGTATGCTTCAACCTGACAGGTAACAAATGTGACCATGGAAGAACAGCAATAGCAGAAATAAACAAAACAAGGCAGGAGCCATTTTCCCAAAGAACCAACTTCTGTTTTCTCTGACCAGAATTTCAATGCCTGCTTCTTTTTTAGAAAACACAGCACATTGTCCAGGCAGCTTTACACACACTCTCCCTTTAAATGTCAAGCAAAACTCTTGCAGGCTTGGCAGAGGGAAGCTAGATGTCTGGCTCACTGGCAAATATGACAAAAGCAGAGCTCCCCTCCTGCAGCCCATACACACGAGACACACCGGAACAGATGACAACTTTGTTGAAACCAAATGGGAGACCTGACAGCTTTTCTGGCATTTGTTTTGGACACCAAAGCCAAAAAGCACACACACTCACGAGCCAGGATGGTGTGGATTTAACGTAAAAAACAACGAGCAAGTTTTATTCCATTTGAGCTATGGGTTTAGTTGGGGTTTGCCAGAATTATTGTGCTGGTCACAGTGCAAGAGCTGGAGAGGCCACGCAGCTGCTTCCTCCCCACACACATCTAATGGGCCAAAGCAGAAGGTGGACACTGATAAAGCCCCAGTGTGAGGAACTGCTGAGACTGTTCCTCCTTTCTTAAGGAGCACTAACATCAAATCCATGGGACCTCTTCAGCTCATTTCTGTGCTCTTCTGTCACTTCCTAGCTCATGGCTGAGAGGCCTTCAGCTTCCCAACCCTCCCAGACTCTGTGTACTAGATTATCTTCTCTTTGGTGTTGCATATAAGCTACTGAAAGAAAGGAGTTGTTCAAAGTTAAGCCTCAAATAAACTTCTCTCTCTGGAAGCAAAGGAGTTCATTAAAAAACCCAAACCAGTACCTAATATATAAAGTAGCTATCACAGATCAGTGCTCCAGGCAGGTTAGGGTCAGCCCTTGAGCAAAGCATTAGTGAGCACCATATTCAGCTGTTACTGACCTTGTTCAGACATTTTGCTCAGTCCTTTTGCAAGACCTGTGTGTCTGTGTATGTCTCCCATATCTAATCCTTCTGTGGGACTCATGCTGTAAATCTTGGTATTGCTACAGCAATTTCCCAGTGTAATCACATGCCTTGTTGTATTACCACAGCAGTGATAGCTGGTTGAACCACACACCACATCCTTGCAATTGTTTCTATTACTCACAATTGACTTATTTATTAAATTTCAGCTTGTCAAGCCTTGCCAGAAGATGAGCAAGATCCCTGTCACCCTTCCTTGCTGTTGGTCAGAGTGTGGCAGAGGGCAGGTGAGTAGGCTGCGAGTTTGAGCTGTGAAACAGTCCCAGTGATTTTGTAAGGAAAAGATCCCATGTGCCTAAACACCAGGGATTGAGACCTGGGAAGTAAATTCTTGAATTGCAGCATAAATTAAAAGGGAAAGTAGATGTAAATGAAGGCTAAATTAATTCCTGATTTTAGACAAGTATTTCCACAGACTTGCTTTTAGCATGGCATCAGCTGCAGTTCCCATGTATGGGTCTATCTCTGTACTCAGTCTCACTTGCAGGTCTAACCAAGAACAACCCAAAACAGAAAAGTGAAGTGCCTCTAGATGCAAGTAACTCTGCTTGTGGGGGATTTCCTGGGCTTGGAACAAACAGCCTGATGGCTCCTGGCTGCTTCAGAGGCCCAACCCACCACCTTATGCCTCACAAACACTCCTCTGACAAAAGACTTTGAATCCTTGCTTTCAAAGAGGAACAAACAGAAGGCAAGTTCAGACAAGGCTCATGGCTGCTTGCCCAGCCAGGCCTCAGCTAGTCCTTCATAGTAAATATTTGTTCTTAATTACAGTGCCGTTTGCCCCAGGAGTTTGCCTGCAATCTGTAGGAGGGAGGGGGATTATGTTGTTGATAGGTAAATAATAGCTCTTTCATCCAGAGAACCCAATGCATTTTCCAAAGATGAAAGCCTCCTGAATACTTTCCCCATATGTTAGGGTAAGGATTTAAAATCTTTGTCCCACTCAGGGCATGCCAAAAACTCCCACAGTAGGTTCAGAGAGGGAGATTGTAGCTTCACTGAGACAAGCTGCCCGCCCAGCCTTGCTGGGAGCAAGAGTCAAGTGGGACAGATTCAGCACTAGCAACTGGCCAAGGAGGTGTGACACAGGACCTGGACTGCCATCGTAATGTGAAGTGAGGACAGAGGCTGCTGCTGACCATCAGCATCAAGCACATGCTGCTCTGCCATGCCTGGCTGTCACATGGAGACACTGAAGCCAGGTGACCAACATTAGATGGAGCCAGGAACAAATTCCATCTCTCCTGGTCCTCAGGTCTTGCCTGAGAACCTGCCCAGCAGACAGCCATGGTCCTTCATGCCCAGCTCCTGTACAGAGGGCTCCCAAGGGTCTGGAGCACCTTCCAGGGAAGGGCAAGGAACTTCCCATGCACAGTGCAGCTGTGTGAAGCAATCCCACAGACAACATGTGGGAAGCAGCCAGTTCTCACTCTCCCTAAAAGCTGACAAGCATAACGTTTGATCTTCCTGCACTTAGCTTCCAAAACATCAAAAATTCAAATATTTATCAGCAAGACTAGGGGAAATGTAAGCGAGACAGCTGACCTCTGCTCTGTCTGAGGAGGAGGTGAGAAACTACTTCCTCCCACCCACCACCAGAAAACCCTTCTGACCCTCTGGGAGGCACTGAAGGAACACAAGCATTCCTTTTGTCCCCAAGACACCTATCTAATGTCACTGCCAAAGCATCTGGTATCTCAGAGTCAGAGGTCAGAGCCAAGCTCTCTCCAGCTCCAGAACACACTACACATTTCTTCCATAAAGAAGGAAAACAGACAAAACAAGAAAAAAACCAAGCACACCTTGCCATAGGCAATGAAACCAGTAACTACCCATGCTTCAGCTCCTGCGTTCCTAATCCATTCCCAGTAATGACGCCCAGCACAGAGAACAGAGGCTAAATGCCTATAAACACCAGGAATGAGAGGTGCCTTCAAGGAGCAGTCCCTGAACTTTCAGGGGGGAGCCAGACACACAGAAATCTGACACTGTAATATTTTAAAATCCAAGATAACCTGCACTTCTTTCCTCCCACATTCAACCCATTGCTCACAAGAGGTTTTTGGCATGTTCCAGCTAGGCAGGAACAGCCCCAGAGATATTACTGCACTTAAATGCCTAGGAAAGCAACAGAAACCTCCCAGCACCACCTCTGCTGCTCTCCCCCCTCCCTGTGTTATCATTTACAAGCAGATCTGCTGGGCTTGGTTTTGTTCCTCTTTCCAAACATCACCCAAGGTTGTTTTTTTTCCCCTACACTCTGCTTAAAAAAATAAATTTAAAAATAGGGTTATTCCCTCCACTCAGCTGTAACAAACTGGCCTGAAATCTGTTGCCAGCATGCAATAAATATTTGTACTGTTCCTTTGTAAGTAACTTCATTCATCTCTCTACTGCAACACTAGAATCATTTCGCATTTTTCACTCTTACTCAAGGTCTTCAAGTTCCTTGTCAGAGATTTAATGAAGCCTCTGAAAATCCCCAATCCAATGTCCTCTACTAACACCCTCACAGTGGGCTGGAGTTTTCCAGCTTGACCCATGTATGAAATCATGTGTGAGCAGCGGGAAAGTAAAAGATTTGTTACATGCATTCTCCTCTCTACAGTAAAACCCTCACAGGTGGGGAACAGCTAGTCCCAGACCTCACATCCTCACTTTTACACAAGCCTTAACTCCATGAGCAGCTAAGACAAATAATTGTGTTATGTCCAGGAAAGAACTACACTGGAGCTACAGGACCAGAAATGTGGCTGGTGTTAAGTCTTTCCTCTGGTATGTTGCTATGTCCTACCCACCTGAATCTCTTTATTACATCCTTTAGATGTTTACTTTGCTTCCTGCCACTAAATTCGTCAGACAGGCTTCCTTGCTATTATGGTAGTTATGAGGTACATGGTTAGAGGCACATTTTATAGTGTGCCTAAACAAGGAGTTAATCCTATAAATCTATGTAAGAAACACAGCACATTTAGAACAAGCAATCAAAAAGGAGGTATGTTTTGAAGGGCCACTTTCAAACAATCTTTTGCTTATCCCTGAGGCTGAACCTTTAACACAAGTCTGCCAACAACCTCCAAACTACCTAGACCCTCCACCTGTAAAAGAAAAAGGCACCTTAAAAACAAAGGCACCCTTGGACCCCTGTTCCTTGCCTGGAGTCCCACTCCTGAGCAGTCCTGAGCCTTCCTAACCCAGATAACCAGCTTACAACCTTGTCAAGAAGGGAAGAACTTGAATTTGGGGTTAATATGTCTTTTTCCTTTTGAAAGGAAAGTGGGGTAGGGAGCAGCCAGGGAGTATAAGCTAGTTTACATACAAAAAAGGTTGATATGGAAAGAAAAAGTGTTCCAACCAACCAAATTACTTTCAGATGAATTTTTTTTTTTTCTTTCCTCATGCAGGACAAACTACCTTAAAACGCTAACAAGGAGGAAGTGTGTTTCTCCTAACTCTGTTCTCTAACATAGAGGCAGACTGCTTCCCAGGAAGCAGAGAACAGGGCTGAACAAATTTCTCACCAAACCCTATAAGCAAGAAAAGAGTCATCAGGCAGCAGCAGCTACCAGTGACTTCTTGAACAAATTAACCTTGAGACCAAACCAAAAAGACCAGACTCTTGATTCTTACACTCTTGAAATAATAAGAGAAAGGATGCACATATATTTAAGTTAATGTATTCAAAGTTTAGGCACACCCCCCTTACCTTTGGCAAAACAGAGCATAAATATTCACCAGGGAATGGAGCAGGGCAGGGGAGACCAAAAGAAACTCTACACATCTTTTGAGTCAGAGCAAGCCATAACAGAGGATTCATTAACTGGATTCAGGTGATCCTATTAGCTTTGCAATTGCTGCACATCAGGCTGCAGAGTAATTAGGGCTGCAATTCAGAAGGATTTACCAAAACATTTTTTATTAAAACACAGTAGTTGTTAATCAGGCTGACTAAAGTCTTTAGAGCTATTACCCTGCTGCACAGGATCATAATTAATTCATCCACTGGGGAAAAAGGCATCAAAGAAACAGCCTGGGATCAACTGCAGGTTCAGAGGACCAAAGGAAAGCCAGAGAATTCAATGGGACATCTCCCTTTGGCATCACCACAGGCTTTGATCAGGCTTCCAAGTGGAACACTTGGGAGGCCAGTGGAGAATGTAAGAACATCAAGCCTATACAGGAAGGATTTCCATCGGAAGTATGCCAAGGCAACACCCAGCTGTATTAGTTGACTCAGAGTTACTGCATGAGTCCTAATTGCTGCCTAAAAGTTTAGTGGTCCACCTGAATTACATGATCTCTATCTGATGAGGATGTTTGGCCACCCTGCAGCATCTCACAGAAGCAGGGCCCATATTTCCTCTTCCAGAGGCAGAGAGTTTTTCAATGCAAACAGACACAGCCACTCTGGAGAGTGGTGAAGGGCAAGTGTCTCCTACAAGAGCAGTGGAGTGTGATCAGCTCCTGGGTTTCTCAGCGTGTGTCTAGCAGTGGGAACAGGAGGATGCACTCTAACTCCAGTCACTAACCTCAATTCCATCAGGTTAAGGCAGGTTTGATTCAAGTGACAGACTACTGGGCTCAACAATTCTGGCGACAAGACTGAGAAAGAACAAGGCATGGGGGTACTTGCTGTCCTGCCTTGTCCTGCTTCCATGGACACTACACACACAGCTGAGCTGCCTGTCACTGCAACCAGCCTGGGCTTGCTACACTGGAAAAAGCACAGTAGACTTCTGACAGGGTCTCCCTCAGAAATGTCCTGCTCAGATGCACGGCACAGAAAGCATAAAGGAGAATCTAACCAGTGCAGGGATGTATTTTTGAAGAAGAATATTCTGTTTTAATAAGCAAGCTAAATGAACATATTAAATATCTTACTAATCCAAAAGGGAGGGGATAGGGGAGATTTTGCCAGCTTCTCCTCCCTGAGCACTTCAAACACTGAGGCACATACGCCTTACAAGGAAGCCTGAACAGTGTCTAAACCTAGTGTAGGTTTTACATCAGTAGCCTCGTACAACACCTAGCACAGGACTAATGATGTAATGCAAATAATTAAACATAAAATCACAGTTGGCAGTTGACAGAAGAAGGGAGTTGGTTGGAACAGTTTGTTCTTCCTTCAAGTTGCAGAGGTGAAAAGTGCTGTCCCGCCTGGCAGGATCACAGTGCAGCAGAGGCCCCCTCCCAATTTCCAGACCAAATACACTGCTTGTTGGCTGCCTGACCAACTGCAGAGGGGATATCTGTCTGGCTCTGACCTGTTGGCTTCCTGCTAAAAGGGGTTAAGAAAAAAAAGGAAAAAAAAAAACACCAAAACACAAAACCCACACCACTCCGAAAGCTTCTGAAGTATTTTCCAAATAAAGCAATAATAATGCAAATATATCTGATCTTCATAAGCTATATATACTGAGCTTAAACACTTTGCTCTTTTGCAGCTAGACACTAAAGCTGCAGACAATCTGGAACCAAATGCTTACCAAGTGATGCAGTTCCATGTCAGTTCACAAACTAGCCATGAAGAGACAGTTTTCATGACTTTACTCAATATATTCAATTATTCAGTGTATGTTTTACGTGAAGATATTTCAGCTAATAGATAATTCACAAATTATTCCTTTGGTTGCCCAAATCACATGGTGACTTTCAAACATAACATCACCTAAGTTGCCTATTAAATCTGGATTCCAAGTCGAGACAGCCTTAAGGGATCTGCTTTTCTAGACACTGTGAGCTATCTCACCACTTGTTTTTGGGGAACTTCCATAGTCACTTAAAAATCTAGCCCAGATTTATCTTAATATTCAATTTGAAACTCATGCAAAAAAAATCTGAATTACAAACTTGCATTCCACAGACAATGCTGAGAATAAACTATTGATATTCCCAAACTCTTACCAAATGCTGCATACGCAGCCAGAAGCCCTTTGAATCCTTCTCAGTTGATTTTTTCCCCTGAAGGCTTCATTGAGCTTTACTGGACATAAATAAAGAAGTTAAACATTTCCTCTTCTGGAACATCACACCAATCGATACTTAGAGACCTTCCAGGCCTAGAAGGTTTTGCACTCTTAAGGGAATATGTCACCAAAAAGAAGCCTTTTTTGTGTGTTTTCCTGTTTACACCTCCATTGCGTTACAGTCACAATTTGCTTTTTTTTTCCCCATGCAAAGCAAGAAAGCAGTTTAATTAACAAATTACAGATTCCAGTAAATACTCTGTACTTGACAAAGGTAAAGGAGAGGTTTCTGGGGCAGTGATAGAATTTTTTTTAAAGTGTTATAAATCTGAAAAGCAAACAGGCTAAGCAACTTCTTAAAAATCCCTTGCATAGAAGACACCTGTCTGCCAGCAGGCATAGCAGAAGCAGTCAGGTGAAGCAGTGAAAGGGGGACATACTGAGACCCAACAGCAACTCAAGAGCTGTGAGGCTTGCTAAAAGCCATCAGCCTTTATCAGAAAGTCATGCCAAGAGCAGAACCACCCGTTCCTCTCTGCATCTGTAGGAAACACGATAAAAACCTTCACCAAAATACAAATAAGTCAGGATTTGCCAGCTGATTTTCACAACAGCCATGCTGCTGACATGGGTGCTGCCTGGGATCACATCCCTGCTGAATGAGGTACTGAAGAAAGAGGAAGGCACAAGACTGCACCCATCCTAAACTGGATCTTGCTGCTTGGTCCAGAGCCGCACACCAGTAGCACTTGAGAGCAGGGAAGGAGGAAGACATTATAGGCTGGAGGAAGGCTGTGCTCTCCATTCAAAGCTTTGCTCTGCTCACCAGGAGCATCTGACTGCAGGCAATTAAAAATGGCTCTCTGCTCTTTGGTGATGTTTGTTGCTTCATATTCTTGGCTGCAGTCACTGGTTATGAGGCACACAACAGAACTCCCCACTTTCCTCACCCTGCTCTTCCAAAAATGGCAGTTCACCCAGTCTCCAAGACTGGGTGCTCAGTCAGAAAATGTCTCCACTTTCAGGAAACTGGTTACTTCCACCAAAGCTGCCCTGGTAGCAAGTTTAATGAATGAGGAATGCCCTAAGGAGAAAAAAAGACAAGCGAGAGTTTGGCGCAGAGCACCCACCCCGCCCTGCTTGCTGAACACCAGTCCCTCCCAGTGCTGTGAAGTGTTTACCAGAGCTGACCCAGAGCTGGACCTGGAAGTTGTCCTGTCCTGAAACCCCACCCCAAGAATCCTCCTGTGTGCTCTACACCTCCTTCTGGCTGAGCCTTCCCTTTTTTAAGACTTCCCACACAGCAGGATGCTGCTGCCTGCATTTCTTACCTGGTGGGGTTGGCTACAGATCTGTTCTCCAGCAGCTGGGTACCCTGGTATGACACCTTACACCTATGCTTAGAGCAGGCCCCAAAGAAGGAGACTGGGTAATTAGGTTCTCTGAAAGCTGGTTTGTTAAAAGCCCAGGGCTCAATCCCTGCTCTGCCACCAACTTTCTGTTGGTGGCTCAGTCCAGGGTCTACTCACAGCCTGTGCAGGACTTCCCCATTTCCATCCATCTCCTGCTGAGCTGAGCACCCAGTGGCTGATGTGTGCACAAAGGCTCTCCTTCCTGCAGCAGACTAGACCCCAACACAAAACAATAGTCCTTGAATCTGTCTTCTTTCTACAGAAAGCATAAACTCTTGCTCCAGTCCTTTCACCTTCCTCAATTCCAGTGTCTCACCAGGCCCCTTGGGACTTTATAAGAATGCTGACCCCTTCAGCCTGACAGCTCTTCCACTGCAGGGTATGTGTTATCTGTAAGGAGGGAAATACCACACAGCACCTGGCTAGCAAACGATCAACATTCAAACATCCATGCTACAGTGGGAATCAGGGAGAAAACTACAAGTCGAGGATGGGCTTTGACATTCATGAAGGAGTGGAGCATCTGGCAAAGAGGATAAGACAGCAAAGGCAATGAAATCCAGTGAGCTCAGTGACCAGGCATAGGATTTTAGCAGAGATCATAGAGAGCCACAGCTGATATTTCCAGACCTGACTGGCAACCAAGCAGGATTAAAGCTCCACTTATAAAATTACAAGGTTAATAGATGTTACAAGCACATTACCAGGTGTCGTGACTTTCTGGAAGCACATCCCAGAAGAGTGCAGAAGCAATTACAAGCCCTCTTTTCACTATCCAGCTGCATCAATCACCTGTAAGCACTACTTAGCAACCCTTTATCAAAGTAAACTTAGCACAAAGGAGGATCTGGTGTGCCCACACCACTGCACCCTCTGAGCTAGTCCTGCTCCCTGACAGTTCACCTTAAACAGAGGCCAAATGCAGTCATTTTAAAATTAAGCAAACAATAAAAGCAAAAAGAACTAAAAAAAACCCACAACAACACAACAAAAAACCCACCACAAAAAAGCCAAACCAGCCACTGGACCCAAACTGTGCACCAATTATAATATAAAGCAGAAGCTTTATAATCACATAACCTGCTATGGTGAAAATAATAAAGAAAGGTACCTGGGAAGGGAATGAAAGTCTGCACAGCATGACACTTCTGCTGACTTTCAGGAAAAAAAAAAAATATATAAAAAATCAACTGGGAGGGTCAGAAACAATAGAAAGCAGGAAGCTAAAATACAGCCTGAAGGCTGAAAGGCCTTGTCCTAAATCATACAGGGAACCTGGGACAGGGAACTACTGTAACAGTCATCTTAGGCCAAGCCTGGTGAGATCTCCTGTCCAAGCTAGACTACTTGAAACAGACAAAGTTTACAGGAAGCAGCAGGGGTTTTGTACATCACCATAGCTTCACAAGCTTTGCCCGAGACAAGGCCTATAAAGCTTCTGAAGGAAGAAGGGGTGATCAGCCCAGAGATGGGCAATAAATACACCACCACCAAGCACCTGTGAGTAGGAGGGATAGTAAAAAGCCAAACGAGTCCAAACTCGCAAGGACATGACAGCATTTTCCAGGAACTTGCAACATCACCTTCACAGTGGAGGTGAGCAACCAGTGTCCACACCTAGTTGCACTGTAGTCATTTGTATGGTGATGGGATCATGCTAGAATATACCAGCTGTACATGAACATGTGGTTAAGGACTCTCACACATCTTTAAAGGGCAATTCATTTCTCACAGACATGCACATGTTCTCCCTCTGCTTGCAAATTAAAGGCAGGGAGGCATCATGGGCTCTGTGCACAGTGCTGTGGTGTGGATAGGACAGGCACAGGTAGGAGGCAACTCTTCATTTTAACAGGCTGTCTACAAAGGTTCATAAAAACAACTGTCTGTAAAGTACTCCCCACCACAAACTGCTTCAGCACACTCCCCCCAACCCACATGAAAGGTAAACATGAGCAACAGGCCAAGCCTGTGACTGGTTCAGGCTCTAGCTATGGGTTGAGGCAGACAAAAGGAACACCCCACCAACTCACTTATGCTAAAATAAAAGACTTGTGTTTTTTTGTGTTTTCAGCAATGTCATGCAACATTAAACACCCAATGGGTATATTAGCACATCTGCTTCAGGAAAATCCACACAGCCCTTTTCTCTTCTTTCTTTACTATTTTATCCAAACCCAAACTGAGAAATAAAGCAGTTCATCCATGCACTGCAGCTTGAATCAGTACACAAACAAAAAAAAAAAGCTTTTAAAGACACTTATCCCTGCCCCTTTTCTCAGGCTACTCCTATAGTGATATTAAGCCGAATCTGTCTCTTCTCTTCTGCTGAAGCTGAGATCAAACAGCAACTTTACCACATCATAAGTTACAACTGAGGCTACTCCTGGCAAAAGATGATCCTTCCCTAACTAAATGCTAAAGCTCTCCTGGTATTTCTCTTCCTATTGTCTGTATCCAACCCTATATTTATAAGATTAGCCTCAAATTAGGACAGTTTCCTCATTCTTCCTTCACTCTTACTACAGCCTGGTTCCTGGGAATCTGATCCTATCTTCCACAGAGTTTACTCCCTGTTGATAGAAAATATCTAGTGTATGTGGGCAGGAAGCACCAACAGAGGATAATGAGGATTAAGAGAGAGTCCTTGTTATGACTTATCACCACAGCAGATCAAGAGACTCAGTGGGGACATTTGATCAACAGGAACATTAAGAACTTGTCTCACACTCCCACACAGTGTCTCACCCTACTGTGGTGTGGGTTAAAGTAGCTCACAGGGGCTTTAAGGGCAGGATTAATTGCCCTGGCTTATCCAGCTACTTCCATGTCATCCAGTTCTTCCAAACTAGAAGCATGGCACTTAAGAGATGGGAAAGAATAAGTTGAACAAAGCAAATAATTTTGGAGTTAGTTACTTGCCTAAACATTCCTCAGAGGAGACAAGAGGCAGGTTTGTTGACCTAGTCAATTGCTTTCTATCACCTAAGAAGACTGTTCATTTCAGAGTGACTGGTGCTGGTGAAGAACCAGATATTTACATTGGTACAAAGTCCCTCTCCTGCTTTGACCACTGCCAGAAAATCCTGGAGATCAAGTTTTTTTCCTAGGGGGAGCCTAAACAGGTCCCCATAGGAACATTACCAAGACTTCATCCTGCAAAGCCATGCACTGAAGCAGCCACACAGAGAATCGTCATTAATCAGCAACCCAGTTTGCTCCCAAACCCTGGAAGACATCCAGAGAGAAAAAAAACACTGCTCTAACATCCTTTTGCTTCCCTCAATCCTGGGAAGACAAGCAAAGTGCAGCCTTTTCCTCCTAGTGACAATCTTCCATCCTGACACCCACCCCTAGTCCAGCCCCCCCCACATAGTCCCTGTGAACTTCAGCCTCCACCTCCCTGCCACACCATGCTGTTGCAAAATGCTCTCTTCAGTCTCCTCCACTCCAGAGCTGCCCACATTTCAGCACCCAGAGAACAAGCCTCAGGAAAAGCACCTTCCTCTTTCACAAGGAGTGGCAGATTGCTTCAGATGACGGTATTAAGTGAACAAGTCAGACACTGAGTAGCAAGATTAGTTCCCACAAAGACCAGGTAGTAATGAGAGTGGTTAAAGACAGGTAATGAGTGGGTGGCATTTGTCAGCTTCATAATGTAGATCATAATTTGTTTATTACTCTTGCTACTGCTTTCGCTGCTGTTGGAATGCAATTAAATAATAGCACCTGCAAGTCCTGCCAAGTATCTGTCATGTCTGACCTACAAACATCCCTGGGCTTCCGCTGCACATGCAGTGGCACTGGACATGTGGTGGTATCACACAGAATGTGGAAGGAAGTATCCCATTGCTCAGAAAGAAAAGTGAAGAACTCCATAGTCCAAACCAGATGAGCTTTTACAACAAACAAGCTCACAGAAGTTTTGGAGATTCAAGAAAACTAACCATAATCCAGAGTTTCTCATAGTTATGTCAGGACAGGGACACCTGGGAGTTACCCTGGACTGCCAGTGCTTGATTTTAACACTGAGGGAGAGAGTGCAACTCACTACTAGCTCCATTCCCAAGGTCAAATGCTTCATCTCTTGGTGGCCAACCAACACAAGCTGAAAGGGTCCACCATTTTCCAGTGGAGGCAACATGTATGATCCCAAAGTGCTCTTCAAAAGATGGATGAACCTCTCCTAAGAGAAACTGTCCTCTCCCTTCCCATCTGAGATGGGACTGGCTGGCCTAGTCTGGGTGATGAGGCTGCAAGCACCAGACTGATAGAAACACTAATAGGAGCACTGACAGGGACAAGATGGGGCTTTCCTGGCTACTGCTATTTGAGCCACAAACTGGAAACTGTGTCCAAGTGGAAGCACTGATTCTGCATCAGGAATGCACACTAGCAGACAGCAGCTTCAAAGGTGAGTAGATATTTTTAATTAAAAATACAACAGTAAATCTTGCTTCATGCACATACAAACACTTCTCTCCACTCTTACCAAATTTAGAACTACAGTGGGAATTTCTCTTTAACTGCTTGAGCAGCTCTCACCACTGGTGTCTCCACCAGGCTCTGTGGCAGGACTCGATGGACAGAGGCAGACAGGATCAGGGAAGAACCTGTGCTTCACTAACTTTCAGTAATGACCCTCCTGCCCATCCCCAAACCACTTAAGTCCTTCCCTTCACAAAGAAAAACACACTGCAGGGACATAAACAAAAACCAGCGGCAAATTTTGGCACTGAAGTGCACTATCAGTGCATGTTTGGACACAAAGAAGCACCCACTGAAGTCAGCAGAAGTTTGGAAAGACAAAACACCTCCCACACAAATGAGAGACAGAGGAAGCAGTCAGAGCTGCAAGGCAGATAAGCCGCCTGTCGGAACAGGCTTGGACTGTCCTAGCAGGAAGATGTTGTCCAATGAGAGGGAAAGCTATTTGGGGAATGAATGAATAGTGAAGCTTCTTGTTAAAAAGAAAACACCCAAACCAAAAAAAAAACACAAAAAAACACACCAACAAAACCAAACCACAAGACTTTCCCAAACATATCTCTCTCAGCTTTCTGCCAACTGGATGCAAGGCCAAGACACGCAGAAGCCTGCTTGAACCTCTAGTGCAGGATCATTTGAAGGCAACAGCTGGAATGGAAGCAGAGGGAAGGTGATGACTGGCAGAGGACACATAGATGGAGATGATGGCAGAGCTGATCATTGTTCTGTCAGAGGAGAGGGCAGCTTTCTGTGGACTCAGCACCCTGAATCCCCTCAAACTCACATTCAGAAACCCACTTTGCACAGCTTTGAGATGACCTTGCTTAGCTCTTGGGGGTGCAATCCTGGCTGCTACAGGCAGCATGAAATCAGTCATCCAGGGAGAAGTGGCAAATTTAGAGTAAGAACCAAACTGCATCACTGCAGCAGAACTGTTGATCTTCCACTGGATACTGAGCACTTCACTGACAGGATTTCATGGTAAAACGGTGGGTCCAATTCAGAGGCCACATTAGGGGAGAAAGGAGTGCTTACCCCAAACCCTCAGTCACAACCCCTCTACACCTCCTCATACACATTTCAACTAAAAATCTTCCATATAGAAAAATGCTGTGCTCCTAGGGTGTTGCATCCACAAGCAAACCTCAGAGCTCAGCTGCTCACTGGCATGGGGCTTTCACTAATGCCATATCAGTGACCAGGGTCTCACGCTGATGCGCCCGTCTGTTCCCTCCCACTTTCTGCAGGGTTTACCACAACAATTCACCTCTCAGAAGAAAAAAAGGCAAAAAATACAAGACAGACCAGAGCAGTCCTTACAAGAAAAAGAAAGAAAATAAAAAGAGAACACAGACCAGAAACAGAGTAAACTTCATAAAAGCAAAACCCCAACTCATGAAGAATTTGCCCTTGAGGCACCAATGGGAGATGAGAAGATCAAGGAGATGAGAAGAGCAGAGTGCCTAAATGCAGACTTCAAAATAAAACAGTGAGAAGCCCAGCAAATGGCTTTACGTAAGTGAGATGTTTCTCCTGGGAAAGAAAGTAGGAAAATAAATAAGTTTGTCTGGATTCCCCTTCTGACACTCACACTTGGTTCCCTTACCAGATACTTCTTAAGGCCCCACATGCTCTTGGATCACTTGCACCACTAAGCAGCACAGAAGAGGCACACAGTCTCCTCAAGTCTCCCCACAGCTCCATTTCCAACATGCTTCAATGTCCCTGAGAGAAAGCCAGGGCTCCATTTTCCTGCAGAAGGACCACAGCTTTGCAGGGGCAGCTGCCAGGCAACAGTACCTCAAATCCCAATGATCCGAAGAAACAGAAAGCAGTGGAGAAATCACAGAAAGCAAAAAACTATAATGCAGAACAAGTGCAAGTTCAGGTATCAGCACAAAAAAACCCAGAAGGCAGAAAGCAAGGCCAGAGAGTGCTGTCCATTGCCTTGCACTAGGCAGAGGAAGGGAGTCCATGCTGTCCCAGTACTGAGGGGCCAACACAGTTCACAGGGGCTGAGCAGAAGTCTGGGGCTGTACAGCCAGCCTGGGTGTCTGCACTTGCTAAGCAATTAATTCCCAACCCATAATTAATCCACAACCCTTGACTGAGCCAAAACTGAGCCACAGCTTCCACCCTGACCCAGCTCCCAACCTAAAAACACCATCGCGACTGAACAGGGCAGCTCGGAGGTGTCAGGGAGGAGCCTGGAGGCACCAGAAACTTACACTTCAGTTGCAAGGAGCTCATCATCCAGGGCCATCACTGCTGCTGCTATCGCCTGCACAGAGCCCTCTTCACCTTGCTGTTTATGCTCCCACAGCTCCTTCACAGGACCCAGCCGTGTTTCTGCACCACCACAAACAGCAACGAGTCTTTCAGGCCTTCCCAGACCACCCGTCGGGGTCAGATCCCACCTGAGGGGTCACAGCAGCTCTTCAGGTGTTTTGGAGGGAAAAAGTGCAAAAGCAGAGACAAAGGCAGGCCAGGAAGAGGAGGTGGTCCTTGCCGAAGTGCTTTCCCCTCCCTGGTGTCCCAGGAAGGGGGGCTGATGCCCCCAGCTCCGGGCAGCCGTGCCGGGATGTGCTGCAGAGAGAGGACACAACATGGCGGCTGCTGCTGCTGCCAGGGAGCACAGCCTGGCACCTGGTGCTCCCCACCAATGTAAGGCACGTGCCACGCAGCCATTCAAACTTCAACATGGCCCCCCAGGAAACAGACACACCTGCTGCTTCACCGTCTCACTAGCTGAACCTCCTGTGGCAGCCTGGACCCCAACCTGCCCGGGCAGTTTGGCAGCCATCGGCAGCTGATTGCCCCCAGCCCAACATGGCAGGCCTCCTTGGTGTGAGACAACTGCCAGTAACACAGCACGGCTGCTGCCCTCACACCACACACATGTGGTTGGTGTCTCACACCTGAGTCAGGGATCCAGCAGTGACCTTGTGGATGGTCTCACTGCAGCCCATCCTTTAGGCCCACGCTGCGGGGTGACACAGCAAGAAGGTAAAGAGACAAAGCCATTTGAAATAGGGGCTTTGCAGCTTGAATAAAGGAACTCACAGGAACTGGATGTGGAGCCTGGATGGGACTCACATGAGCTGCTCTCCCTACCTGCTGAGCAGTTTCTCACCCACCCTCTCATTCCAAATTACATTTAGCCAGCCCAGCATTCTGACCTCATACATGATTAAGAGAAAGATTTGAGGAAGCACAGGAGCAAATGGCACAAAATCCAGAAGAAAACCCACTTTCATACACTTTGAGCAGCCCAGAGCATGACTATCGCAGCCTGTGCCAGTCAGATGTGTTGATTAGCTGAACTATTTACATGCCTTTGCACTGCAAATAGCCTGATTTGCTCAAATAAAGGATAAAAAAAAGAAAATAACAGCCCACAAATAATCTGGTTACCTTGGAAATGTAAGCACCCAAATTCAGATGGAAGCAGGAAGAGTCTGCTTTCCCATGTACATATCTGGGTGACGCAACAACAGGCAAGTTCAGAGCTGCAGAGGTTGACTTGCATCATGCTCACAGCATGTTTGATGCCACACCAAGAAATACTGGCCTAGAAGAGGGGTAAGGGTAGGCACAAATGAGGGAAAGAAACCGACAAGTAACTCCAAAGCCCCTTCCCCAAGCTCATGTCCTACTCATTGGTGTCCTGATGCTGCTTCTACTACCGCTTCACACCTCCCTCCTGCAGCTGTTTGAGACCCATCACCCCTGCTTTTGCATTGTGTCTCTCTCATCGTCTATGACCACAAGTAATCCTCATGGCACTGCCCTCAGAACCTGCCCTTTGTCCTCCTGTTTCACAAGATGCCAGGACATACCTGCTTTCCCTGCCATTCCCTCTCCAGCTGGGGTGAGCAGCCAGGCTCTGCCAGGCAGCACAGAGGGAAGCAGGATGGGATGTGCTGCACAGAGGACTGCTGGAAGAACTTGGCCTTCCTAGGGGGAACTGCAGAAGTTTAGCTCTACCTGCGTTCAGAGCTTTGTGCTTTTGTCTGACCTGAAATGGAGGGAGAAACTTTTTGGAAATACCTGAGACCTGTAGTCCCTCTAACTATTCAAATCAGAGTGGCAAGACAGTCATCCCTGGAAAAAAATATATTTTAAAAATCCCACTTGTATTGCCCAAGGGCTTGTGGCAACACCAGTGAAAACCCAGGCACAGATCTCTGTGCCCAAGCAGGAGATTAACTGGTTTTGTAGAGCACAGCACCACAGCATCTTACAAATGCCTTGCCTGGAATCAATGGGTTAACCAAGGAGCTTCTCCCTGCTGCGTGTGGGAAGCAGTATCTCCCTGCCAAATTCCACCAATCTGAACATAACCAGCTTTCTCACTCAGCCTGTGCTCCTACGCTCAGCTAGTGCTCGTGCCCACCTCTGCAAGGGAGCGTGGACAGACCCCACGCTCTCTGCAACTGTTTCTCCAGCAATGCCCCTTTCCTGGTGTCAGTTTTTGTCTCCTCACTGAATTACAGGACATCAGGTCTCCAAGGAAACCCCGCCGAGCCAAGAAGCAAGGCACAAGACATTTGTAAAACACTGATGGCTGAGGATCAGCCAAGCTGGCTGCTCCCTGCTCTCGAAGCAAGGGAGATGGTTAAGTGTCTCCTTTGGGTCCTGGGGGAAAGAACACTTGCAGGTGGCAGGATGGTTTTCAGACAAGCCATCTTCCTTCTTTGGCAAAAGTGCTGCAGTGGTAAGACACAACAGACTTGAATCTGGATCAGGTACCCCTGGTAGCTGCCTGCACACCAGCTCTTCCACCAAAGCCATCACAAACAGAGGCTGTGCTGTTCCAGCCAGCCACAACTCAGCTACTGTGCAGATGTGCTTACAGAGCTCATGCTAACTGCTAACATGATTTTCTTTTAAGGTGTAGAAAAGGATAAGAGGAAATTAGATAGAAACAAATATAGCCATCCACCTGACAAGCTGTTCTGCACTCCTTCAGTGCACAGCCAGCCTTCAGCATGGTTTCCTGTCTTCCTCAAGAGCTACTCTACCATTTAATTAGAGGGGAAAACCTGAAGGTCTCTTCCCTGCATACCAGGTAGATTTTCATTTGTTGAGCCACAAACAGGCCTCTAAATCAATATATGGATTCCCATCATGCAGTCAAGGAATAAACAAATTTTCTCACATACATACTCCCTTGGCTCCTGCTTCAGCCTCTGCCTACCTGTCCTGCTCTGTGACACACTCTGCACTCATCAGTCTGAGCTCCTTTTGGAATAAACCTAGCCATCTTTGGTGCTCTGGCCCTAGGATTAGAAGAACAAGACAATATGGATGCACTCACTTGGAAGAGCTCAACAATTGAATAGTAATTTAATTTCTTGCCATTTAGTTTAAAACAAGAAATACAGAGGTGGGGGGGAACCCATTCCTGCACAGCTATAAGCAGAGGCATAGGGAGACACAGCTACCTTAGCTGGGTCCACTCAGACCCTTGGAGCCACATTTTGCCCTGAAGCATCCTCATCAGCCCTTCCAGGCTTCCCACAAACTGTTTGCACCCATGGCCAGGGAACACAGTGGGTCAGCACATCCATATGCAACACTGCAGCCAGGGGCTTGGTCCCCACCTGAGGATGCAGAAGGGGGCTCCCACTCTCTATTAGACCCAGAAGTCATCAGGTTGCTGCCCACAGGCCATGACTTCTTGCTTTCCTTCTGAAATAAAGTCTGAAATCCACAACAGTTGTGGGCAAGGCCTTGCTGAGCCTTTGTAGGCCACACTTACACAGCGAACAAAAGTGCCTTTAGTTAATCTATTTATTTTTGGCATGAAGGAATTGCTGGGGTCAAAGTCAGTCCCATTCTCAAACCGTTCTTTGTTCTCTGGTTTATCCAATACCCCATATCCCTCTCCTCACCCTCCTACCTCCCACTCTCCATTTTACCACAGGTCTTAAAAATTAAGCTATGCATGAAACCAAACACCACACTTGAACACTGCCCAGCAAATACTCTTCATGGTCACAGAAGGCTACTAATCAACCATAAAAAAAATGTGTAAGAGCTACATGCCCTTTCATAGGCAGAGACTAGACAAGCATCTGACACAAACATCATTTTTAAAGAAAAAATAATATTTATTTGCAATATAAACAAAGTCCCAATATTGGATCAGTATATATAGGGTCACTAATTTTCCTTCATAACTCAGAAAGCAGAACCATTCCTCACTAACAAGCTCTCATTTGTACTAATCAGAAGATGCATCTTTTTTTTTCCTTTAAAGAAGAAAGACCACTAACAGCACAGGAAGCCTTTACAAATCAGCTTAGCTGTAATGCAATACAGATGCACTGTCAAAAAATCCCTGAAAAAATAAACTCCTCCATGAGGTAAGATGCAATTAGGATATTCTCAATTTTCTCACTCACAACTGTACTTACGCCCATTCTCCCTTCCAATGACCCACGATCCCAACATTGTTGCAAACAAAACCCAACAAACAAACAAAAAACAACCAGAAAACGAGAAAGAGAAGCTCATTCCAACATTCTGGTAACATCTTTAACAAAAAGAACAGTTTCAGGATGTGACAGCGTCAAACATTCCTCCAGATGGAGGGTATTTTTTTTTAAATTATTTTTTCTTTTTCTTGAAAAAAGTACAAAAAACTGGATATTTAGAAAAAATCCGTGGCTTTTTTTCTTTTTCAGTTACATGAGAGTTAAAGTGGATAGGGAGGGAGGAGAAAGGAGGGACTACATTGCAGCCAATAAAGAAATCTCCAATTCCATTCTGCCCTCCTCCCAGAAATTATTACCACTTCCTCCCCTCCCGGCTCGGTATAACGTGTTTGCCAAACACTAGCCAGAAATATAAATAAGTCTTCTCAGAATAGAAGGCACGGCATAAAGTTATTTGAAAGAGGAAGAAAAAAAAATTAGAACCTCTGTTGAAAGCTCCAATCATCTCAGAATTTGCCAGTTAATATATATACACATATATATATATATTTATAAAAAAAATTCTTTTACAATGCTCTTCTCAACATTTCCACATCTCTTCACTCCCCTCACATGCTCCAAGCGTGACGATTCAGTCCCGCCTCGCTTGGCAATCCTTGCACTGCTCCAGGCGCTCGCCGTGTTCCCCCCTCCACCCCGCACACGTGGGAAGGAACCGAGTGTGCACGAGAAACACCAACACCACAACTACCTTCTGTACTTGGGAAGCTGGAATGGTTTCAGGCCAGCTGGATGACGTTAAGTCAGTCAACAGGCAGCAGAGAATGAAGCTGGGCTCAGACATCCTTCTACCAACTCTGGAGGCTACAAGAGTTTTACCTCTGGCAACAGCAAACAGTGTTTTTGGCAGGGGTGGCATTAAAAAAAAAAAGCTTGCAGCTTAGTCACCTTGGCTGAATCAGTGCAGAGTTTGTGATTGTGAGTGCAGGAGTGGTGAAGGGGTTGTGTTTAAGCCCAACTGGCCTTCACAAATAACAAAGCTTCCTACCAGATGCTAACAACAACAGCAGCAGCATGTATCTCTCTCTGGAGTACCCAGTAATATGCCAGGACATACCAAGGCTTCACAAAGTGTGCAAAATGCATTTGGTCAATATAAACATTTGATTAAAAAAAAAAAAATAAATGATCAAACAAGAAACAGAATAAAATACTGGTTTTGCAACCTTGTCTGTACAAACAGTCAGGAACTTACACATTTTAAAAGAGTTTGAACCCAAAGCTTGAGTAAGATCTATCTTTTTTTTTTTTTAAATCAAAAAAGTAAACTTGGGTTTTAAAACAGTCTTGGCCCAACACCTTTTGTTCAAGGTTTCCAAGTGCATAAATCTCCTCACTTTCCACAGCAAGCTAACCCCCTGTAGCTCTTCACACATGTGCGTGTTCTGACAGTCCCAATGCACCCAGGAAAGCGGTTATTGCCGGTAACAGCTGCGTTCGAAACGCTGTAACATCGCCCATATTAAATAACCCCCTGTAGAAACACTACCTATGCAAACCACTTTGATCAGGATACTAATGAATGGCGTGAGCCTTCTTAAAGCAGCGATCAGGCACCTCTGCCCAGAGAAGCTGGTCGTTTCAGAGCTGCCTGGCAAGACAGATACTTTTGTAAGAGTTGAAATGCTCAAGAGAAGCAATTCGATGCTCGAGTTCCCAACCAGGTGGCATCCCCTTCATGTGGACTCCAGAGTGTTGAGCTGAAACAGGTTGTGGTTGGTGGGGGTGGTGAAGTAGAGCTGTTCACTGGGCGAGCGGTTGTCACAAGGGCTGTTGAGTCCCAGAGTCCTCTCAAAGTCCAGGAGTTGGCCCATGAAGTTAAAGTTTGGGGAAATGTTGGATTTTTTCCTTTTCACAAAGTCATAAGCATCATTCAGGGACAAATTGAGTTTTTGCATCAAGTAGGCGACAGTGACTGTTACAGACCGGCTGATGCCAGCGAGGCAGTGAACAAGGATCCCACACTTCTTGGAACGGGCCTCATCTGAAACAAGACAAGGGGAAGGGGGAGTCTATTATTCTGCACCAAAAATGCATAGCTTTGGAGCAGGGCCAGGTGGCAGCTGCAAGCTCCCAGGACCAGGATGACTGCCAGTACTGGATCCCCTGCTCCTAGTGACACCATCTTGTGTCCCTTCAACACCCACATCTTACCCTAAAGGGCTCCCAAGATACTCCCACCACATGGTGAAGCTGTACATCCCTGTTCCACAGCAAGACTAAGCATCTCACATGCCTGAGAAGTATTAATCAATCCTGGCAACACATCCCTTGCCTAGGGAGCATCATTACACTCTATTCAAGCAGAGAAATGGAGTAACCCACAGAAGGCAGGTGGAGCTCAAGACAACAGCTCCAGGGTGATGCTGGTGGTCAGGCACAGCATGCCCATCTCAATGCAAACCAACCAGGGAAGGCTGGGCACTTAATGCAAGGTTGCAGCCCAGCACCACTCAAGCTGTTATCTTCTGCTGCTCTTGTCCTCCTTCCACTAGAAAATTATCTGAATGTAGTCGAGGCCAATTTAAGCAGAGCCTGAAGTGCAGGAACTTCCCTTATTGTGAAATTGCTCTTTAAGATCAACAGAAACGCACTTCACTACAAACAAACGCTTGTGTTGGAGGAGACTCTCAGGATGAATGGTAACAGA
>NW_009952968.1:539031-543276 GCF_000747805.2 Chaetura pelagica | reverse complement strand
CAGGAATGCAGGCTGGAAAAAAAAATGGTGAGAACAGCATTGAAATTTCCCCTCCCTTGCCACTGATTGAAAAGCACACACACACTCATTGTCTCTGGCACAGCCGGAACAGCGTGATCCCTTTATGAATTGACATCTTAGTGCTGAAAGAGGGACACGCCGCTGAGAGCACTGAATGCACGCAAGTACCCAGCACTGCTTACTTCTGGGCAGCCCTATTTGAAGTCAGTCATTTGACTGAGAGCTTGGCAGGGAGGAAGAAGGTGGCAGGAGAAAGAGGATAGTTGGGCAAAGCCAGAGGTAAGAGACACTCGGGCACCATAAGCACAGAGAAGGTCAAAGATGAGGCAAACAAAACAGAATCCAGACCCAAGCCACAACAGGTTTCCTGCCTCAGCTTCCAAAGCCAGGCAAGAATTTCTAGTACAGTGGGCAATCACCCCCCACGTACCCAGACCTCCCCCAAGTCTTTCCCTGTTCAACATTTTTCTGAGACATTTTTGCCTTTCATCCAACCTGCACCAAATTTCTTGGTGCTTGGTTTTAGAGGGAGGTAATCCTCCATTTCCTGTCATTAACTGCAGAACACAAGCACAGCTTTCAGAGACAGTGGCTGACTGGAGCAGACAGATCCCAAATGCCAGAGACCCCACCTCACCCCTGACGTTTAATACCACGTTCTACATGGCAAGTGCCAATGGGACATCAGATGGGTCCCTGCTGCCACACTGAAGCAGCCACTTCTGACCAAAATTGAGCTATTAGAGGACACAAGCTGGGGGCAAAGGAGAGCAAATGGGATCCAGGGTTTCTGATGGCTGAAAAGCAGCTGAGGACCTACCACTGCTCTGCCCTGTTTCAGATCTCACAGTACAGCAAGCAAGCGTGTGCAGTGGGGTCCAAAACAGGGGGGTAAGAAAGCAGCATTGAAACAGGCTATGCAGATTTCACTCCAAAGGTAAAAGAACCCCTTCACCTTTACTTCACATCAGTGTTTTTAACCAGATAGGAATCCACAGGGCTTTTAATAGTTAATGGCAGTAACAGCTACCTGTGCCATTCACCCCCCATAAATCAGAACTGGTTAGGCTAATGACCATCACCAGCAGACAGCCCAGGCCATGCTGGAAGTGTACATCCCTATTCAGTCCAACAGACACTTCTCACAGAATAAGAAGCAATTTTCAAAGTCATCACTAGCCTGAGAGAAAAGATCTGCCCCCTGCACCCCTCCCCCTGACAAGCCAAGGCTGTCTCAGGGGCTGTCTGCACAGTGGTTTTTCCAGCTGAGCTCTGCAGTATAATTATAATCACTAACTCATTGTGTTGACACTTACCTTAGGAGAAGTATCCATACAAGGAGTTAGTTATGCTAAGGCAACTTACAGCAGGAGCACAACTAGACTAGCAAATCCCCTTAGGAGAAGAAAACATCCCCCCGAACCCCCCTGAGATTTTAACCACACTTGGGTCTAAGGAATCGCTGGCACCAGTCACATTAATGCAGTTTCCATCAACACTCATTCCTCAGAGCAGCAAAGCAGACAAAGGAGCTTCCCACCTCCTCAGTTCAGCCATTTCACTCAAGTGCAAATCCCCATACAAGGGCAAGAAACAGCAGGGATGGGTGCAGCAGGACTAGTCCTACCACTTGCAGGTAAGCCAGCTGAGGTGCTGTAAAGGGGCTGAATTTTGGAAGGGGAAGCCTACCTGAACCCAGCCAGGGTGACATGCACCAGAAGTGTCACCTTGGCAGCATGACACTCAGCTGCTAAACTAGTGCCAGATGCTGTGCCCCAGAAAGGTGAGGCCAGAGACAAGCAACAGCCCTGGGAAGCTGCTTGCCACATTCCCAAGAGGTGAGTATGAGAAAAGATGTTCTGCCAACTACCTACCAATGAAAGCAATGGCCTCAGGAAAGAACTGTGAGAGGTTCTGGCTCCAGTGATCTGAGATGGGGATCTGCTTGTACTTGAACTCTCCGTCATGCTCAAACATGTTTGGCAGGTTGGGAGTCACATTCAGGATGTATTTAATGCCATATTTGCCCAGGACATCCAAGTTGGTTGAATCTTTGGCACAGCCCAGGTACAGGTAAGGTAGGATCTGGACTGGAAAGGCAGGCTGATTGTTAGGGATGGGGCTCCCATCTGACTCCGTGGCACTGCTGGGTTCCCGGTCAGATTCACCATCCGAGCAGTCAGAGCTTATCCGGAGCCCCCCCAGGCCAAGGACCGATGCTGGGGGAGAGTTGCTGGGGGAGGAGCTGTCAAGGTTCGTCTCGCAGTGCTCTGAATATTCAGTTTGAAACTTGTTAAAACCACCTGGGAAGGGGGAAAAGAGAGATGGAAGGGGAGAGGCAAAAAGAAAAAAGTAAAAACATCTTAGTCTTCAGACTATGAAAACCTTCTATCTGAACACATATACATGTTACTTAACAAGTCTTTGCCAGAAAAAAGTTGGGGTATCTTCAACTTCTCTCCCAAGACAGACATCTCCCTGCTCCCTTCATCTTCCCTGGGCAGACTTACTGAGCAAACAGGTCCCAGAAAACCAAAGGGAGTTTCTTACCAAGCTTGAGATTTCTTGTGATAATAGGGGTTAAATCTCAAACACAGAAGAAACATCCCAAAACAAAATCAATAGCAAGAGACAATCTTGCCTTCTTTAGCTTCTCAGAAATTTGGGTATGGGGCAGTTTAGGCAACAGCTATTATGCCACCTAAACAGAAAAGCACAAAAGTATCTCCATCTGAAAAGATAAAGCAAGAACGACAATCACATACCCAGCCCAGGGTAATAAAACAATTCACCTTCAAGCAGGAAAAAAAGGCCATAAGCTTTGCCACAGAGCCATCCTCACACCTACTTTATCCCTACAAACATATTTTGCAACAGAATAGCACCATTGGTTTGTCCTTCCCCCAAACTGCAGCAGGCTTGAGAAGGGATGGGACCCCTCATGTCGGGTCCTAAGTCCTTTTCTCTGGCTCCTCAGCTCAACAGTTTAAGAAGGAAGGCAGAGGCAGGGAAGCAAAACCCCCTCCAATCTACCTCCTTTCCAGGCGATATTAAACGGGAGCTCAGTCATCGGGATCTGACACTGACAAATGGTTTAATTAGAAAGGCCTCCTGGAAACTTTGTTAGTGGGTTCGGTGGTTGTGGCGGGGTCACCGAGCAGGACAGACAGCTCCTGCCACATCCATTCATGAAAAAGGCTCGTCCTCGTCCTCCTCCCCCCCCCGCGCCGCCAGACAGCGCCGAGGAGCCATTTTGGAATTTTAATTGGAAACATTTCCCACCAAGGCTCCCGGAAAAGGGCAGAGGAAGGAGCTCTGCTCCTCCTCTGCCCATCGGCGAGAGCTTAGGAGCAACTTCAAAGCTGCTCCCTCCTGCTAAGAGCGAGGACGACGGGGAGAGAAACGGGAAAACAAAGCCAAGGAGGAACGGAGCCCACGGGAAACCCCAAACCGGGATGGGGACTGATCCACGAGCAGGGAGCGGAGGGAACTGGGGACAAACAGGATCAACTCCTGTGCTTGCCCCCCTCGCCCCACGTTACCTCTGACAGAGGGTGGTGCGGGCAGCGCGGCCCTCAGGGCTGGTCCCCAGACCCTGCCTGTCTCCCCTTCCCCCCAGCCCCGCACCAGGGGCTCCCCGGCTGCCCTCCCCCCAAAAAAAGGATCTATTAAGAACCGTTTTTTAAAGAGCTGCAAGTGGCAACTTTCCTCACCATTCTCCCCCTCCTCACACTCCTCCGCTCTCCTGTTATTTCTGCCTCAAACCCGCCACCCAGCGACCGCACTGGGAGGACTGGGAGGACGGGAAGGGTCCCAGCAGCCCAGCTGTGGGCTCTGCCCAGCTCGCTGCGGAGGCCTGCTGGGCTCTTTCAAAACGGCCAAAAAAATTAATAACAATAAATAATAAAAATAAAATCCCACAACCTCAAAAATCCAAGACCCCAAACCACCTCCAGCCTTCACGAACGGGCATGTGCGGGGCTCGGTCCCTCCGCATCAGAGCTGCCCGCTCCTCCATCGCCCCGTCCCGGGGGAGCAGCCGAGCTGCGCCCCACAAGCACCGCCAGCATCCCCAGGGAACGGGGGAGCAAAACCAAAGCGCGTTTGGAGATGCGGGGAACGGAAAAACAAAACAAACAAAAAAAAGGGACTCTCTTGCCTCCTTCCCCCCCCAAAAAAAAACCTGGCCATCCCTTCCAGAGCGGAGCCCGGCGCCGGGGAGCC
>NW_009952968.1:532862-537113 GCF_000747805.2 Chaetura pelagica | reverse complement strand
GCACCCCATGGACCGGCCGGTTTCAACCAAACGTTGAAGGACAAGTTCCGGGGGTGCAGGGAGGCGGCCTGCGGGGCTGTGAGCGGGTCACACGCAGCCCTGTCTCTGGCTTGGGCAGCAGCACACAGTTCGGAAATAAAATTGACTTGAGACTCATTAAGCCTCCGGATTCTCTTTCGTTTTCAGAATGAGCCTCAAAATAGATTATTTTATCTGTGCATCCTCGTTTATTTTTAGAGGATCCTCCTCACCGTGAGCCACAGCTATAAATACAAACCTTTTGTGCTGCAATACTGAAATTTCGAGATTGGAATGTGACTGGAGGCATCCTGGTTTCCTTCCATCTTTTTCGTGCCTTTTTGTGTGAACCAGCCATCCAGTACCATAAGTTTTCTGTGCCTCACATAAACTGTTTCTGTTACAAAATAGATTTGATCTTTCTCTTTTTAATGAGCAGGATGACATTATAAACGTGGTTCTGTACGAGCTGCTTCTATCGCCATCTATTTTCACCGTGCAGGCAGCCAAACACTGGTGGGTTGCTCAGAGAGGTTGTGCAATCTCCATCCTTGGTTTTCAAGATTCGACTCAGCACAGCCCCGAGGAACCTGGTCTGACCCAGCTTTGAGCAGAAAGTTTGGCTAGAGCCCTCCTGTGGTTCCTTCTCACCTGGATCATCCTACAAAGCCTGTGCTCTTCAAATTCCCTTGGGCATGATTGTGAGTTGGGGGAATGGCTGCCCCTGGGCAGATGAGCCATTCCTTTTTGGCCTTAACTTCTGTTCTCTTGAGCCTCTTACTATAAACTTCCTCAGCAAATACTGTAACAAAGGGAAGAGTCGGGGTCAGTGTCACCAGCATGTTCCCAGGCTCAGCAACCTGACTAGAGGTCTCAACAGAGGTTTTTTCCCAGCTGGCTGAATTTCAAGACCTGGGCTCTATCTTACATAATGGGAAAGATATTGCTCTTTAAAACAGCCCCCCCAACACACACAGTGATAGAAGCAATAGTGTTTAAACCTGTGCTGTTCAAATGATGTTGCCTCAGGGCAAAAAAATACAAACTCAATTGTATTTGAAGATGCTTCTCATCCAGTCAAGATCTGCTTTTCTCAAACCCAAGATCTACTACTGAAACCATAACAGAGCTACCCTCTCCCCAGAGGTCTTTTACATACCATTGACACATATCCCAAAGAGGCTGTTTTCCTCTGCCTTTAGTACAAAAGCAACACTAGGCTGCACTGGGATCCCCATCTCCTTTTAGTCTAATTCTTAAGTCTGGATCCTAATGAAAAATACAGACTCAGCACAGCACTTGAGCACATACTGAAGTTTGAGCACCCCGAGCATCCCGTTGCAAAACACGCCGTGATTTGGGGAGGGCTGTGCCCCCAACTGTTTGTGGATTCTGTCAGCATCAGCAAAATAAACGGCTTGTTCTACATGGCTTTTTTTTGTGACTCAAGTGTGCCCAAGAAAACGGAACTGCAGAAGCTGTCCACTTCCCCTTGCCCAGTTTATTTTTACCACTGGTTGCTGTGGGAAGCTATTGTGATTCAGTGTTGCAGTAGGAAGTTACTAACGTGGCTCTTGCAGCAGAGGATATTGAGGTTCTTATGCAAGCCCCAGTGAAAATAGCTGACCTTTCAGTATGGTTATCAAAGCACCTTCAGTTCACCAGGGGAACAGCAGCGGGTTGTGTAAACGGACTCACATCTGGGTCTAAAGCTCTGGGTGCACTGAAAACAATGCCCAGAAATGTGACGGGGACTCCTCGGCTCCTGCGGGGCGGTGCGGGGGAGGCAGGTGCCACCGCCAGCGTGCGGTGCTGCCAACCCGGCACAGGAACGTTTCACCCCCATTTTGCCGTCACATCAGCAACCGCATGAGTTTCGGGACAGGCTCCAGGCACATCACCTGCAGAAAGACCAGATTTTGCTCTGACGAGGGCGAAAGCAAAATAATGTCACTTAGCCCCGGCGTCCTCTGTCTGCCCAGCCAGGAGACGAGGAACGTTGGGAAAGGAGCAATAGAGTTTCTTCTCGCTTCTCCCATCTCCCGGCTCTCAGCAGCAGGGTGAGCTCCCCCCGCCAGGCAGCAGGCAGTGCCAGGCAGCAGGCAGTGCCGGTGCCAGCCCGTCCGCCTGCTGCCCTCTGCAGTCAGTCCATCCAAAGTGCACCACGGCCAACACCAGACCCAGCGCTCGTCCTGCAGCTCCAGGCTCCCTTTCCCAGGACCTGCATCCACCCCGCGGCAACCAGGGCTGCTGTCCAGGGGCATTTCTTCCCTGAAAAAAAAGAGATTCTGTTCTGCAGAGAGCCCTGAGCATCCCTCTACAATCCCTTCCCAAGGAGAAGGCACCTTGCACCCACGAGGTTTCCCAAAATATGGCAGGTCAGAAGCTGTGCCTCAGCACCTCCTTCAGCACAGTGGGGCTGGAAGGGGCTCAAGGGTCTCAGGGGTGTTTGTCTCACCATGTATGTGGCCTTGCTGATAACTGAAAGACCAGTCCATGTCCAGAAACAAACAGCTTTTGTCTCAACTCCAAAGAGTCCCAAGTGCTTGCAACATGGATGGCACAAAGCAATAACTGCTCTAGAGGTGGATTGCCATCATCTCCTCACCATACCACCACCACTTGGGTTGCTAATATATGGGGCTATCTGCATCACTCTGGTTGTTGTCCTGCTGTGGATTCTCTCTTCCATCAGCCTTTCTATTCGATGCCCAGCGTGGTGACCAACAACTTCCCCATGCCCACGGCCACACTTTGCTGACTTGGCTTCAGATTGCCTTTGTCCTCATCCATCCCAGTCTCCTGCGATGCCAATGCAGTCACTACCTCAGATTCCTCATTTCCATCACTGCCACCTCTCCTCTCCCAGGTTCACTGATTGCCAAGCCCATAGGCTGTGTTTTGATACCTCTTTTCCACCTGAGTCTTCATCTTGTGTTTTAGAAACAAAGACCATGGCAGAACATGAGATAGATGCATTGTTAGCAAGTATCTACCCAAAACTCCCTCCAGGTCCTGACTTAGCCCTGCAGTGGCCATTGCTCCTAAGGATATGGCAGCTGCTACTTTGAACTGAAGGAACAGCCCAAGTCTGAGTCAAGGGAAGAAGTTGTCACACCACAATGGGACTCCTGGTACTAAGCACAGCTTAGGTGAGGGCTACAGTTCCCCAGGATTTGAAGAATAAAGCTAAACTATTTTTTGCAATCAGAAGCCAGACAAAAGTTAAAACACACTTTCTTATTAAATATGAACCTCTGAAAAGTTCTTTGCTTTTTTTCCCCTTTTTAACATGCCCTTTCTCAATAGCCATGCACCCCAAAAGGATTCTCCTTCCAGTCTCAACTGATAAAGCAGCCCTTCCCCCAGAAGCTCTGGGCTGTAGCAGCTAAACCTTCCTAGGACTTACCTTGTCATTGCTCAGTCAGCTGTTTGCAACATTTAGTAACAAGTATCAGGTATGATTTGTGGCCCAGATATCAACTCATGAGGTATAAGCTCCTTCTAGCAGGAGTCTTCACCTAGCTGAGGTGCCTGTGGTCAAATATCCATCAGCACCAAGAGAAGACACTGGGCTGGCAGCTCAGTATTTTGTCAGCAGTATGTCAGCTAGGAATTTGCTCAGATAACCTGGGCTCTCAGGGCAGCTTCTGGTTTGCTCTGAGACACTGAGTGAAATCACAATTTTGTATATTACACCCTTCTGTGCAATGGGGCTGGTGCCTCCCCATCACCTTTGCAAGCGTCTGGGTGCTAGGGAAGCAGGTAAGTGGGTTGGTGGGATGTTAGAATCTTCTTGCAGTGCTGAATGTCTTGGATTGAATCACTTTATTCTACGTCAAAAAAACAACAACAACCAGACAAACAAAAACCCCAAAACAAAAACAAAACACTTGTTATTTAACTTTAAAAAACACCCCTTTTTATTTAACTTCAACTTTCCTTCTTAAACTTCTAAATTGGGGTGTGAGTCATTTTGTCAGGGAAGGGCACTTGTTGCTGGTTTGCCCCATGTTTTGTTAGTGCATATAAGAGGTTAAATCCTGGTAGAGAAATAGATGTGTGGTTTCAACAGAAAAAAAAAAAAAAAAAAAAAAAAAAGAAAAAAAAAAAAGCTCCAAATTTGCTTTCTACTCCTGCACTAATTTGTGACTATTTTTGTCAACGTTAACACTGAGCCAGGGTAAAAATACTCCCTAGAAAGTTTAGCATTTACATTTGTCTTCATATATA
>NW_009952968.1:518851-532809 GCF_000747805.2 Chaetura pelagica | reverse complement strand
CTGCCTAATCTGGATTCATTAGCTTCACCCACCCCCGAGAAAAATGTCAGATGGCTTTGGCCTGGTGAAGCTCTTCACCCACAGCCCATCAGAAGGGTGGGGAGAAGTGCAGTGCTCTCCTTTAAGTGAGTAGGTATGGAAGCCATGTGCCATGTGCCACCACCCTTACTAAATCCTTCTTTGCGGAGGATTAGAGAAGAGAGCTGCTCTGATGCTCCCTTGGGCATTAGACCCTCCAGAGTCTGTCACTGCAATTATGAAGCCAGATGGAGTATTTATGGGACTTAAAAAGCTGGTAACATCTACTCTCCAGCCTGTCTCATGCGTATATTGGACACAGACTGCATAGTGTGTTGTCGAATATATACACACACACCCCATTTATAATCATTCCTCCTTTCGTATATCAAGAAACAGCCCTTCCTCCTGGAAAAACAGGCAGGTAAGAGAGGAATAGCCCAAGACAGAGAGTGTAGGACCTGTTGGTGCTATATGAGCACCTCCCCTCTGATCCTCTTGCTTCTCCATCGCCTTCTCAGCTCCGCAGTTTCGGCGCCTGTGCCGCCCACCCCACACACATCAGTTCCTCAGCAGCTTCTCCCCGCGGCCAGGCTGCTCTCAAGAAGCAATTTCCTGCAGAGGAATATTTCTTTTTCAAGGACCCTAAGTGGCAAGCTTCCCAGTGCAGGCTTTGCACAGGAAACAATTGCAAAACCAGCTCCACCACCCACCAGGAAGGGCTGTAAATGAGCAGGGCAGGCTGAGGCTGCACCCAGCTCCCCCCATATGTACCCGGAGAGGTGAGTTTTGTGCCCCTTGCCCATCTCTCCCAGGCTGCTGCTGGGATGCTTGGGACAGGGGAAGCAAGCCAGATAGGAAAAACCTGGGGTGAGTGCAGGAATCACAGAGCTGTGTAGCCCCTCCATCTCCCATCCAGTCCCTCCTTCACCTGGAAAAGGTGAGAGATGCTGAGACAAGACACAAGGACTTGCCAGGCTTTGGCTCACCAGCCTTCACATTGCTGGGTCTGATTTCAAATAGGGCCACCAAATACCAGCACAGTCGTGGCTCCCCACCCAGAGATGAGCGCACCACTCCTCAGCCTCGTCCTGCCAGGTGCCTGGGTTTCTGGGTGCTCCTCTGAAATGCAAACACTTTGGGAACTTCTCTCCACCAATGGCAGAGCAAGGCAGCCCAGCTCCACTCTGCTGCAGCAGATCTGAGGCAGCCCTGGTGGCTTCAGCAGCACTGCCTGGGGTTTACACTGTGACAAGATCAGAGACAGGCCCAGCAATGTGCTGGTGCACCACATCCCTGCCTATCAACGAAACCCCAAACTGCACCAATTAAGCCTTTAGCTGATGCAGAGATACTGGGGATGGAGGTTGCACTGTGCTGCTTCTTCTTGCCATGGGAGCTTTAAAGTCAATCAGTGTTCATATCCTTTTATTCTAATGAGCGAGGCAAGTCTTCCCCAAAATGCTGCTTTTCATTCCTGTAGTTGTTCTGGTTTGGATGTATTTGGTGGCTCCTAATGGATGGGCAATGCAGGCTCTCACCCTGCTTCAAGGTGTCACCATCTGTGCTGTGGCAACGCTCCTGCTCCTCCTGTGCCCAGCTTTGCAGCTGGTCCTATGGTTTCTTCAGTTCCTTGCTGTGTTGCAGGTTGGAGAGGAAGATGGCAGAATTTCCCCTGATGTCCAACAAGACCCCTGGTGCAGCGTTGAGCAATTTATCTGTTTCACAACAGTCGAGCCCTGGAAGCTCTGCTGGACCTTCAGCCAGTCAGTCACCCCAGCAAACACAGTGGACAAGACACTGGATGGTATTAGCATGAGGAAGCCAGGCACAAGTGCTTATCACTGTAGGCACTTTGTGCTTGGGATTGCTCCAACCCAGGGGCAGGACCTTGCACGTGGCCTGGTTGAACCTGCAGATTGCACCAGCCCAGTTCTCAAGCCTGTCAAGTTCCCTCTGGATGTCATCCCTTCCTTCCAGTGTGTTGACTTCACCACTCATGGCCTGGAGACACAGGCCAGAAGGGAATGGGAAGTCAACAAGCAGCTTGTGCCCTTTCAGCCCACGTTGTGCCTGTGTGTCACCATTTTTTACTCCCAATTTGAAAAGTCAGAAAGCAGTGACCAGAGAAAGAGGTGACCAGGCAACTTTGAAGCAAACACATCCTGGGAATGAGTCACCAGCTTTGCACAAGAAACCAGACTCATCTCTGGGGGCAGAGGGGCAGGCAGGGCAGGGACAGGCCCTGGGGGGATGCCTGCAGGATGATTAAAAGACAACTTGGATGTGCTTAGGACATCCAGCTGAGATGGCAGGTGGAGGCGTCAGATCAAAGCAGAGCAGGCTCCAGGTGTGCCCACTCAGCCCAGCACCCAGCCAGCCACGGGGACACGGCACTGGCAGCACAGCTGGGGGGGTTGGCTGCTCCCAGGAGCTGGGGAAAACACAGCATCCACTCAGCCCATGCTTTTCTCAGGAAAGCTAGGGAAGACTTGGGCTGGGTGCTGGCATTTCTCACAGGAACATTATTTCCTTGAAAACCCTGGCTATTCAAGTCGAGGAAAAGCTATTAGCAAAGTGGCAGCAGACACATTGAGCTGGTTGAGTCAGAAGGTAATTTCCACCAGCACGTTAAGGTAATTTCCGAGCACTAGGAGTGTTTCATCACTGTGTTTTCCTGGTGACATCTTCAGCTGTTTTGCTTTTAAGAATCACCCCTTTGTTTACTATTATAGCTCATTCCCCCATGGAAAGCCTTTCATTTACTCCCCAACATTACCTGTAGCTTTTCATTTGAGTGGGTGAAGAAGGAGGTGGAAGAAGAACAGCTCTTCAGCAGCATGGCCAGTGTGCCAGAAACTATACACTTTTTTAATCTATTCATAAAGGTAACAAGAAATGAAAAGGTTGTGTTGGGACAGGGATCTTCTTTAGCTGTAAAACATGACATGCAAGAGTGCTCCTGTCCTTTCTGCTGGGGCACTGGCATTTCTGATGTTCTGTCTCTCTGGGTTTGCCCTATGGGGCAGACGTCCCAGAAGGGCAGCCAAGGTGGATGGATGGATGGATGGATGGATGGATGGATGGATGGATGGATGGATGGATGGATGGATGGGAGAGAAGCACTCTGAGGGGCTGCAAGACCTCAAAAAGATAAAATCTGGTTGAAAAAATATCTTAGAGCCCAAATGTATTGGGTGAAAGGTGTTGGAAATGCAAATTATTAAAGAACTGGGACAGGAACCAGGGGTGCCAGGCTGAGTTGTTATCTGCTGCATCAGCTGCGAGTCTGGCTCAATATTTCAAAATAAAATTAAACTTGCAGTATATGTCTTTAAATATTTAAATTACTTTCAGTAATTCATATGGTGACATTTAAACAAAGTACGCCAAGCAAACGGCTCCCAGTGCTAAAAGGAAATGTTTGCAGGTAATAATATTTAATTTAAGAGGGAACGGCTGATATTAAGGCAGAATCTTAATGCTGAATTCAACCTACATTCCTCTCTGAACCAAGAAATGAAGACTAGATCCCTGAGCCTGTGAATGATTAACAGGCAGAGTGAAGTGATTAAAGTGCTGGTCCCAACAGAGCTGTGAATTGTGCATGTGCCTAAATATTTGCAGGATCAGGACCTCTGTGCAGGGTTGGCTCCCAAGGGTGGGAATGGGCAGGAGGTGAGGACCATCTCCTGCCCTGCTCACCTGCCCACCTACCTCCTTGGGGCCTTCACTATGAGCCTGTTTTAGTAACTCAAGGCAAAATCTAGCCCAGGTACAAACCAGCAGAACTCAATGGAACCAACTTCCACGTGGGCTGCAGTCGCTGCTGGTGCTGCCGGGCAATTTGGAGAGCTGAGCTGGGTCTGTTACATCAGTCCCTCTGGATTTCATAACATTAGACATTTCAATGAGAGTGACTCATTCTCTCTTGAAGTGTATTGTATGTATGAGCAAAGATGATTAACTTTTGCTGAATGGTATGATTTCTGGGATGGGAACTGCTATTAATTAGGAGTGGATCTCAGATGTTCACATACCCTGTTTTCATGGCCTACTTTGTATATTTTTTTCTCCATTCTACTTGTTTTTTTAGCTCAGGATAAATATTAAAGCTCACTTCCCTGCTATCTGTCACTAAAGCAGCCAGATGTCCAACAAAGGCATCTCTCTTTTATGGCCAGACACAGCCCAGGGCTGTCAGTTTCTGTGGCTGAGCTTCAGCTACCTGGCTCCAAAACCTCAGTTTTCACAGTAAAAGCAAACAAAACAAGAGCTTCCAGCCATTGCAAGTGCAGCAGATAAAATAGCATGGAAGGTAAAATAAGCTTAAATGGTTTAGAATGTAAAATGCAAAGAATCACTCTTCCTTATCCTCCTGCAGAATTTTCTGTATCAAAGGAAACTCAGTTGGGGCTTGTGCTCATGTCATGGCTCTGGCTGGTTGAGGGTTGAGTTTTGGGACTGGCAACACCAAGGTCCCTTGGGGTAAAAGAGTGTCCCAGGTTCAGGGAGAAAAATGCCCTTTCAACTGTTCTGGCTGCAGAACTGGACCATTTACCAGCACAAAGCATCCACAGCACCCAACACCATGGCCCTTCATGAAGTTCTGTTCTGCCTAAAGAGCCTAAAGTCATCAAGACCAGCCTGCTTGCAAAAGGCAAGGGAAGCAGGTGTGGAACAAAGTCATACTTCCCCACCCCAGCACTGCATCCCAGAGCCAAGCACTCCTCCCTGCTCTGGCTCCATTGCTGCTGTGGGCAGCACAATGGTCTCAGGAACAGACAAACTGGCCAAACTCTGCTGGCCAGCAAGGAGCTGGAGCAGGTTTCTTGCCCTTGGCTTCTGGTGAGACACCACCATGCAAATCAACAGGGACTTCAGAGAAGGAAACGGCAGTCCATGGCTCAGCCTGGTACCCTTCCAGCAAGGATGTGGTTCATCTGCTTTGCCCAGCACCCCCATCACCATACACACCCCCAGCACTTACGGTCACTCCTCAAAGGTCAGGCAGGGACTGTAGGCAGCAGTTATGCAAACAAATGCCACTGGCTCCACGCTTTTCCCTTTCATCAGGTGAGTCTGCACCCAGCCCTGGGCACAGGCTGGAGGTCTGGTCCTGCACCACGGCAGGCAGCAGCAACGAGCACAGGCAAAGCCTGAGAGGAGCAACCTTGCCCCTGTTTGTAACAAATTGAAATGAGAACAACTGAATTTTTCAGTCAAAACTGAGATGAGGGGGCTGAGCATTTCAGTGCAAATGGAGGGTGAGCAGTGAAACTGCCTGTGGGGCTGGCCAGCCCTAACCCTGAGGTGTTTTGGAAACCTCTGGGGTAGTGACTTGCTGCCCAAGCTTCCCCATAACCACCGCAGTTCCCAGACTTGCTCTGAAGAAGCTGGCAGGTATGGGAGCATTAATAGGTTTCTCCTTTTAGACTCAACAGTGAGGAATGTGCATTCAAAACAGACAGGGCTAGTTTCTCTTGAGCTCATGGGAGGACATCACTTCGCCTGCACAGCAAGCCAACCACACGTATCTTTGACATAAAGTGGCATCTAGGGGTAGGGAAACCCCACAGTTTGCCAAAAATGGGGCTGTTTGCACTAGTGAAATACCACGGGCAGATGGAAGCGAGGATGTATGATCCAGGCACAAGTCTGGGACACATGAGCTGCTGCCCAAACGCGGGGCGTGCAGCAAGGGCTGAGCCACACAGCCCCAGGGGTTACCTTGGAGACTGACATAGAATGGGCTGCTCCTCCAGAGGCTCTTTTTCCCTGCCTTACCAGGCAAAGAAACACCCTGAATCCCATCCCTACCAGGAGAGCCGGAACGGCTCCATCACGCTGCTGGAGGAAGGGGCATTGCTGGGAGCCTGGTGGGTGGTTTTCCTCTCCTCAGAGTGGTTTTCCTGCTGCATGGCTCACTCACACTTCTAAAAATGTACACTGGAGCAACTGTCTCTAAGGCAATTTCCATAACAATGGGTGCAGAAGAGGAATCCATGCTGCTGGTGTGCCTTGCTCGCTCACACGCACACCAAGGAGTGGGGACTCTGCGATTCCAGTGATGAGGTGCCCATGTGAATGAAAGAAAACAAGGATGTAAACTCATTTGCTCTCAAAGGCTGCTAGAAAGCTCCCCAGGGGACCTGATGTCCATTGCCCAGCCAAGGGGCATGGGCAGGGCTCCCACTGCCTTGTTCCAGGGACACAGCCTGGCCCCAGGTCATCACCAGGTGCTGGAGCCTGTAGGCATAGAAACACCCAACAGCAAAGACACAGGGTCACAGAAAGCACTTCCACACCTTCCCTGCCAAAGCAGCTTACTGGTACACCACCACTGCCCAGTAAACCTGCACCAGGACAGGCAGACACAGAGGAGAAGGAGCAGCACCAGAGGCAAGGGGCTCCAGCACCAGCACTCCTAGCACCAGCCAAAAGCTCAGGCTTCATCCGAGGCCTCAGTCCTTTGAAAACCATGAGTTACACAAAGGCCCCAAGTGCTGCTATTTAATCCCACAGTTCCAGGTGCTCAGCCCCAGCCAAACCTGCCCAGGATTGCTCCCTTCCCACACGTTTTCCAGTTGACCCAATATAAAGTCAACACTCAGCCACAGCCTCTGGTTCGAATCGCGAGCGTCCTGCCATCCCAGCTTTGTTTAAATCTGTGCAGAGCTCAACCTGTTGTCAGACATACACTAATTTGTGTATTTCTAATTATTTGTTTCCATCTTAAAACCTGTTTTTCAGCAGATTGCAGCTTTATTTTAATACATGCTTGGCTAGAGCTTGATATACTTGTTGCCAGTAACCTAGACACAAATGGGCTTGCATTGCATAGAGGGAGCAGGCGGAGAGAAAAGACCAAGTTAAACTGAATTAATGCCTGTTCATAAAAATGAATTAAACCAAACAGTGGAACATGCAGCAGCTTTGCCTCACAGAAGATTCTGCTTAATACTCCCATTTCTACCCCTTGAAATAGATGAATCTCAGCACTTGCAAAAGGGCATTTGAAACATCTCATCATACAAACACTTTGACCAACTCTATTTTATGTGAATAAGGCTCCTAAATGTCCGTTTAATCCTTTTTTTACTCACATCCTTGGTGTTAAGAACTAGCCCAGCAGCAGAAGACCCAAACCAGGATCATTTTTCTCCCTGCGTTCCCAGGATGTGAACACAGCAAGTCAGGCACCATCCTCAGCCTCCTCATTCAAGGCTCCACCAACAGCCTTTTGGTCCTCCAGCAGCAGGCTGGGCTTCTCAGTCATTTCCACACAAGTTTTCACAGGGCAGAAGAAGTAGCTGAAAGCAAACTAGGGTGTTACTCCAAGGCAGGCAGCATCACTGCAGCACACCAGGCAGCACAACCTGTGCTCTGGGACTTGGCTTTGTTTCATTCTTTTTCCATAGCTCTTTCTCCCATGAAAAGTCATGAAAAGACATGGCCCAGAGCAACCCCTCTGTTGGTACCAAACACATGGCAGCAGCATGGAGGTCACCTGGGAAAAGGCCTTTTGCCACTACCTTCTGGTTCCATCCTTGCAGAGGACCATCTTGTCCAGACACATCTGCCTCTACCTGTCAGCTGAGCCAGCAGGGACATGGAGGGTTGGTCACCCTCTTGTAGTTCTTCCCTATTTCCACTCAAAGACTTTTTTTTTTTTTTTTTTTCCTAAAAAGGGAAGAGAAAGGGTAAAGACACACTTGGTGTTGAGGAAATCTAAGAGCTTGCAGCAGTCCAACTGCTCAGACACATATGTTGCCTTCCTTTTGCTCTGTACCAGTGAGGCTGTGCCATATTTAGATCTGGCTCCATCTCTTGCAAACTTGACCAACTGTTCCTCCAGTGTCATCCTCAGTGGTTTACCCCCAAACTGTTCACTGAAATCCTCAGTTCAGTGAGGGGAAAAGAAAAAAATAGGTTGATATTTTCGAGGACAGGAAAAGCACTGAATGTCAAGAAAGGCAGAGCACAGCAGTGCTGGGTAGAGAGGTCAAAAGCTTCCTTGGTGAGTCACCATCTTCACCATGGATCTCCCATGAGTGCAGGCAGATGTTCTTCCTTGAAATCGCTCTGTGGCAGCAGTGGAGCTGGCCCTGTGCTGGCTGCCAGGGCAGCATCCAGCTCCAGCCCTCTGGATGCTCCTGCAGTGAGCACCTCCCAGATAAGCTAAAAGTTCTTTCTAATTATTTGTTTCCATCTTAAAACCTGTTTTTCAGCAGATTGCAGCTTTATTTTAATACATGCTTGGCTAGAGCTTGATATACTTGTTGCCAGTAACCTAGACACAAATGGGCTTGCATTGCATAGAGGGAGCAGGCGGAGAGAAAAGACCAAGTTAAACTGAATTAATGCCTGTTCATAAAAATGAATTAAACCAAACAGTGGAACATGCAGCAGCTTTGCCTCACAGAAGATTCTGCTTAATACTCCCATTTCTACCCCTTGAAATAGATGAATCTCAGCACTTGCAAAAGGGCATTTGAAACATCTCATCATACAAACACTTTGACCAACTCTATTTTATGTGAATAAGGCTCCTAAATGTCCGTTTAATCCTTTTTTTACTCACATCCTTGGTGTTAAGAACTAGCCCAGCAGCAGAAGACCCAAACCAGGATCATTTTTCTCCCTGCGTTCCCAGGATGTGAACACAGCAAGTCAGGCACCATCCTCAGCCTCCTCATTCAAGGCTCCACCAACAGCCTTTTGGTCCTCCAGCAGCAGGCTGGGCTTCTCAGTCATTTCCACACAAGTTTTCACAGGGCAGAAGAAGTAGCTGAAAGCAAACTAGGGTGTTACTCCAAGGCAGGCAGCATCACTGCAGCACACCAGGCAGCACAACCTGTGCTCTGGGACTTGGCTTTGTTTCATTCTTTTTCCATAGCTCTTTCTCCCATGAAAAGTCATGAAAAGACATGGCCCAGAGCAACCCCTCTGTTGGTACCAAACACATGGCAGCAGCATGGAGGTCACCTGGGAAAAGGCCTTTTGCCACTACCTTCTGGTTCCATCCTTGCAGAGGACCATCTTGTCCAGACACATCTGCCTCTACCTGTCAGCTGAGCCAGCAGGGACATGGAGGGTTGGTCACCCTCTTGTAGTTCTTCCCTATTTCCACTCAAAGACTTTTTTTTTTTTTTTTTCCTAAAAAGGGAAGAGAAAGGGTAAAGACACACTTGGTGTTGAGGAAATCTAAGAGCTTGCAGCAGTCCAACTGCTCAGACACATATGTTGCCTTCCTTTTGCTCTGTACCAGTGAGGCTGTGCCATATTTAGATCTGGCTCCATCTCTTGCAAACTTGACCAACTGTTCCTCCAGTGTCATCCTCAGTGGTTTACCCCCAAACTGTTCACTGAAATCCTCAGTTCAGTGAGGGGAAAAGAAAAAAATAGGTTGATATTTTCGAGGACAGGAAAAGCACTGAATGTCAAGAAAGGCAGAGCACAGCAGTGCTGGGTAGAGAGGTCAAAAGCTTCCTTGGTGAGTCACCATCTTCACCATGGATCTCCCATGAGTGCAGGCAGATGTTCTTCCTTGAAATCGCTCTGTGGCAGCAGTGGAGCTGGCCCTGTGCTGGCTGCCAGGGCAGCATCCAGCTCCAGCCCTCTGGATGCTCCTGCAGTGAGCACCTCCCAGATAAGCTAAAAGTTCAGCGAGCACCAGTGAAGGCAGGCAAAGACCTGTGGTCATGTTTGCCTGTGGTGTAACTCCCCCAAGGAGCCACCCCAAGCAGAGTACTGAGCATCTGGAAAGCAGGTGGGTACCAGCCTCTTTGAGGGAAAGAAGGAAAAGCCCAGCTCTGATACACGGAGGAAATGCAGGAAAAGACAGAGGGGATTTCCCTACCTCCTTCCTTGTGCTAAACCACTACAAGTTCAACCCACCATTTGGGCACCAGGGACCACGAACCAGGCAGCAATGGTCTTGCCCAACACTTTCAGCCATAGTTATGTCATGCACAAGGCAGACCTCTTGTCCTCCTGCACATGGTGGGGGAGTCTTGGAGGCTTCTCATTGAACATCTACATCTCTTCCTGGCTCACCCTTAGTGGCAGGTAGTGCTGTCTACTGGAAGCTCTGGTGACATGTTCTGCAGCCTCACAGGATGCTACAGCATCTTCAGCCCTCCCACCAGCTCTGGGGCTTGTATAGAAGCCTTTCTCACACTTGAGGCAGATCTTATGGAGTTAAGAGCATTTTCTTGGCTTGCTGTGCTTGTGGAAGAGTGACTTACAGCACAGCAGATGGGTGAAATTCTAATTTGGGTTTCACATGATTTATATAAATAGGCTTAGACGAGGTTGCGCACAGACAGCACAGTCATCTGCCAGCTTTGGCTGGTTACCTGAAGACCCTCTCCTCCCTTCCCATTCCACTAATCTTACAGAGTGCCCCAAGTAATGAGCCACCTCAGTCTGTGACATCCTCCTGGAACTGCACAGCTCAGGTCTGGCCTCCCACTAACAAGAATCAGCCCCCTGGCCATCCCAGTTGTCTGGGGACAGCATTTACCTTACCCTGTAGAACAACGGGTGCTTCCTACCCAGGAGAGTGGGGACCAGAATGGGGCTCCTCCATGTCCCCCGCCCACTCATAGGACACCAATGTTTCACCTTTTTCCAGAGCTTCTCCTCACCAGTGGGTGCTTGGTGTGAGGGGACACCAGTGGCCCCACTGCCGCCCTCATGAAGATGACACAGCAGCTCCCTCCTCCTCCTTCTCCCTGGTAGTGCGTCACAGAGGAACCTCCACCACATCCTGATAAGGAAAAAATCAGCAAGCACATCTTTGTTGGGTTTAACTAGAAACCTCTACCTTGTCCCCACTGCTCTTCTATCCCTTGTAGGGTGGCATGGGCTGGCACTGCTGCCAAGAAGGAGCTTGTGACAAACAGATGAAAGTCTGGCTGCCATGGGGCTCCAGCATGCATCTGCTGGACATCTCCATCACACCTTTATTCTCTCCTAGAAAACAAGCATGAAAGTTCCAGCAGAAAAATAAAGAAAACGGAGCTGCTCTTTTCTTTACATGTCCATCAGAAGCTGGTCATGCAATAGCTGCATCTTCCCTGTATTGGACACAGCTTGGGAGGTTGCTCTATGCCTGGTGCAGAGGATGGCAGCAGGGCTCTGCTTTTAGTAGCCATCAACCCCAGGACATTCCTAGGCCTGTGCTGAGGGGTGATTAATGCCAAGAGTGCCAAAGTCTCCAGTCTGAAGGACTAAAGCCAGACTGCTAAACAGAACAATCCCCCTACCCCCTTTTGAGTAAAGGTGGACCCAAAGTACCTCAGCCCAATGCTCTGGCACGTGGCACCTCTGCCATTTGAGCTGCCTTTGCCTCTGGAAAAATGAGCATTATCACAAAGCAGATGTGCAGTTTGGGGCAGAAACTGGCAGAAATACCACTAAACTTGCCCAGAGGATGCTCTGCCTGCACCCTTCACTTTACAGCCTGATTTTCTATAGAGACAAGGTTCATGCAGCCACACCATCCATGCACCCCTCCTCTCCACCTACCTTTTTTCTTGGACACCTTCAGCCACACTGTACAGGGGCTCCTGATTTTTAAAGGAATTTACGTTTTGTAAAGTTTGGGGGCTGATAAGCAGCTGATGAGAGCAATTTTAGCTTTTACATGCTAGTGAGAGCCCACGTGCTCCCTTTACCCCGTTGGAAACCCAGCTTTGCTGGATTTTGCTGCTCATGGAACAAGTTGTATTATTTGTGTGTTGTATCCTAGGAACCCTAGCAGTTAGTCCCTGGTATGAGCCCTGTTTTCCATGGTCAGCCTAGAAGGAGGGAGCAGAATTTAACCCTTTTGGTGCACGGAGCAGATTCCCACACCAGGCTAATGCCATGCAAACCTCTCCATGTGAAAAAAAGCCCTCCCAGGATCAAGGCACACACAGAGAAATCCTGAGGCCAGCCCAGACTCCTTCTATAAAAGGTGCAAATGACTCAGGAGCAGCTGGGGAGGCTCCTGGGGGCTACTTGAGCCTTTACAGTTGGTACAGTGCTCAATCCCCACCTTCAGTCTGGCCATGTCAAAATTCTCTAATTCAGCCCCTCTTTCCCAGCTGGGCTAAGGCACAGGTCACCAAACAAAAGATGGCAAAGATTTCTCAAGACACTAAGTAGATAAACCCCAAGTTTTGGCCTCATTTCTCTTCTTGTGTGCCTCTGGTGGAGGAGGACAGCAATGTAATGCTGGAAGTCGGAGCTACCTCTACCCAGGGAGATACAGGCAGAGCCAGGGTCCCTGCTCTGAACCCCTGTGGAAGATAACAGGAGCTTCATCAGGCACCTCTGGCTTGAGATGGGCAGCCCAAGACTTTGTAGAAGTGACATGTGTCTTGGAGCTTCTTAGGATCAGAGTCTGGTACACACTGATGGACTCTGAGTTGAGAAGACAAGGACTCAATGCTTCAAAAAGAGGTTTATCCATAAAGTTTGGGTTTATAATCAATTTCAGAACTGGATGATTTGATTATTCGTGGATTTCATTTCAGCCTTCCTTTTTCTAATCCTTTTAAAAAGCACCTACTTAGTAGTAATGGCAAAGATTATCCCTTGAAGAAGTTTGAGTAGCTTGTAGAGGTGACACTTGAAAAGAATAAAAACTAATAAAACTTTGCTAGCTCCCAAGAGCAGAGGCAAAACCCCACATTTATCAAGAAACATCCTTGCACGAGCAGCATCTCACTGGCATGTGAACCAGCCTTCAGTACAGACACAGTCTCGGAGGCTTTCCCTGGGTATTAACAATAAAATGACATTACTTCAGTCCCAAGCAGTACAATTTCTTACAGCAACTTTGATAAATATGCTGTGATCAAGCTGAAAGCTTTGATGAACAGGACAGCTGGTCCCTGCAGCAGATGACAGATCATTGCTTCCTCTTTGTGGGCTGAGGTTAAGCATGGATTTCAGTGTGAACCATTAAGTACAAATCCAGACCCCAATCTATGCCAGCATAAAAGCTTGGATGAAGCATCTGCTGAAGCCTCTTTCTTGAGCAAGGGACTTTCCTTGGGGTCTTTGCTGCCCCATGGGACACAAGGGCATTGCCTTGGTTCTTTGGGTCTCATGCTGAGTGAAGTCACCACAGAGCTGCTCACACTGAGCCCTTCCCATTCACAACTCCCATCCATTCATTCCCAAGCATTCCCGTTGGCCAGATAGTTATCATTCTTGTATCATCCTCCAACTATTTTGCAGGGGTGGTAGGAGTGGCTTTTGGAAGACATTTGAGCACACACACAAACACAGGCTTGGGCCACTGTGTGTTTGGACAAACAAATAAGTGTGGCTTAATCAGAAGAAGGGTTTTTATGGCAGTTATGAGCGGGAAGGGAGGATCCCAGCCCTGCCAGGAGAAAAATCCCCGTGGGGATTTCTAAGCGCACCCAAAACTTACTAAGACCCTGCCTGTCCACACTGATCTGTGTGGGCGAGGAATTTGAGAAAATAGGAAGTTTTCAAACAATAAAACTAAGCAAATATATTGAAATCCCCTCATCTTCACAAACACACTCTGAGCTGCCTGAAAAGCACCACGGCTGCATGAGTCTGGGAATCTGGGCACTGGGTCAGGGCTCCCCATCCCCCAGCTGGATATGCAGCACCCATGGAGGTGGCTCCTCCTGTGGCTCCAAGGGAACAGCAGCTTCTGCCCAAAACAGTCACTCATATATATATCTCTATATATTTATTCAAATATATATATATTTACCTCATTTATAACACACCTATGAAGGCCAGTCCATCTGGGAGTACTTTTCCAGACCCCAAGGCACAGCAGCAGCAGGTGAAGAGGAGTCCTGGTGCCACACTATTAGTGGAAGTGGTTTTCCACCCTCAGATAAAGCCATCCCAGACCTGTTCACCTCAATGTCCAAAACAGATGCTGGCAGGATCTGGCA
>NW_009952968.1:505567-518711 GCF_000747805.2 Chaetura pelagica | reverse complement strand
TCCTGCTGGTTAGAGGTAGTGATGAACTGTTTTTGTATCAGTAGATGGTTTTGCGCAGGCAACTGAAGAATTAGCTACTGCTGCTGCTTGGTGAGGTTTCACAGATGCCTCAAACAGAGCAAGGTGGGCTTGGTCTGGAGCCAGGACCTGTAGAGGGGGGAGAAAGCACAACTAGGGCCCCTGTTGTCATTTGAAGTGCTCTGTGAACACTGCACTGCCTGGGGAGCAGGATCCAGCAGGATCCCAGCTGTGGGTTCACTCCTCAGGTCAGCAGGACAGACGTGCTTAACACCTGGCAGCAGGTTCCAGCCCTGATACCCCTGAAACCAGCAGCTAAAGTTCCCACTGAACTTCAATGGGGCCAGGATTTGGCTTGGATTTCAACTAAATCCATGACCATCGATGGCTTTGCTTGGCATTTAATTCCCTGGGTTAAAGGGAATATGCCATGCCCCACAGTCCCCCAGGGAGCTCCAGCTCCCTGGCCAGAGCTCAGCACCCACATCCCACCACCACTCCATCCCAGCCAAAGAGAGCAAACCAACCCCAGGTCCCTGGGTTTTAAACAAACAAACAGCAAAAAGAGAAAGAAGAAAAAAGAGCATCATTTATGTTCCCCACAGCTGCGCTTTGCTGGACAGAGGATTTCTGTGGCAGGACAATAACGCTTTATGTGGCGAGGTTAAGTTTCAGTTACTTGAAACTATCAGCTCTTGTGTTCAAATCATCTTATTACCTTCACAGCCAAACAAGGCTTCCCCAGCAGCAAGTATTTGGTCAGACTGTTTAAATCGGACATGGACGCCAAGTGGGCTGGGCTTAAAGTGACCTAATGGGAGCTGCCTGAGGCCACTTTGGGCTGGAGAGGAACAGCCCTTGTGTTATTCGCCCCACTGGGCTGCCCAGCCCCTTTCCTAGGATGGGGAGGCAGATCTCCCATGCTGAGCCTTGTTCCTAAGAGAAAGGAATCTAAAATCAAGCTCCAGAGTCGGGCTTTTGTTTCCCAAACCACCCCTCTGATAGTGCTGGCCAACCACCTAGCATCAGGTTTGGTCCTTTCCAAAATACTTAAGATATCCTCAGGCCCAGTGAGACATCTCCACTAGACTTGAAATTAATCTTTCCTCAAGCAAACTTTCAATCCAGTTCCCTCCTTGCTATTGCCAATCTCACCAGCAGGTTGGGAGGGCAGCAACTCTAATTACTTACTCAAATGCTCTCTGGGACCCAAGCGGAAAGAAACAGTCCCCAGTCCCATTGTCCTGAGCTAGACCCAGCTTGGGAAGTTAGTTAATATTTGGGCACATCCCACAGTCAGCAGCAAAACCTGGCTGCTCCATCAGCTCCTGTACCAACACAGCCTGGCACGGAGTGGGCACCAAGCCTCGGAGCTGCTTTTGGAGCTGCTCCAGACCTGCATAATTCTCCAAGGAAAAACTGTGATTTCCAGGGTCCGACCCACCCCCTTGCCCTGAGGCAAGATATGTCATTGAGGAGCTGACATGAAATCTCCCCTGCAATTAGCTTGCTACCCTGCAGTCTTGACTGCCACAGGAGCAGATACTGCATTATCAGACCCCAGTGCACAGTCCTGGCTCTCAGGAGCTATGTCCTGCCTTGAAGAAGGGAAGGTGAAGGAGCCTGGGAAGGGAAGGTGAAGGAGCAACCAGCAGCCCTGGGGATGCATGGATGCACACAGGCAGCAACCTGCCAGGATCAGCCTTCAGCTGCATGTTCAGGAAGATCCACAGTGCCTGAGGCTGGGGCACGTGTCAACTCACCCTGTGGCTCCTTTCAAACCAAAAGGCTTTTTCTCCTGTCCAGCTTCCTTCCTCATTTCTTAGGATACCAGTCCAGGAGAAGGAGGAGGCCAGGAGAAAGCACAAACCCAGAGGAGTTAAGTAGAGCCTTTCTAAAAGCAGTGGAAATGTTTCCACACAACAGTCCTGTCTCCACTGCAAGACCTTCCCTACAGCCCCCGTAGGTCCTGTCATAACAGGCACCACCCACCTGAGCTGGCTGGCTCCTCAATGTGAGGTGACATCCTGGCCTTTCCAGGCAAGCCCCAACCACTCTTCAAGGAAGGAGCAGAGGCTTGGCTGGGCTTTCTGTGCCAACAAGCTGTGCCTGTCCCTGCAGAGGCTCAAGCCAAGAGCCTCAGCCGCTGCAATGAGCAGCTCTGCTCAAGGCAGGCAGATGCTCAGGGATTGCCTAGACTTGATCGCCATTTCATGTGTCTGATTTCACATCTTCCACCTTCAAGTAGCTCTTAGGTAGCTTGATTGAATGATCCAACACATGTCCACCCCAGCCCCAGGCAGCAGGGAAGTTTGCACAGGTGCAGCAGCATTTCATTTGATGACAAGGTGCAACAGCTCCTGGCTCTGCTCCGGAGCTTCCCGGGGCTCCCAGAGCACCCCGGGCACCATGGCTGTGTTATCTCCTGCTCCAGATGCTCAGCAGGCAGCTGACTAAGCCTCAGCACCTCTGAGGTCACCATCATCAGGCAGTGGAGCCTGTGAAGGTCTGAGACAGCCATGTCCCACAGAAGTGGTGGAGCTGGGCATGGAGTCCCCCTCCCCTAATTGCTTTGTCTTGTACTTGACATCACATGGTCACCACCCAGGGTGTGAAAAAGCACAGGGCAAATTACCTAAATTCCGTAATTATTTAGTATAATTAACCACAGGATCAAAATGTGTTCCTTACCTAAAAGACAGGCTGCTAGGAATCATCACTGTTCTTAAAGCACTGACCTGAACACAGCCAAGACTTTCCCACATCTTCCCCCTCAGAGGAGCAGAGAGGAGAGGAGAAGTTCTTGCTTTGTATTTAATTTTTTTTTGCTATTTTCACAGATTATTGATCCTGACTTCAAAGAAAAGCTGTCTCTCACCTCAGGCTCTGGCACTGCAGGAGACCAGTGTGACCCTAGGTTTCTGGACAGCCAGCATGGATGCTCAAACCAGTTTGGATCAAAGCAAGGGAGGCAGCCACCTTCTGCAGCCCCATCAGCTGCTTCCCAGGGCTGTGGCCAGCACCCTTTCACAAGGGGGCTAGTGAAACTAGTTAATTAATTGCCTCCATCCTTTTGTGTTTCCTGTGAAACAGCTTACAGGAACTATCCAGACTGCATTTCTCCTCCTTTCCAATGCAAACCAGAATATTTCAAAGCATTTTTGGCTCTGCAGTAGTGATGTCTTTTGATGAACCTACTTCTCAGCCTTGCAAAAACAGCTCTGCTGGGCTGGGCATGATGGGGGTTCTCTCTGCACAACACACAGCAGGTGGGCTCTGGCCATGTGCACTAGGGCTGCAGTGCTTCTGCAAAGCTCTTGTGTTGTGACTGTGGGCTGCAGAGGTATCTCAACGTGCTGAGGCCTGGGTTCATTTCACCAGCCATCAATCCAGCCCAGGGGAGCTAAGCTGCATTAAGAGATCCCCCTTGTGCTTCAGAGGCAGCTAGAGAACATCACTACATCTGTAAACAGGGAAATCCTCATCTTAGAGGGCTCTGGGGCCCAGACACAGCTGCACATGGTCCATCATTCAGGCAGAGTTTATTTACTTAGAAAAGCAGCCAAACAGCCAACTCTCTCCTTTCATTCCTTCCACTCCCTGAGTCACCCAAACCCACTGAGCCCCAACACACCATGAGGCTCCCAGGGCTTTGAGCAGAGCCACCAAAAGCTCCGTTACCACCCGAGCAGGCTGGCTCCTGCCTGATAAGCCAGTTTGCAAACACTGCCTGTGACAGGAGACCAAGATGAAGACATCACTGGCAGCATTTTGCCTGGGGCCCCATCCAGCTGTCTCCACTGCCAGGAGGGGGTGACCCATCCACAGAGCAGCTCCTTGAAGTCATTCTCTCCCACCAAGTCTTCTCCTCCCCACCATTACCTGGGGAAAGCCAGCACAACAGCATTTCCCAGCTGCAGGATTTGCTCCCAAAGGCACCCGCAAATGGTGCCTTCAGTGCCTCACTGCTCACAGGGAGTTGGCTGGGGAGCATGACCAGCTGTGCCCAACACCTTTGTCCTGAGTAAATGACCATGGAGAAAACCAGAGGGCTGATGCTTGTTGAGCTGGGTGACACCGGTGGGAAAAGGCTCAGGAAAGGCAGGAAGGAAACAACTCACCCAGCTTGGTCCCTCTTGTTGAACCTGGCTTGGGAGCACCCTAATACTGCAGATAACCAGGAGTTCACATGCTCAGCAAAGCCTCTACCCTGACGTCAAGGTCCTCCAGTGGAGACCTGTGTGGTCCAGAGCAGGGATGAATGTGGATGCAGGAACCTTCACTTAAACGAGAGAAACTTGGCATTAGTGATGAACATCTTCCAGAAGAACTGTGATGGGAAAGGAGGACACACCCCACTTCTTGCAGCTGGGGGTTTTCTCTCCATTCCCTTTCATGCCTAGCAGAGGGGCAAGAGCAGCCCTGGGGGTGGTGGGTGCCCAGGCTGCTGATGCTGGAGTGGGGCACCCCCTGGACACAGAGAGAGCAACTGGGAATAGCTCCCAAATTAACCAGAGAGGGGGCTGAGCTCCTGTCTTGGAGGTATTTAAAGATTTTTCTGGGCTGATGTCTTCACCTCCTCATCCACCCCAGCAGCACCCACCAGGTTTTACCCAAAGAGTCCTAGTATAGCTCCTCCTGCAGCAGCAGGGCTGTGTTGCCCTTCCAAATGCTTCTATCCACCCAGGATGCCCCTGCCAACACACACCCTCTGCCCCAGTTTCCAAATCAAACGTTTGAATTTCAGGCAGGGTGAATTGTTTCAAATGGAGGGGAATAAAAAAAAACAAACAACCAACATGCAGAAAGTGGAAATTCTCTTTCTCTTCCCAGAAATTAGCACGAGCCACTTCCTTACTCCCTAAAGCCCTTTAGAGATTAACTGGAAAATGAAACATTTGGCCTTTTTGTGACTTCTCCTTCTTTTTTCCTTTCATCTTTTTTCTGTGACAAAATTAGGAGAAGAAAACATTGAAACCATTGGAAATCATTTACAAAAGGGAAGAAACCTGCATTTCTCAACTACAACACAAGCAAGATTCATATTCTTTTTTAGCATCTTCCCTCTTTACCTTCTTACTCCTAGAACTGAGCAGATTTCTTGAGAGGATTCAGGAGGAGAAAACTGGATTCCAGCGGTCCCAGCTCGTTGTGCTCTAGAGAAGTTGCCAAATCTTACTGATACTTGAAACCTAAGTGCTAGCACTGGAACTAAGCTGGTGGTGGAAATTAAGTGGGCTTATATGTGCTTGTACCTTTTTGTGTTCACTTTCATGGCATCAGGGTTCAATAACATGCTGAACCATCACTGTTGGGCTTGTAAATCTCTAATGGAGACAGGAAATTCTTCCAGGCTGAGGAGAGCAGCAAACCCACGTGATGGGCTGCAGCAAAGCTGCATCACTGGGATTTGTTCATTCAACTTCCAACCAAGGACAAAGTGCAGTTTCAGATTAAGCTTCCCCTGAGCAACTTCCATGACAAAATCTGAGATAATCATGGATCTGTTTGTGGATGCTCTGCCAGCAAGGGAGGATGCATTCATGAACAGCAGGTTCTGTTCCCACTGCTGTCGGCAGTTTATTCAGATGGCCAGAGGATACCAGCTTGGGAACCTTAGAATGGTTTGGGTTGGAAGGGACTGTAAAGATCACCTAGTCCCAACCCCCCTGCAGTGACACCTCCCACCAGACCAGGTTGCTCCAAGCTCCATCCAATCTGGCCCAGGGATTGGGTAGGCACAGCTTCTCTGGGCAACCTGTGTCAGTATCCCACCAGCCTCCTTGCATGCCCCAGACCCACAGAGAGAGAACACAGAATGTGATGGTTGCATGTAGCTCAACGTGCTTTAGAGGTGCTCTTTAAGTGGCCTCCAAGCACCTTCAAATCAAACGCACCTAAATACCAAACGGATTTCAACCTAATTCCAGAGGTAACACCACCTACTCACATGCCAAAGCAGGGAGCAGACAGCTTGCTAATTAACATGTCTCCTTCATGAATATTACACTTCCCAAGGAGGAATTTGGTGCTCAAATGAAGGCTGCTGCAAGTCAGCCAAGCTCAGCTGAGCAGAGGGGATGCTGGTATTGCTGCCATCCCTCCAGCAGGGCTGGTGCCAAAGCCAGCCCCTGGTTTTCACACCCACCGGGTGAGTTGGTGGGTGACACCTCTAAAACACACCCACAGCTCACAGCCACCTCACAGGGGACACAGTGGTGGCAGTGTCTGGGCAGGGAAACACAGTAAGCCACAGGGCATTTGTGGTCCTCAACCTCTGTGACGTTTGACAGTACCTGGGGCCTGACCTTTTTTAACCTACACCCAAACCCTTCCCTAAAACCTTCTGGGAGCTGCCTCGGGCTGTGATGCCCCACTGGTGTTTGCCCTCAATGATGCCACAAGCAGCTGCCCCAGGCAGTTCCCAACAGTCCCATCCAGGCCCAGGAATTCCACAGCCCAGGGAAGGGTCAGCACAGCCAAGAAGAGCCTGCTTTGCCAGCCCGAGTGGAGCCAGGCAGGCAGGTTTCCCTTGGCCAGGGCTCCCAAGGCTCTCTTGTGACATGGTGTTACCTCTGTCTCTATTTGTTTCCTTTGATGTTACCCCATGAGACTGAGCGAGGAGAGACCAAAGAAACCTCACCAAGATGCATCTGGTCTTCTTGGAAAGCACAAAGTGCCTCAGTGCTTTCCCCACCCCAGCTTCCACTTCAGTCCAGCTCAGAAGCCTGGTTGTTCAAAACCCACGTTGCAACCTGAATCCCACTGGTCTTGTGTATGGTTTAGATATTTAAGGAGAAATTGTGCTCCTAAACTCCTCCAGGAATCTCACTTTACTAGTTGTAATTGAACCAAGCAAGGAAAGCCAGGTCTGACCACATTAAAAGGGTTCCTGCTTTAACCAAAGTGCTGGAACTGCTGCGCTGGGGTTGAAGTTCTTGTCATTTTGTCTGCCTGCAAACTCGACTGCCTTCCTGACAGTGCTGGGAAAGCAACCAACCAACCATCCGGTTAACAACAACCACCAACAGTGCCATCATGGCCTCATTTGTTAGAGGCTTCCAGAGAAACCAAGCAGACACCCTTGGACACATGCTCTGGAGGAGACAATGTCAGGACGTTGCAGAAGCACCATCTGCCAAGATGTGTAGCCCCCAGGATCAGCTGCAGCCCCTGTCCTAACAGCACAACACATGCTAAAAGCTTAGCTGCTCATGCCTGACCCCAGAGGAGGTCAGCAGGTGTAAGCAGAGGGAACAGGGACCATGCAAGTCCTTTGGTCCAAAAGGATCCTTAGGTCACCTACTATGAGAGAGTGTGGCACCCTGACTGCTCCAGCAGAGAGGCAATAGGAGAATGATGGAAGGAGATCAGGGTGGACCAAAGGTTTGCAGAACCTTTCCATTTTCCTCCTGGATCAACCTGAAGGATGCTGGTAATGCTGCTGAGAGCTAACACAGCAGCTTTGTCCTCCAAGCTGGACGTGGCAAGAGAGCAAGCTTGGTCTCATCTCCATCACTGACCAAACCGAACACAGTCCTGCCCAGCTCTGTCTCTTAGATCAGATTCCAGGGCTGTGCAAGAGCTCTCCCTGCAGCCTGGCAGTTGGCATTCAGCCCCTGACAAACAGCCATCCCAGCAGCAGACTTCCAGCTGAGACTGGATCCCACAGCAACCTTCAAAGCCACTTCTAAGAAAACACACAGTGCATGTTATTGCACCGTGGGACAGGTATAAACTTCAGAGACCTGCTCTGTAGCCCTTTCTGGATACCTACCCTTCAACTTTAGTTCCTACTACAAGTGTGCACTTGACAGAGCAAAAAAAACATCCCAGAAAACTCCCTCAGTCTCCATTAGCATTCCTAGCACTGCACGAGCTGCCTTTCCCCAGCCAAAATGCTCCTCTGCGGGTCATTGGAGCTCCTACCTCAGGAAACTCCTTTCCTACCCTGCCCGCCCAGGGAAGCAGCTGCAACCGGACCCTGTTACAGCCCCGCACGTGCTGTTGCCATGGAAATGGCCACGATGCCACTGGTGCCACCTGCAGGGACAGCAGCCAGACCCCCGGGGGCTGCTGGAGAACCCTCCTTGGCCAAGTCACTAAAAAACCCCACCGAGCAGCAGTAAAACCCTCTCAGACAAGGGACAGCTGCTCGAGCCCTCACAATAGCACCAACAGCACATTCACCAGGAGATCATTGGAGACCACTTGACATTCATCTTTGCAGTGATGTGGCTCTTGCCATGTCATTATCAATGCACCTGCTTAATTGGCTCCGCTGAAAAGTCAGTAATAATCCTTAGGCAAGCTAAGGGACAAACATTCCCCAAAGTTTCTTGTTCTTCAAATTACTTTTCTCAAGGATTTGGTCTCTTCAATGGTTTGTTTGGCCAGTCAAGTCAGCTCCATGAGGGCATGACATCAGCCACAGTGAGGAGACAGGGGAAAGTCCTTGGCAGTGAAGAACAGAACATTTCCCAGCTCAAAACATGCTCCTCCTCAATCTTGAACCTGCAAAGTGAAAGAAGAGGAATACATGGAAAGGTCTCACTGTCCTCCTCATCCCAGTGGAGCTGGCATTGCCTCAATCCCAATCCAGAACCCACCATGAAAGTAACAGCAGCCTGGGAGTGATGGGGGCATTTCTGCAGGGTCTGGAGGACAAGCTTAAATGGGGGTGAAAGTTCCTGGAGAAGAAACCATCCTCTCTTAAGCAGGATGGATTGGAACCCATCAGCTTACACTCCAGCTTGCCTGCTGAGAAAGGGCAGGTCTGCACATGCCCCTAATTCTTCTTTTAACCCCATGGCAGCCCTCACAGCTGCTGCTGGAAACAGGAGATGCTTCCAGCCAGATCCATTAAGGTTGTGCTCTCCTCCTCCTTCAGACCTGTGCTCAAGCCCCATCCTGCGGAGAAGCCCATATCCAAGGCACAGGCCATGATGAAAGAGACCACACACAATCCCACACCAGCCTTCCAGGGGAGCAGGTCGGAGCCTGAAGCTACTTTGTAAGCATGAAGAGATGCAGGGACAGAGCAGTCCTGCAAGTTAAAGTTACCAGGGTGTCAAGCAGGAGGGGCTATTGTGAAGGAAAGCAGAATAAAATCTGATTCACTGAAAACAGAGAGAAGACAAAGCTTCAGCTGTCATGTGTGGGACTTGAAGCAAAAATGCTCCTCTACGGCAGAATGAAGGAAGGAACGAAAAGGCACCACAGCACCAACCCGCCCACTGATGTCCAACTGCTCCCTCCTGTGGGGAGTGTCCCTGCTCCAAAGCCCTCGCCCTCGAGCAGCGGCGACGCAGGTGCCCGGAGGTGCAGCCGGCGCCACGTCACTGGGGTTGGCCTCTCTGTCTGGGCAGCAGGGCTTCCAGCAGCCTCCCATCCTGGAGCCAGCACCAGTTATCTTCCAGGCTGAGGTCTGGCAGGCGGGAACCACGGCAAAGGAGGATCCCACATCAAGCTCATGCCTCCCTGCTGCACCTCAGCTTGGGCTCCCAGACGGCAGGGCTGAGCACCCTGCTCCCAACCACAGATCTTCCAGTTTCTTTCATCCCAGACATGCAACACCAGGCAAACCTGGCAAGTGCTTCTCATTTGCCTTCAGAAGAGTTGAAAGAACCTGGCCAATATTTATAGCAGCAAATCAAGCTGGTAGGGCACGGGCTGCTTTGAGAAAAACAGCTGAGGCTTTTCTGAGCCCAAAATTATTTGTTATTCATCAAGTTGGATTCCTCCTTCCCCCTTCAATTTTATGTGGTTTTCTAAGATATGGATTTTTCTTTATGTTGAGGTTTCACTTAAGGATTAAGAAGAAGGACACAGAAAGGGAAAGCAGGAGAAAGAAGGATTAGAAAAATCCATCATTTTGCAAAAACAAACTTTGCCCTTGAAGCCTGCAGAGGAGACAACATCAACAAAAGGCAGGATGCACATTGTCCATGTACTACTTCTTATGAACTCCTCAACAGGTAGAGAACTCAGTTTACACCAACACCTCCACCAGAACCAAAATGATTTGGCTGATAGAAAAGTGTGTCCCAAAATGGCTGTAGAAAGAAGTCCACCACCACCTCCAGATCAGGAGGATGTTCTGGGAGGGCTGGAGGGGGGGGGCAGGAGAGTGGGCTTGGCTGATGCAAGGCTCCTGCTCCTGCTCAGAGTACCTGACTTCTCCATCAGCCACCCAGAGAAGGTCTGGCAAAGCCAGCTGACCACAGGGTCGTGAGAAAAAGACAAGATCTGCAACTGAATTACCATATGTATTTTCTCCAGGGCTTGCCCAGGAGTGAATCACAGCAGGAGAAGGCTTTGAGCAGGGTCTGGAACTGGGCAGATAAAAGCAGAGTTATTTGTGTGCATTTGCTTGAATTAGCCAGAGAGAAAAGTGCTCAATGCATCGACCCTGCTAAACAAACACTGCACCATAGAGGCTTATCCAGAAGAGACTTCCTGGGAAATGTTCCCCTTCATTTATCATCTGCTGAGGGAGGAAAAAGCACAAAGCAAGAACCAGCCACAGCCACAACTGTGGTGGCCAAGGGATGGGAGTGCCCACCTAAACCCCATGGTGGTTTCTGGATTTGTCCCTGCAGAGACAGACAGTGCCCAGCAGGGCTGGGAGCAGAACAACAGGAACAGCTCCTGTTAGGCCTTCAGCCTTTCCCTCAGAGAAAGCAGGCTCCTTGGTGCTCCTCCAAAACACAACTCCCTGAGTACATGAATATATAACATCAATGTAACACCAAGGAGGGAGACCAACATTACCTCTAAAACAGCAATAAGGCTCAAAGTTTTTGACATCTGATTGTGCTTATTACACCTTACACTTGCATCTCAAAACTACTTTGCACTGAGGGTGACCAATTACCCCCCACCCCCAAACATTTCAACTGGATCTGGAGTCAGCTGAAAAACAAAGGCACTTTTATGGCAAAAGATTTGCAGTGCTCTTCTGTCTGCATGTATCAAAGGTAGGGGGAACTCAGGAAAGACAACTAATCAGGGAATGCAACACCATCACTGTTTCCACCAAGGCACTTGCTCTGCCTGCCCCACGGCTCTGTCCCCCAGCACTGCTCACACACAGCCTGCCTGCAGCCAGGGCAGAGGGAGACTTCCATGTGTAACCTGAACTTTGAACACCTCCTTAACACCTGCAATGGGCATGACACACTTCCAAGAGCTGTCAGCCCTACCTGTTTCTCAAGCACTTACCAGTCTGCCTTTCTTTTCACCCCATCTCCATGGCTGATGGAGCATACGTGACCAGGGACGCTCAGCAGAGCTTCCAGGGACAGCAGCTCCTTCAGCCTGGGAGCTGAGAAACAATTTCATTGAGCTGGGTCATAATATTGAGTAACAGAAACTACTAGAGCTCAAACATCCACCCAAAATGAGTTTATATAGGAAGGCTGGATGGGTTTTGAGCAAAGCAGACACTTGCCCCAGACCAAGGCACCTGGAGAGGATGTGCTTGCTGCAGTGAAACCAGGCTCCTTCAGCAAGGGCTTAGACCAGCTGATAGCTTCCTAATGCTGCAGAGGATGTCTCCCAGAAAACTGGGTGCAGCTGGAGGGCCACAATCCTTTTACTTCATTCACCATATTCTCACTGCCATTTTCTGCTTCCCAGCAAGAAACCACATCCCCCCGAAACACGGTCTTGTGCTGATGAGAGAAGTAGTCTGCAGGGAGATAAAGGAGCACGATGGATCCACCCCTTCTCAGAGGTCTCCACTGAACCCACCAGGCAGCATCAAACCGTTAGGAGACAAAGAAGAACAGAGTAAGTCACAAAAACAGTGTAGAAAACAGCTTGTGGAGAGTCAACAAGGAAGGAGGTTTGGTGTGGGAGACAAGGAATCCTCTTGAGAAAGCACTCAAAGAGATGAGCCATAAGATGCATGGGAAATCAAACAGCACCCACAGCTCCACACCTGGGCTGTGACCCAACCAAAGGCATTTCAACACGGCCACAAAGCTGCTTCCTCAGCCAAGCAAAGACACTGGTGAGGGATGCAGGCAGCTGTGGAGACCTGTTTTTAAGATGCTGTTCTGCAGTCTCCGAAAAGATTGGCTCATCCTCAGCACCCCCTGTTTTGACTGACATTTCTGTCTCCTGAACTGTATCAGTGAAGAGGAGAACATCACCACAGCATGGACTTCTTGGAGCTTTCCAACACCTAGAGGTCCTTCAGCATTGCCTCTCCTTGTATTTGGCTTTCACAGCACCCCATTAATAGAAACATTATCCCTATTTATGGGAGGAAGAGGTCTAGGTATCCAGGACTCAGCTCACCAGCTCCAGACAGGGAGTCCAGAGCCAAACCAAACTCTCTCTGCACTGACATGTCTTCATCCAGGGCCCAAACACTGGGGCTCCTTCCAGAAGGCAAAGCCACAAGCATCCTACGGGATGGCCCAGCCAAAAGAAACAAGACAGGTGCTGCTCTTGGCTCAGCCTCTCCCTGCAGAAGCTGAGCTCCACACATGCTACAGAACTTCGCTGAGATACTGAAAAAGCCGTCGGATGGTTCAGCCATGCTGCACCTCCACTGCCAGCAGCACCTCATCCAGCTTAAACCAAACCTGTCTCCATGTCCAAACCGGAGGTCGCACCGTGGTCACAGGCAGGAGTTACACAGCCTCAAGCAAGTCACTCCACCTGCCAGTCAGTCAGGATCCCTGCCCATGAGAGGTGGTTTGAACATGGCTTCTCCTATCTCACCCTGACAAAGATCTCAAGGACACTTTCACAATGCTGCCATTACATGACACACCATCTACGTGATTGTTTTCATCAGACAAGAGTGCTGAGACACCTACCAGCAGGGATGGGGTGGAGCTCTGTGAAGGATTCCCTTCTAGAGAAGACGATAATTTCCAGCACTATCCAAGACTTCTGGGGGTAGGCTGACTCACTGGCAAACAGCCTCTCCTACCCACACCCTGGTTGCTTATCCCCTTCCATCCCAACACAGGCCACCCAAGGAACATGACACATTTCTGTGCTGCCCAAAGCACAAACTCCCATCTAAAAGGCAGGCAAACCAATCCATGCAGGGCCAGAGCAGCGTCCACTTGCAGAAGGGGGCAAAGGAGCTTTTCATTTAAAAAAA
>NW_009952968.1:499535-504735 GCF_000747805.2 Chaetura pelagica | reverse complement strand
GGGGGGGGAAAAAGCTCCTTCCCTGACTAGGGGGGGCAGGTAGGAAAGCCTGGATAACATAAACATACCTAAAACATGCCACTGGCTTTCCCTTTTCCCTCCAGTGCCACGGTGGAGCCCAGCACGGACCTGGGGAGAGAACCATGTGCTGCTTCACGGCTGCTTCCCAGCTTCAAGAGGTGGGAGAGGGGGAAGGAATATGGCCCCCAATCACCGGGCCAATTTTCATTGCTATTAAATATAATCATCTCTGCTCTCTTTCATCTCTGCTTCTCCTCCAAGAGCTGGCAACAAAGGCAGCACCCAGCGAGGAGGGGCGGAAGAGGGGTAATTGCAGCAAAGAATGTGCCCTCCGCCTGGGGCCGGGAGCCCAGGGAACCCGGCGGGCTGGAAAAGGGAAAAGGGCTGGAGACCTGCTCAGCTTTGGTTCTTGGAGCCAAGTAAGTGATGGATTCCGGGTGCAGGGAACGACTCGGCACCGATCCCAAGCTCTAGATCCCGCTCAAACAAGTTCTTCTGTGGTGACAATGTCACCGTGCAAGCGGGCAGTGAGGGTGGCTCTTGGCACAGCAGCTTGAGCAGCAAATGGCCACAGGTGGCCCAGGGGCGCTGCGAGCAGAGCCAGGGGCTGTGGCCGTGCCCTCAGCCGCAGCCCAGGAGCAGCAAACCCATCACAGCTTCCCAGCATCCAGCTTCCCGGGCAGCCCCGGCAGCGCGGGGCAGGACACAGAGGCAGCTCCTCGCAGGCATCGCTGCTGGGGAGGGCAGGTGCTGGAGGGGCCGTTGGCACAGCTCTTGTGCTCCATCCAGACATGCTATCAAGAAGGGGCCAGGGCTTCACCTGGGTGCTTGCTCCTGGCCCTCAGTGCAGGTACAGAAGCACAAGAGCTCCCTGTCCCCCAAGAGCAGGACCTACATGTGCAGAGCAACCCTTGTGCCCTGCCCCAGCGACCTGTGCTCTCCATCCCACTTGCCCGAGAAGATAGAGCAGTTTACTGCCTGGTGCTCATGTTACCTGACTTTTACCTCATAGCAGCAAGGGGCAGCTTAACCCCAAGCTCCCTCTGCTGCCTGGTTTTTCCACAGAATCATAGAATGTTAGGGGTTGGAAGGGACCTCTGGATTCACCAAGTTCAAGCCCCCTGCCAGAGCAGGACCACCTAGGACAGATCAAACAGAAACACATCCAGAGGGGTCTTTAGGCCCTTTCTCCAGCTCACATTAATGCAGAGAGAGAAGACAAAGCCAGGATGCTCCTGAGCCTTGTACATTTCTGGCTATCCAGGAGCCCCTTCATCTGTGAATCCATTTGCAGAACATGGTTGAAAGGTCAGGCCAGCTGAGACTGCTCACTGCTGCCTCATTACAGGCTTTGACTTCTGTCTGCACAGGAAGGCTGGCAAAGTCACAGCTCAAAAAGCAGGAGGCCAGTTTGGGGCACAAGACCTAGAGGCAAAGGAACATGTGGCACCACACCAGGCAAAAACCTGGGCTGATGCAGGTATATTAGTAAATGAGTCTGGACAGTCTTGGCACAGACGAGAGATCTTTGTACCATCTTATGCAAGGTGCTGCACAGGAGCAACAGATCTGTCCTCTAAAAACAAGAGGAAGCAGCCCTGTAGATGGCTGCAAAGTCTCCAGACCAAACCCAGCCTGCTCAACACCACCAACACAGCCCCAGTTAAAGGTATCTAAAGAATTTCCAGCATCCCCTGCAGCACATATCCTGGATTATCCCCCCCACACCTGGCTGCCAAATTTAGAAAACCAATCCCATGGCCCACCCTTATTCCTGCCCCTTCTTCACTGCCTGACCTGCAGGTACTCTAGCAAGAATTTCTGCTTTGCCCCTCACCACCTGGGCTGCTGTCAAGGGACTTTCACTGACAAACCACCCTTTGTGCTCTCGGGAGCTCCTCTCCCACTCACTGGCAAAAATGCTGGGCTGATGGGAAAGGCCTTGCTAGCAGGCAAGTTTTGGCATTCTCCTCCAGCACACCTTGCTCCAGACACTTTGCAGCCAACGTTCCTTTTTTAAGATCTATTGATTTCATAAATAATAAAGGAAAGAAACACATCACGCAAATACACAGGTCAAATAACCTCTCCCTTAGGAAGCAAACAGGACCTACAAAAAAACCCACAAACAACACAGCAGGCTCATATTGATCTTTTGCTTAAAGATCAAGTGGCATTAAAGCTATTTGTTAATCAACTTAACAGCACATAGGTATGACCATACTCAATTGTGTCACCTTGAGAGGTCTTGCAGTACAAATCTGCAGCTCGATGCCTGCCTTTCTCACTCCTGAAGCTGTGGAAGCACCTGCAGTATTTTGTCACGTTGTTGTGCTGAAGACTAGGCCCTCAGGGAAGAGAACAGCTCCATAGCACAGCAGCTGTACCTCTCCCAGATCACTCTTCTCACATGAGCAGGATTTTAGTCTCTGCTGCCGAGGCACCATCTTGAGAGCTTTTGTTCCAGTATGTTGCCCCCATAACTACAGTTTTCTTCTAGATTCACAGAAGGGGAAAAGCAATGAACCCCCCCCAGCCCTTAAAGGGCCTCTTCCTGGGAGGATCTCCTGGTGCCCAGCACACTCCCATACTACAAGGGCCCATAAAATCTGCCCATTTCAGCTGGACAAGTGAATTCCTTCCTCCAGTTGGGAGATCTGCACACCAAAGGTCAGCTCTGGCCTTAGCAGGGCTGCGCAAACATGATGGAAACATTGCCAGGACCAGCCTGAGAGGGACATGAGGCCATTCAGGAGCTCCATGCAGGCAGCTACTTAGCTTAACCCTTTCAGAAAAAAACAGCTGCCACCAATGGCACACCTTGCAGCCACAAGCTCCTGGAGCAAGCAGGATCAACCTTTGCAGCATTCCTTACCGGGCATCTGCAGAAAAACACCTGTGCCACAAAGAGCAGCACCAAACCCTCAGCCCGACCGGTGTCCGGAAGGCAGCAGGGAGCTCTGAGCTGCATGAGAGATGCCTGCAGGGAGCAGAAACAGTGACAGAGAACAGGGGTGACAGGGTTTTGGCACTGGGTCATGGTGCTGATTCAGCCCAACTGGTTTGTGACAACAAAATGATGCGTTTCCAGCTGTGTTGCATTATCAGGGAGGAAGGGCTGGAGGGAGTATAAAGAAATCTAAGGCTGGCCACTGGGGAAAGGCTTCCTTGCAGATGGCAAATTCGTGGCCTCAAGCAGTCACCTGGCCTGTTTCAGCTGCAGCTATGCAGGCCATGAGTTACCCTTTGCCAGAACATTCCCAGTGGTTCCTGATGCTCATCCCCCACCGGAAACCACCCAGAGCACCCTCTCCCAACATGCATGGAGCCCCAGTCTTTGCTTGGGAGTGGTACCAGTTAACTTCCAACTCCACCTGAAGCCCTAGGGGCAGCCAGCACCTGTGCAGAGTAACAGAGAGGTTCTCAGCACACGTCCACCAAAGAGACAGAAAGAAACTAAAGGATGGAAGAGACCTGTGTGCTCTAGAAGTGAGCCTACCTCCCTCTTCCCTGACACACTGCGTTCAAATCTCTAATGAGACTGAACCTGTACCTCGAAAGAGGAAGTAATTTATATGCATCTCCCCTGACAAGGAGAACAGGGGATTGAAGAGTGATGTTTGCCTGCAGTGGCAGTTCTGTTGCAGAGCTAGAAATAGATCCCAGCTTTCCCGGAGACACACGTAAAACTTCCTACAGCACACTAAATCCAGGTTAAATATGCAAATGAGCAGCAATAAGAGAATCTTCTTTCCCATTGCATTTCCATCCCAAAACTACATCCAATCCAGTCACAGCATTTTAGAAGCACCTGGAGACTAACCATTTCTAGAAGCAAGAGAAGAAACGCAGCCCTACTCTCACGTCATGAGTGACAAACCTATGCAAAACGATTTGCTCCCTCCCCTCCCACTCACTCGTGTTTCAAAAAACATTTTGTTCAAAAGCAGCTCTTTAAAGAGGTTATATAATAGGTGATTTGCACCACAAGGCTAGCCAGTTTTAGCCCAACTCCTTAGATCATAGTTGGAATTTATCTTCTAGGTAGCTGATGGACTCATGTCCAGCAGTGACCCTGTGGGCAGAGGACGCTCCCGGCCACCTCCTTTCCCAGCCAGAAGAGTCAATACCACAGCACTCGGGTGGTTTTGCCTATTCAGTTCTGAGCTCTGCTGTGGTATCCACTCAATTCCAGCTCCCAGACAGGAAGGAAAGTGGGCAGTGCTTGAAGATTCTTACTTTTTCACAGATCAGGGTTTTGTTTAACATGCTCCATACTCCCAGCAGCCAAAAAGCCATTTGCAGCAGCACTGGGCTCCCCAGGGGCCAATCTCAGCACAAAGAACTGTTGCTAAAAGTTGAGTGAGGTCATACATCTGGCAAATGTAATGGCAACAAATTAAACTACTTTTTTAAGAACTTGGCTTCAAGCTGCCTTGGAGATCCAAAACAAAATCCTTAACTCTTTGTAGCCTCCCCAAGAACAGAGCTCACAGGCAGTGATTTTCAAGGGAGGGTATATCCTCACAGGAGAGATGTCAGCCCAGGTATGAACAGGGTGCTCCTCCTCACCTGGCTAATCCATTGCTCCCCAAGTTAGCAGCTTCAGAGATCAGTTGCTACAGATGTTCCCAAATGAAAAGAAAAAAAAAAGATAAAAATAACAGTGGGTTTACCTCACTCCAGGGGCTACTCTGTCCTCAAAAACAGTGGTGTTTGGAGGTTAGATTTGAGCATGGAGCCTGGAGAAAAGACAAGCAGCAGGATTTGGGCTTCTCAGGTTTTTTTGGACATTATTGCTCAATGTTTAAGCACAAGGATTAGAATTTACATCTTGTATTTTCCAGACCTTGCCTGCTTCTCAAGCAATGGCCACCTTTTACAAGTGTTGGTATGTTTTAAGTGCTGATACCTTACTTCAGGCAAGAGGCTATAAGGAGGGGAAATAAAGAGAAAGCAAGTTGTTGAGATTTGGGATAAGGAAATTACTGAGCTGGAGAGAACTGTCAGAACAAATTCCCTTCAAATTACCTTTCTTGCCACCCAACTCATAGAGGTTGCTAGATTCCCTCTCCTGACTGCCTACACCCACACACCCCGAGTTACCTCTAGAACATCACATTGTATTGATCCAACAAGTGCTTTTAAGAAGTTGAGTCCAGAAAAGCAACTTTCCCTA
>NW_009952968.1:459992-498947 GCF_000747805.2 Chaetura pelagica | reverse complement strand
TTCCCTACATCCCACTGGCTTGCCCTTCAGCACATGAGAATCTCATTTGTTTTAGAAGCACAATTACATCTTTCAAATGGATCCACTGAGAACATCAGAAACGAAAAAGTATATTGAATGTGCCCAAGTAATTTGTATTGCCATTCTCCCTAAAACACCATATACAAATTGCTTCTGTGGTCTCCAAGACATTAAAAATTGCACATTAAAAGGAAGCAAAAGCTATTTTTAAAGTTGAAGCTTAAAAATTGATGAATGTTGGAATTGCTTAAATTTTCTTCTCCCCTCCACACCCCCATCCCAAAGGCCAGTCCAAAACATTCAGAAGTTGATAAATTAGGCTCTTGCAACTCAATTTTGTAATCACTCCAGCAGCAGATCAGGACAGGAGCAGCCTTCTCCTAGCAGCAAACTGGCTGCGCATACCTCTGAGTCCCCTCCTCCTCACCCACATCACAACATAAGCTCATTTCAATTAAAGTGATGTCAGGCTCTCAGCAGAAAGGCACTGAAAGCTTCTAGCAAGAGCATGGAAGAATATCACTGAATTGATTCCATTAGGGTAATCTGAAAGAAAATAATGATTTATCAGACTCAGAGCTTGGAAACAGAAAACAAACAGTCTGTGGCAGAGCAGAGAGAAACTCATAATCAACCCAATAAACATGGAAATGGGAAAGCTCTCAGCCTCCTGTAAATTAAAGTGAAATATTGTGATAATGCTAACAAGGGGTTCATAGAGCTGTTCAAAGTACCAGGAGAGGAGGAGATCAGAAGCTTCCTGATAATGGCAGTGGGATGCAAACAGCTTCACCCAGGTGAGATGAGGAGGATTACAATTATCCAGGTACTGTACCAGCAGAGACAGCCTGCATCCAAAACAGGTGCAAAAATAAAAAATCTCTCCCAAAACAAAAACACATGGGCTGGCCTCAAGATCTGCTAAGCCCCATGTGAAATAAGGATGCCAGCCAGGCCTCAGGAAAGCATCCAGAACACCCACAGCAAATCTGGAGACAAGGCCCTCAGAAGCCGTGCGGAGCTGGCAGGTGGTGGCAGCAGGAGGGACCACCAAGCGCAGCAGCTGGGGCAGCCTCCTTGTTTGAAGAGGTCAGACAGACAGTAGTGAGGAAGGTTTCATTAACCCTGAGCTGCTCAAATTCCCGCAGCTCATTTCTCCAGGAATGTAGGTAATAGGTTATTGCAAGAAAGGAGACCTCCGGTGTGTGTGAGCAGAAGAGGTGTCGGGAGAACAGGATCTCCCAGAAGTCCAAATTCTTGTCCAGCTACATATTGAACACCTGGTAAAGCCCTGAAAAAGTCAAGAGGACTGGTGAGGGGATCAGGGTGAGAGCGTAGGTGTGAATGATGAGCTATTCAACTGTGAAAACATCTGCAAAATGACCAAAAATTAAAGGCAGTCCAGTGCAAGAAGAGGGAAGTTCCATGATGGAGTAAATGTTCTGCTGCTTGGTTGCATTTCCTCTACCCTGCCTTTAATTTAAGAAGCAGACAAAGACAAAGCAAAATTCACTTGGAATCTATCCTGCATCTGACCCACTAAGGCCTCTCTTCCAGCCTCAAGCAATTGTTTTTCACATGTTGCACAAGGGAGCAAGTTAAATCCAACCACTGCATTTAATCACCTCCACACAAATACCATCCAGGGTCTGAACTGCTCCTTTTTTAGATTTGCCAGGCACCACCTGGGACTCGGGCAAGACAGATCCTTCTCCAGATGCTGGTTGTGTTGAGACCTCACCTGCTCTCTGCAGTCCGAGAATGGAGGTGAACTTCCACTGTCCAAAATATCCTGGGAGCTCTTTGCTTGTCACCTGTAGCCAGCACACAGCTCAGCAACAAGCCTAATACAGCCCACAACAGGTATCTGGCAACTCAAAGATGCTTAAATGTTTTAAAACTAACTCAGCAGCACCAAAAAAAAGGAGAGATACCTTCCTAGTTAGAACCGAGAACATATGCTGGCTGCTACATCTCTGGAAAACACAGAAGATAACAATAATTATCCACACTTAAGAATAAAATATTACTTTTATTTTAGTAAAGTAACAAAGCTTATTTACAGATACAATAACTGTACATTACAATTGAAAAATAGAATGTGCTAAAAATCATTAAAACAAGCCACAAACAGTCTGTTAGGAACACAAACAACCTCAAACCTCCCAACGCCTTCAGCTCCTGTCTTCTCTCAGCAAATCAGCTTGTTTTGTTCTGAATGATTTTCTGCTGATTCTCAAGACATTCCTTCAGCTTGTCTTCAGTGAGTGTCAGCCTCTGCTCCAGGATAGAAACGGTCTGCAAAACAAAATGAAAGCTGCTGCTGAGCTGCTCACAAAGACAAGCTCCCTACTGTACTCTCAGTGGGTAATAAAATGCTAAATTCACAGGAGTATTCCAAGGTATTTCAGGGCTGTAACTCCAGTATCAGCATTTTAGCAGGGCAGAGCCACATGACTTCAGAGAGCAGCAACAGAGGCTGGTGAGCATGAAGCTCTCCTGCAGACAACATCAAGCACCTCTTCTGACACTTGGTGCTTTCAATTTGGGCTCTGCATTTCCTTTCATGGGCAGGTTCTGTCCTTCCATGCTGAAGGGCCACCAGACACTCTCCTGCTGACAAGACACAGAGGTTTTGAACAGTTTTGCCCAATTTTAGCTTTGATGTTTCCTCTCTGCTTCTGACTATTTCTTCCCTTCCCTGAATGCTGTCCATTTGCAGCAATTAAACACACGAAACTTACTGGGCAAGCATTATGAGAAACAAGAAACTCCCCCCCAGAGTAAGGCACTGGGAAGTAAGGAGGGGAACTGAAACCCAGTGTCCTTATCTATCTCAACATAATATCCAAGTATTTTTATGTAATCCAGTTACCCCACAAAGAATTGTCCTATCTTCCTCCTCGAGCTGAAGTCATCATGCACAGGAAGAACATTTTAACCATGTGGCTATAAAAGCTTCTGCTGAAAAAACTTTTATTGATCTCTCCTAGGTAATCAAATGACCCAGCTATGCAGAACTGCTTTCAGCTTCCAAAGACACCGGAACGGCTGATAATAGACGGTGATGATTTAATGCTTTAATATCCATAAACTTACCAGCAACGATCAATACATTCATACTTTGAGCACTTTTAGTGCATAAATAACATCCTCTGTTAAAAACAAAGGCTGTTCAGAACCTTGGACTTTAATAAAGTAATTCAAATAAACTTGGACATTACTGTTTGTATAGAAGTTATACATAGAAAGCCTTTTAATAGCGCATTTCGTAAGCACATCTCCAAGTGTCTGACAAAAGAAAGCAGGTCTCATTATCCCCATTTTATAGCTGGGGAAACAAAAGCACAAAGAGAGGAAATAGCTTGGCTAAAGCCACTCAAGTGACTAGGAAAAGTCTCCCATAAAATGATTTGGGGAATGAGACAAACGGTGGGGGGGAAGAGAAAACAGATGTAGTAAAACCAACACCAAGCACTATGGCAAAGCCATCCCCTGAGATCACGTTATCAACACATTCAGGATAGGCTGTGCATCAGAACATTTACCATAATGCACACTTTTCCCCTCTCCAAACATAGTCTAAAACTTATTTCTACTGCACACGTACTGCTGACCTGTGACAAGGCAGAACTAGCTCCTACTGCCTAATGCAGCATGGCTGCAGCTGTAGAAAGCTCCACCTGACAGAACAAACTGTCTTGTGGCACTTGCTTCATTGAAGTTTTTTCCTCCTCTATTGCCACCTTTCTAGGCACAAGAACTGCAGTACACAGGGAACCAGAAGAAAAGTTGTGAAGCCAGCAGTTACCATCCCAGGGTCCTAGAGCCAGCAGGAGCCCTCCTGTCTATCAAAGGAGAGAGGAAGGATTTCACCTTTTTCATACCCAGCCACACTAGTGCCTAGTGGCTGTCTTACAGAGGTCAGGAGTAAAGCTACTCAGGGCAGAACAGAGAAGGCTGAATGTCTACCAGAGGTTTACAGCAAAGATCTTAACCTGCAAGCAACCAGACAGAGAATGAAATGGTGCAGGGAGCCTGGCTTTTCCATTTCAAAAATAAGAACGAGTAACTCAAGACTCAGTTACAAAGTGGGGGTGAAACACTGCATCAAATTTCCTTTAGAAAGATAAATCAACTAAATTAATGTCCTGGTCACATCACCTCACTAGAAGCAAAGCCCTGGATTACTTGTGGCTCCTGCATCCCATGATTTATTGCCACCACCATCCTTTCCATACAAGTTAAGTGTTGCTACACACAGCACTGTGAGACTAAGCACAAGAAAAGCAGATTTCAGAAAGCACTGAATTTGTGAAAGAGCTGTAAGGAAAATGTTTATTGGAATGGAAATTGCATGTAAGTATTAGCAGAAAACTCGTAGTGAGTCTTTTTTGGAAACTAATTGTGGAAAAGTAGCAGTCAGAAATTAAATCCAGGAAGCCCAAAGTAGGAACTGATGACTGCAGTCCATTTAGACTTGAATATATGTTGCCTGAAATACCCAGGGCACCTGACACCCTAGAAGGTCGGGGAAAGCACAAATTTTGCCCAGCTGCTATTACTGTTATTTTGTAGCTTACACCTAGAAGAAAAGTTCTTTTATGAGCAGCTGACAGAGTTTTACAATATTTCCATATTGCTATTTATAAAGCTCGTCCTGATTGGTAGGCAAATGAAACTGCATCCATTCTACTCCTGCATGTTTTTGCTACTGCTTTCCAGAAGATAAGGAACCAACAAATAAGACAAAGAGGGAAATACTGTTAGCAAGATTCAGTGAGGGAGCCCTGGAGCCAGGTTTGCTCTCCAGCCCTTTCTCTGTGGCAGGATCCAGGCTTCCTGTTCTGTCAGGAGCACAGCACAAGTCTCCATTAAGCACCAGGGAGTAAATGCTGAGTAATTTATTAAAGTCTTTGCTCAAATTGGTAGAACAACAGATTAGGCTTAAATGAAAATAAAGATCAATTCTTGTTTTGTTACAGTGGTATACTGAGCATTACTAGGGACAGCAGAGAGGAATATGAAATCTTTCACACAAAAGAAAATGTAAATCACTTATACCACCACTTCCTGCAACATTTGTCTTCATTCATCTTCACCAACTTAGTCTACAAAAAAACCTGCTCCTCCCTTTGGAAATACTAATGTAGAAAAAAAAAAATTGCCTCCTATTTACTTTAAGTTCTGGTGAATATTCAGCTCCATCCTCCCCCAGGTCACCTAAACTAAAGCAACCAGTAGTCACACTTCCTTACATGATGACAAGCCCCCTTTGCTATTCCTCTACATTGTTTTTACTCTCTCAACCTAAATAATAGTGATTTATGATGCTGTTCCAAGATGCTTTCATCAGTATCTTTTCCTTAGCCCACATTAAGCATCTCCCTGTCTGATTAAGTAGCAGAGAAATCCAAAGAACAGCTGTCCTTAGGGCTGTGGCTTTTGCAGGGGCCCTGGAGGGACAATCACTCCTGCCTCTTTTGAGTACTACAGATAAGGGGAACCATGTGCTAATTGAATGCCAACAGAAACCAGTTCTACAGCTGCCAGAGGAAACATGAAAAGCAGAGTCTGGAGCAAGCAGAGGCCATCAGCAACCCTCTAGAGCAGTGGTGGGAGTCCCTGCCAGGAATGATTGATCCATCTAGACAGATAGCTGCTCATTCACTCAGGTAGAATTTAACTGGCAACAAACTATTTAGCAGGGCCTGTTTTGATAGGACAAGTGGCAATAGCTTTAAACTAAACGAGGGCAGATTTAGAGTAGATATAAGGAATACTTTTTTACAAGGACGGTGGAGAAACACTGGTACAGGGTGTCCAGAGAGGTGGTAGATGCCTCAAACCTGGAAACTTTCCAGATCATATTGGACAGGGCTCTGAGCAACATGATCAAGTTGAAGATATGGCTGCTCACTGCAGGAGGGACTAGATGACATTTAAAGGTCCCTTCCAACCCAAACCATTCCATGATTAACTTGGAGCTGAGGGCAAAGCAGGCAAGAGCATGGGAACAGTGGAATGATGCTCAGCTCCACTCGGGAAGGACGGCTCAGCAAGCAGCACGAGCTCTTCAGTGTGCCACTCACATGGGTTTTCATTGAGCTAGCACACAGGGGACACGTGGGGGACAGAACAGTGCTCTGGCTGATTACCAGTAATTGTGGGGCTCCCAAAAGAACAATGCATTGATACAACAGTTACTCAGATCAGGCAACAGCAGCTTGGCTGAGTCTACAGGGATACAACCTCACACACTGACTGCAACTAGAAGAAAAGTTCTTTTATGAGCAGCTGACAGAGTTTTACAATATTTCCATATTGCTATTTATAAAGCTCGTCCTGATTGGTAGGCAAATGAAACTGCATCCATTCTACTCCTGCATGTTTTTGCTACTGCTTTCCAGAAGATAAGGAACCAACAAATAAGACAAAGAGGGAAATACTGTTAGCAAGATTCAGTGAGGGAGCCCTGGAGCCAGGTTTGCTCTCCAGCCCTTTCTCTGTGGCAGGATCCAGGCTTCCTGTTCTGTCAGGAGCACAGCACAAGTCTCCATTAAGCACCAGGGAGTAAATGCTGAGTAATTTATTAAAGTCTTTGCTCAAATTGGTAGAACAACAGATTAGGCTTAAATGAAAATAAAGATCAATTCTTGTTTTGTTACAGTGGTATACTGAGCATTACTAGGGACAGCAGAGAGGAATATGAAATCTTTCACACAAAAGAAAATGTAAATCACTTATACCACCACTTCCTGCAACATTTGTCTTCATTCATCTTCACCAACTTAGTCGACAAAAAAACCTGCTCCTCCCTTTGGAAATACTAATGTAGAAAAAAAAAATTGCCTCCTATTTACTTTAAGTTCTGGTGAATATTCAGCTCCATCCTCCCCCAGGTCACCTAAACTAAAGCAACCAGTAGTCACACTTCCTTACATGATGACAAGCCCCCTTTGCTATTCCTCTACATTGTTTTTACTCTCTCAACCTAAATAATAGTGATTTATGATGCTGTTCCAAGATGCTTTCATCAGTATCTTTTCCTTAGCCCACATTAAGCATCTCCCTGTCTGATTAAGTAGCAGAGAAATCCAAAGAACAGCTGTCCTTAGGGCTGTGGCTTTTGCAGGGGCCCTGGAGGGACAATCACTCCTGCCTCTTTTGAGTACTACAGATAAGGGGAACCATGTGCTAATTGAATGCCAACAGAAACCAGTTCTACAGCTGCCAGAGGAAACATGAAAAGCAGAGTCTGGAGCAAGCAGAGGCCATCAGCAACCCTCTAGAGCAGTGGTGGGAGTCCCTGCCAGGAATGATTGATCCATCTAGACAGATAGCTGCTCATTCACTCAGGTAGAATTTAACTGGCAACAAACTATTTAGCAGGGCCTGTTTTGATAGGACAAGTGGCAATAGCTTTAAACTAAACGAGGGCAGATTTAGAGTAGATATAAGGAATACTTTTTTACAAGGACGGTGGAGAAACACTGGTACAGGGTGTCCAGAGAGGTGGTAGATGCCTCAAACCTGGAAACTTTCCAGATCATATTGGACAGGGCTCTGAGCAACATGATCAAGTTGAAGATATGGCTGCTCACTGCAGGAGGGACTAGATGACATTTAAAGGTCCCTTCCAACCCAAACCATTCCATGATTAACTTGGAGCTGAGGGCAAAGCAGGCAAGAGCATGGGAACAGTGGAATGATGCTCAGCTCCACTCGGGAAGGACGGCTCAGCAAGCAGCACGAGCTCTTCAGTGTGCCACTCACATGGGTTTTCATTGAGCTAGCACACAGGGGACACGTGGGGGACAGAACAGTGCTCTGGCTGATTACCAGTAATTGTGGGGCTCCCAAAAGAACAATGCATTGATACAACAGTTACTCAGATCAGGCAACAGCAGCTTGGCTGAGTCTACAGGGATACAACCTCACACACTGACTGCAACGTAGATGCTGCTCTTGGCCATGCGCAGGCAAAGCAGTGCACCTGCACTTCTATTCCTGGCATAATTTCTTAACATAAAACCCATCCCTCTATTGATCTCAAAGGAGGCAGAAGTAATTTCCTAGCTTTACTTAAATAAAAACATCCTTAAAGTTTGCTCCCCCTGTTTTTCTAAGCATACACTAAAAAGATTGTGCAGGGCACTAACACACCATAGAGCCCAAGAAGAAGAATTATTTCTGCTTCTTCAGAATTTTCTTTCCCATCTGACATGTTAATTTATGAAGACAGCATTTTCTTTTCAACTTATCAAAAAATGTACTTGCAAAAGAACAGGCAACAAATGGAGAGGTCGTTTCTAGGCATTCAGTTTCCTCACCCCACTGTGCTGGTACAAGGAGAAACTTAGAGATGCCTTTTGAGAGGTTCAATGAAGACTACAGAAGGACCATGGATTTGTGGAATGAGGCTTGCCAATTTTGACCTGGAGTTGCAGGCTTAAGAGTTCTGCTCTCTAAAGTGAGGCCAACATTGGTTTGTTTTCAAAGATTTAGAGCTTCTTGTGAGCTACTTGTGTTTTTTTTTAAACAACACGTTCATTTCAGAGAAGATTTCAGTCCCAAACATAAAGTGAGGCAAGTAAACTGTGTCACAGGAAAGCTCCCTTAGCATCCAAGGGTCCTTCCTTGGCAAGTGCTAATGAGTGGGTTCAGAGCTATCTACGTATCTCTAGGGCACAAATTCGTGATGCCTGTACCTCAAACTGCTGTACAGCATGGGAGGAGACCTGTTGGCACTGTACTGGAAAGTAAAATCAGTCTTGAAAGGAGCACAGTTGCCAACCTTCAAATGCACAGTTGAACTGAGTAATCTCAACAAGAGTCCCTGGTTGTTGCATGCAGATCACTAAAATGGCACCTCCAACACCCACTGAATGTTGTCCTGAACATACACACAGTTCTACACAGAGATAGAAATTAGCAAGTTTCAGGGTAAATTAAGCTAGTCACCTCTCTAAACTAATTCAGTAAGTGAAATAAAGTACCACAGGAAGGGTTTGCACCAGGGTAGCCCTACCTACCTCTTACAGATAAAATAATTAACTCCTTCCACCACCACTAGTTTAAGAATATCAAACTTCAGCTATAAGATTAAAAGGCTCATGGGAAAACGTATGCAAAAAGCCACTCTGAGATTCAAGTGTGAACTTGCCTTTGAGAAGCAGTCTGGCCTCCTAGTGCACCAAGTTTTGCCCCGACTTGCTGTCAGTCTCCCTTGGATCTCAGGAACTGCATCCAGTGAAATGCCAAGCCAATCCCTGCTACCACTGAGCACACTTAAAGAATGCTGTGCTGCTCTCCTTGTGAGTGGGTTGTACCTTAGCACAGTTTTGAGATGGGAACTGAAACAGCCGCTGATGTTCAGCACCTCTGAAGCACTTTCAGGAAAAGCTGGCAGATGAGGCTCACCCAGGAAGCAAACCTCGTATCTCCAAGTGTAACAAGGTATGAAGTCTTCCCAGTTATTAACACTTCATGTAGCAAACAAATACTGGTGGTCAAAGCCTTAATTTCAGAAATTAAATACAGAGTTAAGGATTTTTTTAAAATGTGAAGTTATTTCTAAATAAATGATAGCTCCTAATCTGCTCAGACTAAAACAAGATTGCTATCACAGACACATTTTAAGTAAATTCTGTATCTCCTCACCACGTCACTTGCTTTGAGTGCACAGTCCAAGGTGAACTCTATTTGCACAGAATATTTCACACCGGGCTGATTTATGAATAGTGTATTGATTATTTTAGAATGAAAATGCTCAGTAGTGCTTTAGTCCTTCCTCTCAATCTTTAATGCAACTGGGCTGACTTTAACATTCTTTGAATGCCACAAACTTTTCCATTTGTCACTACAAAACACTTTGCCCCAGTGTGGCCAGACAGAAACACACTGGGCATGTGCTGCTGTGCAGCCCCGAGTTAGGAAGTTTCACAAGCCCCTCAACACTGGTTCTGCACATTCATGTAAAGTCAGACCTGGTCCCAAATTTCCTGTCATGAGATGAGGCAAAACATTCAGCCCCAGCACAGTCACAACCAAGATGCTGCACACCACTAGCAATTCAATTAGCTAGCTGCTCTGTAAAAAAAACAAACCTGAAAAGGCAAAGAACCAGAGAACCTAGACTTCTCATACTGCTGAAGTCATATTGTCCATATTAAAAAGCATTCCCAGATGTCATCTGCTCTGATACTGCCGAGAAAATAGCACCAGTAGTGCTCACTGTGCTTTTTGCAGTAGGAAAACTATACAAAACACCTGAAAATGTTACTATCATCCACTTTGCCAGACCAAACAGAAAAAGATATTTCTTCTTGACTTGTAACTACTTGAAGTCATAAAACCACTTATTTTACTAAACCCATTGTTTACTCTACATCTAACACCTTTCAGAAGAGAGGAGCCATTCATTCCTCACCAATACAGGCTTTGGAAACCACACCTCCAAAAAAGTAGTAACAAATTTGATTTTACTTGTTTTCATTATAAGCACTGCACACACAAACATTTTCAGTTTTAATTAAAAAGCAACCCAATTGTCCAAGTCTCTTTTTTTTTATGCTAAAGAATTTCATTAGAAATTCTCTTCCCTCCCTCTGCAATCTTTTTCTGGAGTGAAATAATCCTTTAATCTCACATGAGCTAGATTGTCCTTCAGGCTTGGATTATTTTATGGATTTAGCAAGTCTTCTCCATTTCACTATGTTGTTTTCTCCCAGCTTCAATGCAAGATTAATTTGGGGCAATATATAAAGCTGTCTCCTGTGGGTGGATTATAGCAACTATTTACGAATTTTCATGCTAACCCAGATTCTGAACTCTGTGTTTGGAGCAGACATCTTCCTTCCCACAGAAATCCAGCAGCTTTTGCCTCAGTGCCCACTGCCCACCAGTGCTACAGATTTAAAGGAGTGAACGTGACAACTGCAGGTTTTTGGAGTAAGAGCAAGAGTACACAAATGATGATAATTGCAAATGTAAGTTTTCCACTACAGCCAAGATATTTACTGACAGGAGATCATCTTTCCCAAGTGCAGGTCAGCTGCAAGTGCAGAAAAAGCATCTGAACCAAGTAAACTCTTTAGTATCTGCTCCCTTTTGGTTTCAGCCATAACACACCTTTCTGTTCCAGGAAGTTATCCAATAAACAAATAAAATTACCTTGTTTTCTCTTTATATTTTAGCATAGGGGCACTGAGACACTGAGATCCAATCTTCAATTAAAAAATAATAAATATTTTGCTTTTCCTCCTTTTCACATCTCTGAAATGCCAGTAAAGAACAGGATTTTTAAACATTGAGCCACTGACAAGGAAAAGGAGGAGCAAAGCCTCTATATCACACATTTATTACTCATCTTCCTCATTCCTTTGCCAGACTTGAATTGCCTGCACCAGGGTATCTTTAAGTTATCCAAAGCTACTGGAAACAATTTATTTATGTCTGGGTCTCAATTTTACTCCATCCTTCAAGGCAGCAGGATTACTAAGCATGTGCTGCTCTTCTGAAAAAGGCAGTTGAACATTAACTTCTTTATTTGCACGTGAAGTCTGGTCAAACACAAACCACATTATGAAAAATATAAAGACCCTGTCAGGTCACATGAGACTACTTTCTTACAAGTAAAACACAAGATGTCCTGACATGAGTTCTGGTGAGGAGGTAGGGAGGAAGGTTTCATTGAATCAAAGACCAGTTTAGAAACTTGCCAAAACCTTACAGAATTATATCATAGCACAAAGTCAACAATATCAACCCCAAAGCTTTGTACATCTGAGAAGCCCACATCTATTTGCTGTAGTGGTTACTGCTAGAGGTGGTAACAGCCACTAGTATCTTCTGATCCATCTCTCTCTAATAAGAACTGAAGTGCCTGAGGGAGCAAGTCTGCTCAGCTGTGTCCTGCTGTGTGGGGCACAACACCTCTACAGCCTCAGCACTTCTACTTGCTGTGGTGTCTGGCAGGAAGAGCCCTCTTCAGGGATAAAAACAACCCTGCTGTCCAAAATACAGGACTTCATCTGGAAATCTACTATCAACAGAGGGAAGGTACTGGTAGCTGGTGAGCAGCAGACAATGCAGCTACAAGTGTGAAGCTCAGAACAAAGCTGTGCATTAGCAAAAGATGACAGCCTTCAGCTGATGTCTTACTATTACTTCTTTCAACAGAAATTGAAAGAATTTACTCTCCTTCCCACTTTAACATGATACAAAGTTGAGCCTAATAAACTTTGAAGTGATACCTTGGAAAAAAGATACTACAAAAATAAATTAGTTTTATATTTGCATAATTTCCCCAAGTAGTTTATCACCACTTTAAGTCTCCATCACTCTGCCTGGTACATTACATCATGGTTAACACAGTGTTGGAAACTAAGAGCACAGAAACTCAAGTCACCACACTGGAAGCTCCTACAGAGCTAACAAATTATAAATTCCTGGAAAAACTGTGGATAGCTATGTCAATAGAAATATCCTAGGGACTCTGTCCTCTCCCTTCAACTCTATGGCCCTGCCTATGCCATTAGTGCTCCCTTTGAACCAGCACTGCTCAGGAATTATGAACTGATGATTTATAACAGCACCAGGAGACTACTGGTACATCCTCAGCCCTTCTGCAAGACAGGAAAAATACTGACATCAGTTATGCATTATTTATGAAAGTGTTTTGTTCCATTTTTGAAGTAGTGGCAGTGTTCTTTCACAAAAAGGAGTCTGGAAGCCCAAAGTTGCCATGTAAAACACACAACATGGGTTTGAACCTGCTTTGTGCAGGGAGCAGCGCCCAGTTGTGCTTTGGCAGAAGTGGGTAGGAAAGACAAGCAACCCAACACCAGCCACACTGTCCATTTCCCTCTGCTCTCTGCTAGCAGTCAGGACACCTCTGCTCCTTTCAGTCAACACCTAATTGCATAAGAGAGGGGTAACAGACACTCTGCTGGAGCTGCCTTCCCTTCTCTGTCACAGGCCACATGTATAAAAATAAAGTTTAACTATGCAAGCAGATGCCCTCTGGAGTTACCTTCCATAGGTCTGCCTCACTACCTGCATCCCTCCTCTTTGAGAAGCCTCCTCCTTTACTCCAGGGATGAGGACTTATTTCATGCCCATTTGCATAATTTTGTTTGGTGTTGGTTTGTTTCACTGCTAAATGGCAAAACCTTGACATGAAAATGAAGAATTATGAAACCATTTCAATAGTGTGTCAGGCTCATCGATGTGTTCAAGTGCATTAAAATGTTGTTAATACAAGATACAACATACAAACACTAGGATCAATGGGAAATTAAGTACTTTAAGGATGGCAAAAAAGCTACAAAAAAGGTAAAGGGCTGCTAAATGCAGAGTTACTTAAGGCAGCTTTTTATTTTTTACTATAATTTCAGGCCTATTTCCAATTTTATCCGATAATCTACTCATTTATTCCTCCCCCACTGATCTCAATTTCTCTTTCTGCTAGGCTTAAAACAACATTTGGACTTTTTTACAGTTACACAATATCTTCGAGAGATGTTTGCATTGCTTATATATAGTTTAAATCCCACACATACTGTTTACTGCAACATTTGCCTCTTCTAAACACCTATGAAGTTGAAAAGGAGCCATTACACATCCATCATCAGAAGCGTGGATCTGATTTATGTAATGAAAGATAAAGATCACATTCCAAGCTTACTAGGGAGACGTAAAAACAGTAATAAAATCTTTTATGTATACACTGCTTTGCATTTTACTCACAAGCATGAGGGCCCTATGTCATACAAGAGTTTGCCCACCTCCAATGTTCAGTTTGAGAGACCACAAGAAAAAGTGTTTTTTTGAATTTGTTCCAAACTAACTTAAATACCTTTTCGTTTTCACCTTACATTATTTTAGGCTTTCTGTGATCCTGGAATGGTTTTTAACCCCTAAATCAAACCTACTTCAATCCCCCAATGGGCCCTCCAACCCATCATCTTACACTTTTTTACAAGTACTTCTCAAGATCAGAGAGCTAACTCTGACTAGTAATCACTATGTTCAACACTAAGTGTTAAAGGCCTGCCTGTTCTGCCCAGAAACAACACTCAAACTCACAAAAAAACCCTCCCACAGAGTTTTTTTTTTTTTTTCAGTCCTACAGCCACATCTCATCCACTATCTCCTGCTTTCTTCCAGCTCCTCACATATCTCAAAAATACACAATTAAATTCAGCCCCAGATCAGAAATGGTACTTCTTAGCAGGAGCAATAAGCAGCTGCTTAGTTAAACAAAAACCAGTTCTCTCCCCTAATTCTTACTAAGTGATGGATCACCACTAAGGGCTGGTACTGCTCAGGCACTACCTACTGACTGTGAGGAAGAACTGTATGTTAATGCTTTCGCCAGGGATTAGTTGTTTGCCAGCTGTAGGTGAGAAGCATGTTTCAGAGATGAGGCACAGAAGGGCCCAGACTTGTTGATGGGAGGAGAATCCTGCAGAAATTGGACTGAGTAGGTGACTGTTGGGTGGGGAAAAGGAGTGGGATCTTAACAGAGTTTACCTACAGACTGCAGCGATATGGGGGAAGGAAAGACAGATTATTCACCAAAACAGAGTCCTACTGCCAACCACTCCCTTCAGGCATCACCTTAGATAAACCTTGGCTAACAGCACAGGGGAGCTGGGCTGGCTCAAGCCGCCCTCTGACACCCTGCACCATAAAGGAGTCAAGGGAAGAGCAGGGCCTAAGGTGGAAGCTGATGCAAGGGAACTTATAAGAAATAAGCTGACAAGCAAATGAGAGCAGATTTTTCAAAAAACTATCAAAAAGCAAAGGTTTTAAACTAACCACACTTTTATTCTATTAAACTATTGCAAAGTACTCTCAATCCTTTCAGTTAGAGGTACCTGCTTCTTTGCAAAATTAAAGAGCAAACCATACCTGAGTCAGAACATCCAGCTGTCCCATAATGTGCTCCAAGGTATTTGCAAGACTGATCTCCTCCTCTTGCTGCTCGTGGCTCCTACCAGGATCCCGAGTTTTTGTTTTCTTAAGATGAAAACCACAATCCATTTCTGATTGCTAGAAAAATAAAGAGACAATCTGCTATTGGGATGCAAACAATGGAGGCAGGATTTCTGTCTCATGGAGGGTAAACAGTAAAGAACAATTTGTGGGGACAGTCTATGCTATTAAAAAGGGAAAAGGAGAATAGGAAGGGTTTGTTCTCGCCACAGATGGAAGAGAAAGAGCTGCCGCAGACTTGTCTGCCTTCTCAGGTGGAGGGTTTTCAGTTTTTTCCTGGGGGATTTTTAGTGGGTGTGTGTTGTTGCTTGTTTTTAAACCTTCATCAGGAAAGTCAAAAACTTAGATAATAGACTTGAAGCAAACCTGCAAGGTTCAAGTTTTACATGTGCAAAGAGCTTTGGCATGCTCATGTGGTGCACAGGCATCACTGTACAGGTAAACGAAGACTTATTTGAGCCACATGGAAGCACAACAGCCAAATTTCCAGAATTAAGTAAGCTACCCTGAGAGTCCAAACATTTCACTCTAACAGTAAAGGCCTCTCTCCATGTTTGGTAGTTGTGAGAAGGCAAGGATGTTGCACCACAGTGAAGTTCAGCAAAGCAAGATGTTCCAATATGCATTAAAACAGGCAGTTTTCATTTAGTAATTTTAATTTTGTTTATATCTCAAACTGGTTTTCCCTCCTCAGTGAGGTTAGGAACATGTTTACTTTGAAGTTTCAACTGTTTTAGTTATGCAAGCTTGAATATTTCATTTAGAATAAATTAAGTTTTAAAAGCACAAATAGATCTCTACTGGAGAACTTATTCTTATTTTCTTTCAGAATGGTATCTTTATTCTAGAACAAACACTAGTTGCATTATTTATCTGCATAACTACCAGCAGAAGTAGTTCAGAGAAGTTTATCAAACTAAACAAGGGAGCCAATTGATTAAGCAATTGCAGACTCAAGTTTCTCAATTTACACTAACAGACTAGATTTTAATCTAAAGCCAAGATCACAGCACTCAAGTTCTCTGTGGCCCAATGCCTGGTGCAGCTCCATCCCATGCACTTATTACTCACACAGATGACTGAAGTTTGCAAATCAACAAAGCAGCAAGGGATTCTGACAGATTGAAAAATGGTCTCTAAAAGCTCTCCCACATGTACTTTTTCTAAGCAAGAAATGCAGAGTTGCTTCCATCTCTCCTCTCACGTGCACTACTAGGAACCTGCTCATCTATACATTTGATGCCAGGTCCATGGAGGTGTGCAACCAAGCTGCAGCAAGACTGCAGACCAGCTCACACAAATTTAAACCCAAAACTTTTTAGTGTGTTATGAAGATACACATGCACACATGCATTTACGTGTATACATACACAGAAAAAAATGTATATTTAAAAAATATATATAAAAAACCTTGTGCTGCTAGGAGTCATCAATTTTGGCCATAGAAAGGCTCCAGTCCAGCAGCTAGACAGAATAAGCAGTGCAAAGAACAAAAACTTGAATACTTGGAAGGTGGGGGAAAAAAGAAAAAAGAAGCCACAGAAGCAGCTCATACAGGAGAACACCTACTGGTCTCCACTATCTGCTAGTAAGGGCCAATGGTTCTTCCAGACCCTGCCAACCAAACTATCCCCGTACAGCCCAGTGTCACAAGATCAGTTTTGTGTAAGGAGCAGGAAAGGAAGGGAAAGGTTTAAAGGCTACATATAACAACTGCTCCACAGGGATCACCGTGCTGCACCAGCAGCTTGCAATGCAGCTGGGTATCAGGTGGTACCAGCCATGCTGGCCTCCACTAATTTGCTTCCTCCCACTTGCTTAGATAATTTAGATGATATAGAGGCCCCAGCCCAAGGCAGCCCACATGCTGGGTCACACAGCACAGCCTGGGCATGGGAGTCACACTCAAACTGCTCCTGTGCTGCAGCAGGTAGTCCAAGAGCCACCTGTTGATCACTGATGTATTGATTTAATCAACTAAAATACGTCCTTGCAGAGATGAGGTAGAGACAGCCTTACAAAGCTGCTATTTGCCATTTTAAAGTGAAAACCAAAAACTCAAAACACTGCTTTTCAATGAGTAATTAGCAATAAAAAGCATGTTTTCTTGTTATTTTAAGGCTGACTATCCTATTTTGACGATGTAACTTTGGGCCAGTCAATCATGGCACAGCAGAAATTTGAGTGAGCTAACACTGCATATAACCTGCACTTAAAAACCCCAAATGATGATGAGTGATCCACTTCAAAACCCATTAGAACAAGCTGACTCATCGAAGCAGAAAAATGACTGTACAAACATATTTTCTCTCTCTGTAGCATATGTCAGACAGCTTTTCATAAAAAGCTGCTGGGTTGAACTCAGAGCTTATACTCTTTGCTACAGCCTACAAAGTTTAAGAGTCTGGCATACTTGCAAGGGCAATACTGCACAGATGTTCTTGCATCCAATCCTTTAGAGGTCAGGTGGTCCCTCACCATGTCAAGCTGAAGCCAGGGGTAGCAGCAGCTGTTTGTCACAGATGCTACATTCTGCTGATCAGCTCACAGACTTTGTACCACCCCCATGAAAAGCTGAGCAAGCCACCTCCACAAAGCCCATGCAGGCTCTTGGGGCACTCTGAAAGGTGGCAACACCCTCAAAAACTGAAGTCTATCTACATTTTAAAACAGAAGAATGACAATATGGCATCAGTCCATCACCATCAGGAAGATGACCTGTAGCTAGTACCTTTAGCAATGAAGTTCTGAGTTACTTCATATATCTGAACTAGGAACACAACCAGCCAGCAAAGAAAGAAACATGTCAGTGTGTCATGAAGCTTGACTTCCAAAGGGAGGCTTTCAACTGGGCATGGTCGTTGAATATTCAGTTCTACGAACAAGCACATCCTACCTAGCCTGCCCTGCCACAGCAGGTGCAAAAACCAAGTATCCAACACCCACACCTACCTTCACTAGACTAATTTGAACTCATGCTGAAGTCTTTTTTGTTTGGTTGGTTTGGTTTGGTTTTTTGTACAGTGAAGGAAAGCTTTTCCTGCTAAGAAAACACAGCCAGGACTTCACAGGGCAGATGCTGGGGCATTTTACAAGTATCCTAAGTCCCAATGGACACCTAGAATTTTGTTTGACTTTAATTTTAGAAAGCTGCCAAACATTTTGACAAGCATCACTGTGGGATCATCCAGGGGCAGCTTTGCCTTTTACCCATTAACAAAAGAGGGGAACATTTAGAAACTTGCCCTTAACAGCCAGACTACAACTTGTACTTACCACTGCCTTAATTGCCAGTACATTTGGAAAGAAATGTGCACTGTGATGGAGAACCAAATTGTCCCCAGACTGAAAGCTTCCCAAATTCTGTTAAAGGGGATTAAAATCAGCCCCTGCTACTGTCTATAAGAATGAACAATAAAATCTTCACAAAACAGACTACAGCCACTCTTTTCCTAATAACAATCTATAACATGTGGTAAGCCAGATTTAAATTTAACAGATTTTTAAAACATGTTGCAAAAACACAGAAAGAGCCCTGAAATATGCATTAGCTTTGTGACAGTCTGGTACTGATGAGCATCACGATTACAGAGAGAGACACCCATGCTCCCATCTGACTCACCTGCAAGGTAAAGTGCCAGCTGAATCCTGAGGACAGGCACCAGAAACAATGACACTACTGCAGAGGTTTAATCTCTTTTAGTCAGAGTTCAAGTGCACAATTTATTCAACACAACCAAACAAATGTATTTGCCATTAAATATCTTATTACAACATGTGCTTATTAAGCACTGGGAGTACAGCAAGAAGCAGCTGAACATTAAAGGAAGAATAGATGAGCAGTTTCCGAATACAATACAGCTCTCAGTGACAAAGGGAAAACAGAAGTGATTTATTTATAGCAACCACTTAAAGACAGCACAGTGCAACTACTTGGGGGAAGGGGAAAAGTAATCAGCCTTCATTCCAGAGGTCTCTTACTGAGCCTCTTACGAAAACTGTTCTGGCTAAACAGCATTCTGGCCAGCCATTAAAGTGCTGATCAGGGAGTGGGCAAGGATTAGCTGCACAACACATGTACATCAGTAGTAAAACTGTAAGCAATAATTTAAAAGAAAAAGCTATTTTGCTTTCTAAATTGTGATATTTAGAAGATATATTAACAGGATAACCACCTACCTGAATTTTACACCTATTAGTAAAAAGTAGGATTCTTATAATTCAATCCAGAAGTATTTCTTTTTACTTCATTTCTCTCCACTGGAAGGAGAAACTGAGAGGTGTGAGGAGTATAGGCTCAGGTCTACCTTTAAATCCTTTTAAATCAATTTCCAGTGTATCTGCAGTTTTGGGTTTGTTTTTAATTTTCAAGTAACTAGAAAGATGTCATTTCTGTGAAGCAACACACTTAACACGTTTGATACACATATCCAATGTATTGAAATTCACTAAGTGCAATTTAATTCACTATCTTAGAAAAAAAAAATTCCCTAGAAACCCAAAGGTGGTGTACACTGCTTATCTGGACCCCAATTCTACTAATCCAAATGAGCAAGAAATATAATTAAAAGTCTTCTATTTCAAGGAGTCATTTTCACCACAGGTGAAGTGGTATTTTAAATGTGTTCTCAGAGAGCAACAGTGACATCCAGTGGAAACATATTAGCTTCAAGGTAAACTTCAGAGGAAGGTCAGATGGAATATGGTGCAAGACTGAAGAACTCATTAAAAACTAAGAGGTAACCTTATTTCTCCCTACTATGAAAAAAATACCCGTGACTGAACACAGCTCTCCAAGCACAAGCACATTTCTCTAGTCTGGAAAAGCATCCCCTCTTCAATGCAGCACTGAAATCTCTGGAGCAACCACGTTCTTCAACACTTGCATTACTCCACATCTACTGTCCAGACCAGAACAGGGTAACAACTGGAATTAGAATACAAATCAAACTCGTTTTGTGAAGCAATTTACAAAACTGAATCCCTGCTCACCTCTTATTTCATAACTCAAAGTGTGATAACAGAAGGGGATTCGGGAGGTAGAAAAAGAAAGGTGAAAAGAATGTTATCTCCCTTTCATTTTTGTTTTGTGTTTTTGCTTCACACCAAAAGGTAGGGTGGGTTAGCTAAGCAAGAGGCCAGGAATTATTTAGACAGAACCCTTCTCCCTATTGTCAAGTTAAAACATCAGAACTTGGCACCTCTCCAGTAATGGCCACAGCCAATAAATATCAGGCCTGTAATAACCTCAAGAAGAAACAGAGTTAATAGATACATCTCAAACCCCTTTAAATCCCAAGGCACTCTTGTGCCAATATGTAAGTAAACACTGGCAGAGGCAGATGGAATAAGGGCTGTGTAATTTAAGTGAAGCAACATCATACCATCCAGCTCTGCTGACCAAGCTGACAGGAAGGAAAGAAACAGGGGGAACAACTAACAGACAGCTACAGTACTCAAACATGCACGGACTCAGCCTACCCACACAGAGAATACTGCACTTGGACTCAGATTTGCATTTGCTTACAGAAATACTGCATCCCATCTCTGCAAGTGATGCTGTTTGGCAATCTCCAACCAAGAGCAGGTCCTCACCGTGTTCCTGCCTGCTAGAAGGCAAAAGCTGTTTCTCTCCTGTGTTTCAGTGTCCCTGCTCTTCTGGTACAGCCTGCTGGTCCACTTAACTTACCTCTGTCATTTCTAAGTATCACTTTTATAGTAACCAGCTACAGGTTCTTTAATACTAAGAGCAACAGCTTCCAAGTAAGAAGCAAAACACACTGGGTGACCTCCTGAAGTGTGAACAACAGCTTCCAGCTCATTTTCTTTATCAGAATAATTTCCCTCTTCCTAATGAAATAAGTATATGCTATGTAACATATCATGTGCCTGCCTATGGATGTAACTTATGGAAAAAAATGCATGTTGTGTGTGTATATAAATGTAAACATATGCAGACATTACAATATGGTCATTTGTTATTTGGATTTTAGCAGTGAAGTTTGAGATCTTCAAAATGTTAAAGCTTAAGCCATCTTCATCCATCTCAAGGCTGACACAGAATAGCAGCTTAGAAAAAAAAAACACAAACACATCTTGCCTCTGTCTCTTCTCTTTGAATTATGACTCAAGCATTAAACAAGCCACACAGAGCAGCAACCTAAGTGGGTGAATTTACATTAATTGGCCTGAGATGCTGAACTTAAAAGGCAATTTTTATCCTGACCAATAATGACCTGTCAGGACTTGCCTTATTGTTCCAGAGCTTTAAAGAACAAATCTATTTGCTGTAAGATGACAAATTAAAAGCTGATCATCTTATTTCTGCAAAAAAATCTTGTCAAACCAGAACACAAGGGAAACCAACTGTAGCAGCACGGCTGCTCCCACCCACTAATAGGAAAAACTGTTGTAGGTTGTTGCAGTTGTTCGGAGCTGCTTGGAAATGCAGTCTGAGAGTGCTTATTCCCTGCCTTCTCCCAAGTCCAATGTCAAGACAAGATGTGGAAACTCTGATAATCAGTCTGCACCAATGTTTAAAAAATGTTAATGCACAAAAATCAGAGAAGACATAAGTTTTGTTCGTTATGCACACTCTTTATATTGGCCAGATCAAGAGAAAAGCAAACCCAAAATGTTTCAGGGGAAGGAGCAAATGCCCCATTAGCTTGTAAAGAATTCAATTTCAAACAGCAACAACAAAAAAAGCTGAAATTGAGTGCTTTCAGGAATATCCTCCAGAAAGAAGTTCTGCTGGTAGCTGTTTGTGAGATAGATGCTCATTTAGTGGAGTGAGAGAAAATAATTTCTTTTGCTCTGATGCAGCCTCACAGTCAAATTAAGATGCTGAAAATCAGCAAGATCTGCAGTGAGGTTCCACAAAGAACACAGTAACTGATACAGCTACCCAGTTCTGCTCAGATAAACTCAGGCTTCCTGATATGAAGAAAGCTAGTACTGTTGCTAGTCTTTATGCCCCCATGAATTAGAGCTGGATCCTAGAACTCAGCTGGACCCAGTCTTTCCAGCAATGAAACTGAGGGGTTCCTCCCTCAGGGGCTGCCTGCAAAAGAGATGATGCAAACTGATGCCATCCTGCCTTATGATCTGGGCTGGAACCAGTTTATCTGTACCAGGGTGAAAGAGTTTAGAGAGTCCTGCGAACACACAATGTAAGATTAAGTTTTATCTTTCATTAACAAGAATGTGTGTTTATAAAACCAACAGGCAGTGTGTTCTTTCTGGCTCACATTAGCCATAGTTCCTACTAACCATAACTACCACAATGGGAATAATTACTATTTTCCCAGAATCTGAGGATGCTGAACCAGGCAGGAAGAGTTCAAGCAAATGTTCTCGACCAGCCAGGCTTGTGCACCATGATAGCTCCCTTAGTCAGTAAGTGTCAGGTACCTCCTGGCGGTTATTGCATCCCACTCTAAATCTCTGCTTTCCAGCAATGAGTAGAAGACAGCATGGGAGCACACTGCTTCCACAGACAGTACTAACGGATATTGCTAAAAGAAGATGTGAGCAATGAAAAAAAATGACATCTTTCTGGCTCTCACAAGATTTACAAGCACAGCCTCTTCAGACACAGGCTAAGGCAAAGACCCAGCTTTGTCCACACCAACAGAGGGAGAGGAAAGAAGCCTCTTCCTCTGCTCCTGTTGAACCTTTGACTCCTTGCAAAAAACCACAAGGCCACATGTTGTAACAGGCTTGCATGATCAAGCTTCCTTCATTGAAAAGAACATGAAGGTTAGGTAGCTGTGAGTAACCATTTGTGTCTGCACTCCTTGTGAGGGATGTGGAAAGAGCTCCTGAGCATCCTGTAATCACTCATAGTAAATAATGCACCTTCTTATTCCAAGAGGAACACAATCATGATCAGACTAAAACCTCCGGGAGTGTGAAAGCATTCTCAGAAAAACAAGGTGACAAGCAGATCAGAAAAAAATAATCAATTTGCAGACCACATTTCTCCTGCAGGCTGAAGGCTGGGTCTCCTGTTGAATACAGAATTCCTCCCTTACAACTCTTAAAAATAAATGAATAGAAAGGGGTGGAGGAGGTGCAAATGGCAACACACACTCACATCCAATTGCAAAGAGCAGCAGCTCTGTGCAATGAACTGCTTCCCAGGAGGGGATTTGACAGCAAGAAAAAAAAAAAAGAAAAAACCCCACAAAAGCATTCATAAGTATTAACGGATGCCAAAATTAGAGATAGTTACCAATTTGGAAGCCAAAAGGTCAAAACAAGAAAAGGCACATCTGGCCTATGAGTAACTCAGGAGGAATGTATTTACACAAGGAATGAGTGGCTGACAGAATGAACTGCTGCAGTCAGCACCGAGACCAGGGGCTGAGCACAGGAGGCACCCGAGGTCAAACACAGAACAGAACCAGCACAGGAGAGGTGGAGTCAGCTTTGGACATTCAGTTACAGGCCTCAGACAACTTTATGATCAGATCACGTTTTTTGGAATTAGTCCTCAATCCTACACAACAAAACTATTTTGGAAGAATTGCCATTGAGGAAATAAGCACAGTCTAATGCCTGGAGAAAATTTTAAACCCAGCAGTGTAGGAAGAGGCCTAAATGCCTGTCTTAATTGAAAGATACAATTTCTGAACTGAAAGACACACAAGCTACTTACTGGTTCAGAAGTCTTCTGCTGCTCTTTCTATGCATCACTTTGTGAAGTCTGCCATGACATTAGCTTTCAAATTTTGTAGCTCCACAATTTAGTACCACTTAACTTCAAAGGAGCTGAAGATATTAAAAACATTTGTGCTCTTGAATTTCAAAAGAGCACAAAGACTTCTTGGCAAGAGAGTGACAGAAGGCAATTCTGTACTTCTGCCCATGTCTCCCAAATTGCCCTATCAAGGGATTAACTGCTTTTGAGTCTGTCTGCACAGCCACTCACATAAGCAGGTCTCTTGGGTGTCCTGGTTTAAGCCAGGATGAAGCCAATTTCTTTTAACTGATTTTGTATTTTTCTTCAGTGAGCTCTCATGTAGCACAGCAAGTTTTCCAGCTAGTGGACAGATAATGCTGGAATATTTATGATACTGCTGAGAGACTATGGACACTTTGCTCTCCTTCAGTTTCAGATACTAAAGGAGCAGAAGTATCATATCTGCAACCATCCCTTCTTCTTCTGTCCATGGTCAGTGTCCAGGAAGGACTCCATCTATCCGTCACCTTTGATCCCTAGGCCTGTGCATTCCTAGCCCTCACAACTCTCCATTCAGCCCCTGTCTGCTCTGCTGCTCTCTCTGGCAGCTCCAGGACATTTCAGAACTGCTCCCAGCTGAGAAGATGCTAGGGGAGTTGTGGGGTTGGGGGGAGGCAAAAACAGTTTTGCACATTTCTGAACATATTGGCATATAATTGTACGTATTTTCTTTTATCATTAGTATTTAATTAAAGCAGTCTAGTTTAGTTTTCAATCTGAAAAGTCTCTCTCCTAATTATCTCTCTTCTTTCCCTACCTCAGTGGGAAGGGATAAAGAGCATCATTGTGACTGGTTTAATTGCCAATCCTGAGTCAAACTACGGCATTAGGAATCCTACCAGCACCTGAAAGATGAGCTGCATGTATTTAAGTTACATGGTTATAGAATTCACAACTGAATTGTCAAGAGAAATACTTCCCCATCACCTGTAAGCTTAAGTTCTGTTCGACCCATTGCCTCTCTCACCAGGACACCCTTAGTTTGAGACAAACAGGCCACATGCAACCCTTACAGAGTGTGCATTTCACTGCCCTTTGGACACTTGAAGCTCCCACTCCCCCTGTTCAAGATAACTTTGCTCTGAGGTACTACAACACAAATGTGTTTTGAAGTATTTTTCTTTAGAAAGCTGTCTAGAGGGTTAGACTAAAGTTTCCTCATCAGCATCCTCATTTGCAAGCAGTATTTTGCAGAGTTACAACATGACTAAACAAGGTTTTTGTTTAAACTTCAGTAAAGAATCTTTCTATCAATTAATAGTTCCCATTTCCATAATACTGCATGAAAAACTGTTTACCAGCTTATACTACAATGGTTTTATTCATAATTTTCAATGTACAAGTTTATCTAAACACTCAAGGACTTTGTAACTGTCCATGTGACATCATCTGCTCAGTGTTTGCTTATAACACTTGACCATACATGGCTGTCTTGGAATTAGTCAACAACAGCAGCAAATCTGTCACATAAAGAAACAAGTGTTCTTGTACACTCACGTCAGCTGTAACCGCGGACACGAAGCTTTCCTTGTACTTGGAAAAAAAACGCCACCAAACCTCCAAAATAAAACATTATCTGCCCTTCCTGGAAATAACAAATTTTATGATGAATGTTTTCACAATATATCACACCCCTGAACATGTCATTTTGAACTGATCCTACACAAATCTTCACATAGACAGACCCTTATGTGAGCAGTTACTGACCAGATGTGTGAGAGCCCATATTTATGCAATCACATGCAAAATCTATACCTTTTATCCTGACTTTCATCTAGGTCCTCATTACTCAATATTGCAGCTTAAAGTATGAATTTACTCTGACCCTTTAGATTTTAAATCAAAACAAACTCAGATGCCTATAGGATCAAGACACAGAATCATATGACTTCTTTTCTTCCCATCAGCCTCTCACAGCCCTCATCATGAGTACTTGCCCTTAACTTTGATTTTCAAGGCAATCATGCAACACTTAATTGCAGCAATTGTTAGCTTATAACTTCAGAGTAAGCATTTATGTCAGAGCTACTGTTATTCCGATCTAACATTTAGAGTTTCACATCTACACTACCAGATATTTATAATTCACTTCTGACAGCTTTAGTGTTCTCTTTACCACAATTTCAGGTCTGTATTTTACACCATAGTCAATGGCTGCAATTCCTGCTTATCATGAGCTTCTCTTTCATTCACATTAGTCCTTGCACGGAGCAGCTTTCCTTTCAAAACAAGCTGCATCTCCCAGGCCTCATATATTTACAGAAAACACAACCAGGTGGGTAGAGCAACTTTGAAGTTCATGCCTATTGTTTCAAACAAGTCCAATACCCTAATTCATAATGAACCTCAACCAAAGGCCTGAGAAACCAGCATCTTCTAATGACTCCAGTCTCTCTTTGTCTATGGAAGTGAAAATTGTTTGAGCAAGTTTGTATTCAAGCTCACCAACCCTGACAGTGTTTCATCCCTCTTTTATCCCATAGCTTATTTAGGATTCTTTATTCTTCCTATTCATCTTGATGACAAACTAGGTTTGATGTCTGTGTTCAGTTATTCTTCCTTAACACTTGCACATTAGCCTGACTCTCCCCATGAGAAAGGGGATACTAAACCGAGTGCTTTTATACAGCCTGTTTTGAGTAGGATTTGTGCTTTCACAACACTTCAGAAAAAAATTATACAGCTACACAAGAGCTCTCCTTGGAAAAATATTCTGACTTAAGGCTGAAAACAGATTTGAAAAATCTCAAGAACAGGATTTGTGTGGTTTAGGGGTAACCAAAAAAACAAGTAACAATCTATATACCTGTTTTAAATGTAGCTACATCCCAAAAAGTCCTCAAAAATCTCAGTATTATCCAAGAAGCAGAATCCTGGCACACAGGAGAAAAGGATGAAGAAGCTTCACTTTTCATTGAAAGAAAAGGTGACCTCAGCATGAAGTCAAGAGCCACAGGTGGCAGTTTCAAGTCTGATCTTGACAGGTAAAATAACTCAATACATAAAATCCACCAAAATAAGTACTTCATTATTTAAAAGTAAACATTTTGCTCAAAACAAGAAGGAACTCAATATATAGTGAAATTTAAGCCTTGCAGTAAGTTGCAGCAGTGACAGTGTTTTGTAAGAGCCCAGCACAGTACATTTTAAAAGATAAAAGTAATTAAATTCACTTGAAAGAAACAAGTAGACTGCCATGAATAAATAAGCTATTATGGAGCCAAAATTTCCATGCTTAGGTTATAGCTATTCCTTAAAATTGCAAACCAAGCCATTTTCAAAGATACCAGATTCTTTTTAACACCAAAAAAATATTTAATATCAACTCTGAATTTAAACTTTGCCTGTGATATTCAATACAGGGTCTCCAATACATTGCTTTTTCTTTCCCTTCTAAGTTAAGGCCATTATAACTGCCTTAACATGAAAGAGTTGCATTCCTATTAACTTAACACACAAGGATACTGAGTACTAGTCAGATTTTGCATTTCCATTCTCATGAGGTGTAATGAGCTCTTAGGGACCAGGTGTCAGCTCCAGCAGCCTACAAGATTGTTGTTCTAACAAGCAGTCATGATGCAGCTGACACACCTACCCCCAGATTTAAACTGTATTGGCCTTGGCAGCACCAGACAAACATTGAAACTCTGCTCCTTTGTAGCAGGACAGAGCTGCACTACACTTGCCAGGTAAAAGTGTTCTTCACTGCATAAAAGAGACCCCATTGTTGAACTACAACAACAAACTTAACTGACCAAAACACTGGTCCCAGTTGTGCCAGCGAGCGCCCAAGATCTCCACTGCAAGCACCTTCACCCCTGCTTTGTAACTAGGGATCATTTTATTATCGAAGGCACTAAGGTTAAATTTACAAGTCTATTAATGCTCATAGCTAATCCAGCAGATCTAGTGGCAGCATCACTTGTACTATGCAGACCAAAAGACAACATCACATTTATCCAAGAAGTAAATAGAAGGGAAGAATCCTACTGACTGTCATTCAGTTTGATCTTCTGTAAGTTGCACATAACACAGGAACCAGTTCAATAGGCTAATAAACAAAGAGGTCATTGGACTGACAGTTCTATTGCCTGCATAATTTCAGAGTTAGAACACAGGAGAGGAGGAAAAAGAAGTCAGTTTTATCCAAAACCAAGCAGAGGATCAATAAACACTTTCCCCTCCTCCTCCCGTGATTGCCTCCTGCCATCCTCTCCCACTCATGTAGCACTACTAATGTTCTTAGGCTCTTTTTGCTTTCTTTACAGAGCACTGCACATTGTATCAGGTTTAGAACTGCAGCCCCATATCCTGTCCATCACAAAACATCACAGCTATTCCAACACCTCCAGTGATGGACTGAAGTCACATTACATAAAAACACTACTCTGTTTAAGAGAGAACATAATTTTAGTACCCCAATAAAGAAGATCTTAGTTCATTAAGATGAAAGACACTGAGCAGCAGATGCTGGCTAGAAGTTTACCGTTCCACTGAGGCAATGCCACATGTGCATAAATCCCCTGGTTCACAAACCACCTTTTTAGCTTACAGCTCATGTTGAACAACATGTACCAAAACCAGCCACAGCCATAACACATTTAAGAATCCTGTAGATGTACTCAAATGTATAAAAAATATCCAAAGCTTGACAAGACAAAATACAGAAGTTTAAGTGAAGCATCACCATGTGCAACAGTTTTAACTCATACGGACAGTAATTTTAAAGAGTTACTTAAATAATAGGCAACAACCAACATCAGTGCTACACTTAGATCAGTGCATCATACTGAATTACTCAGCTGGCTGATTTATCCTTCAGACACAGAACTCTCATGTCTCTTAAAATGTGGTCCAGGCAACAGAAACAAACCCAAGCATTTAGGAAAGAAGCTCCAGTATAATATGTCACCTATTTCTCATGCGTGAAGTCTGTGCACAGAGATTTGTCTTTGCTAACTGTCAGTGAAAAGGTGCTGTGAACAGTATCTATTTTCAGGACTGACACCAGCCTGAAAGATTCACATCAGCTATCAAAACTGACTTCAGCTGTTACTCAGGTCTGTACTTTTCCTTGTGGAAATCATCCAAGCCTAACACACATTCTTAAACAAAGGCTGTTAATAAAAAAATGCAAGTATACAAGCACTAAATTTATTTCTCTTTTAAAACCATAATATATGTTTTTCCTGTCAAGTAAGTACAGATAAACAAATCAAACAATAAAAGATTGCTTAAAAACAGGCATCTTGCAGCTCAAACAAATACTAAGGAAAGATGGCTATAGTGCAACTGCTTGAAAGAGACACATGCTTCCAAGATGCAGTGTACTGAAAAGGAACTCTGTGATTTCTGCCATGTTGACCTACCAGAGTGTGGTGGGTTCCATCCATGCTAGTGCCAGACTTCTGTGTTTTAAGTACATCACCATAATCTGTCGCATCAAAGTTAGTCTTCCACACCATAACCTGCAGAAACAAAGTTATCTCAGTTAAAATTTTCTGTCTATGTTTGCTTGAAGGTCAATTTTGTCAACACATCAGAGAAGAGTCAGCAGATGCACACCAGAGCTTACCTAAGAAAGCTTTTGCCATTGATTGCAATAAGGATGTTATTTGTAAACACACTAATGAATGTAGACATAACTGAGTGCTCAATGGGTAAGTGACCACTTCCAACATTATTTGGGTCAGAAACATCATGAAACTAGAGCTGCCTAGAGAACTTCAAAGTAACATGTAGAATACACCATTAAAACCACAAATATATTAACATACCATGCTTAGCACTATGGCACTTAATCAGCCACACCCCAAACAACTAGTCACTGATTTATAACAAGATTCCTTCACAGGAAAAGGAGAACTAGTATTTTGAGACTAACACTGGAGATCTTGAGATAGTTTGTCAGCTAAACACTAAACTTACAGGTATCTTCTCTCCATAATGCAGTATTTACTTCAGAAAAGAGGCCTCTAACACAAACTACTTCAACATATCAAGAACAAATGTATGGAGAAATACCCTTAGGCTCTAAAAGTCTAAAAAAGTTCAAGAGCAATAAATGAGCTATTTCAGAAGTCGGAAAGACACCTATGAAACCATGCAGCTCTTCTTGGTCATCAGAAACAGCAGGGTTTATTCTTCACTCACAAGTTTTCATCCCTGCTTTGTGTTAAATAAAAGCATTTTTCTTGTGTAGTTACATAGTTAACCAACAAGACAGTTCCACTGAGTAACAGCAAAAAAGCGATGCTCTTTTATTGTATGGATTGTTTGTTCACAGCCAGCAAAGGTGCTATCACAACAAAGAGGGGCACTGCCACTGAATCTAACCTGGGGATTAAGAGTGATACAAAACAGCTCAGTGAAGACTGATGACAGAAAATGGACACTTATTCAAAGCACTACTTCAGGTTGAAGTCCATCCATATCTTCAGCAGAGATACTTTAACTATGCTAGTTATGGATTACAACTCAGAACTTGAAGATAGAGTTCTTCCCTCCTGCCCTAACTGCGTCATCCACACAAACCCTTTATCAGCACTATGAGACACCCAGGCTCTTAATCCTAGTGTACAAATCAAGGTCAGCAGAGGAAAAGTCCAACCCTGACCCAAAAAGCTGTGCAACTGCAGCATTAGCACAGCTTTGCACCAGACTCCCATTAATAGAGAGATCTGCAGTCTGTATTTGTGTACAATCAGACTCAAAACCATCTGCTCTCAGTCAGCAGAGGTGGCTAAGCTGCAGTGGCTCAAATAAGGCTGATACGACAGATCAGTGGGAGCAGGAGAGCATGGAGGAACAGGAAATACAGAACATTGTAGACCAGTGGGGTGTGGAAGTGTATTCAAGGAAAGCATTCCTGCCTGCCTTGTCCTTATACTTGTGGCTCAGAACTAGTCAACGGCAGATGAGGATCCATCAGCATAGCCCATGATATTTAAGGTCTCTCAACTCAGCCATTGGACACCCGCCTAACCCACTTCCCACAAGCAGATGCCTCAGCAAGACGCATAACAAGGACTGTACTTAGGGTAATACATCCTCTGTTGTACATACCCATTCCTAGATAATTCAGCTGAAGTGCTTCCTCACTAAGGAAAGTTTAATATATCTCACTATTTTTAGTATTTGTTTTGTCTTTGAAAGCACTAAGATGCCTAGAAAACAGTAACAAGAAGTCACACAACAGTCAAACTAAACCAGTCACATACCTGTTCATCAGAACCTCCAGAGGCAAATAAGTCTCCAGTTCTTGAAAAGGCTACACAGGTGGCTGGCCCCTGGAAAGATTTTTAAAAATGGGAAAGAAAATGAGGTGCCATAAAGCTCCATTCATTACAGCTTTATAAAGTATCTCATTTGACATCAACAATCTAAAGGCAAAATTAAAAAAGCTCTTATCTGTCAGATAAGTGAGCTGCCACTAACACACTCAGCTTGCTGGCATGCACTTACCATTTCCCACATTTTTGTTCCCAGTTTAAGACATTCGCTTTTCAATATGGCATTATGACACAAGAGCAAACCAAGTTTTACAGCTTCAGGTTTCTCATTCTCTCTCAATCACTTCCCTTTTGAATTAGAAATATCTAAAACTCCTGTTCATCTATCAGAGACAATGTCTCTGCTGTTCTGTTAAACGCAGTCTTCAGTTAGGCACCCAACAGAAAGGTTGGAAGTGGAAAAGGAGGTTTAAACACACAGATAAATACAGAGCAGCAGCAAAGGGCATATTGAGAAAGATTGTTAGAAGTAAAATACCCTCACACCTGACAGTTCTAGGTATTCATGAATCATAACCCATGCCCTGTAAAAATACAGCCTTTTTTGAAATAAATTTGAAGAGTGACAAATCCACCTTTCAGGCTTCAACTTTCAAGTTTTCACAACTTCTTTCAAGCTCCTCCTCACACCATGAACACTAGATCCATAAAAGGAAAATGCACTCAGCCAAAAGTTTCATATAATTATGGAACTCCAGGGTCCAGAACTTCAACCGTTATCCAGAATCTTCAAGACACTGACACCAGAAGACAACATATTTTATGGACTGCTGTGTGTGCCTACGATTCTATGAACCCAGACACCTGAAAAAGCCACAACACAATCACCAGAAAACCCTACCACATAAATAGAGACCTTCTGACAAAAGTAGATTTAATCATAGAATCCTAGGGGTTGGAAGGGGCCTCGAAAGATCATCTAGTCCAACCCCCCCTGCCAGAGCAGAGTCACCTAGAGTACATCACACAGGAACTCATCCAGGTGGGTTTTGAATGTCTCCAGAGAAGGAGACTCCACAACCTCCCTGGGCAGTCTGTTCCAGTGCTCTGTCACTCTCACAGTAAAAAATTTTTTTTGGATATTCACCTTGAACCTCCTATGCTCCAATTTACACCCATTACCCCTTGTCCTATCACTGGTCATCACTGAGAAAAGCCTAACTCCACCTCCCTGACACTCACCCCTTACATATTTGTAAACATTGATGAGGTCACCCCTCAGTCTCCTTTTTTCCAAGCTAAAGAGACCCAGCACCCTCAGCCTTTCCTCATAAGGGAGATGTTCCACTCCCTTCATCATCTTTGTAGCTCTGTGCTGGACTCTTTCAAGCACTTCCCTGTCCTTCTGGAACTGAGGGGCCCAGAACTGGACACAATACTCCAGATGCGGCCTCACCAATGCAGAATAGAGGGGGAGGAGAACCTCTCTTGACCTACTAACCACACCCTTTCTAATGCACTCCAGAATGCCATTGGCCTTCCTAGCCACAAGGGCACATTGCTGGCTCATGGTCAACCTCCTATCTACCAGGACCCCCAGGTCCCTTTCTCCTACACTGCTCTCCAGCAGGTCAGCCCCCAACCTGTACTGGTACATGGTGTTGTTCTTCCCCAAATGCAAAACTCTACACTTTCCCTTGTTGAATTTCATCCTTGTTGAATTTAATCCCCTTTCAAGTAAAATAATTTATCTCAGAAGGCAAGTAAGAAGCTTTTCCTCACCCTGTATCAAGTTGCAAGGATGGACTATTCTATTAAGAGTTCCCATCTTCCCAATAGGCATCACATGGACATGTCACATCTAGTTTGCTTCTGGTTTCTCTTCTCTCTCTCCTTTTTTGTAAAAGTGAACTCATCATTATAAACCCTGAAGGTAGACAAATACCCAAAGATTGCATCTGGGCTAAACACCCAACTCTCACTGCAATCTGTGCCCCACAGTCCTATGTGCTTTCAAATATGCTGGCACAAGGACACGCTGGCAAACGTGGAGTCTTGATGTGGTCTCTCTCAATGTGAAGAGTTTAGCTTCCTTAAAACATATCAAGGTGTTTCCATATTATAATTTCACCTGTAGTAACTTCAAATGGTTTTAATGCCTTCTAATAGCAACATCTCACTCAAGAGATCTTGCCAGAACTGATCTAGTAGCAGCAACTTCAAAATGCATGCACAGTCATCAGCATGACTCAGCTGGTTCAACTAACACACTATTAAATAACACAGATATTTCAAACCAAAGACACCACCATCAATCAGCTGAGACAAAGTGTGCTTCTGCCTTCCACTCCCACCCACCTTCCCCAGCAGTTCAGCTCTGACTACAGGCAGGAATGGAGACTCTCTAAAAATGTAAAATGCAAATGCAAAGATAAATAAGCAATAAGCAAGGGCAGAGAGAAGTACACAGCCAGAAAGTTGAACAATGGTGAATATTGCTCAGTGCTGTGGACACAGAAGCTGCACTGACTGCAATACCTGGACTGCAAACCTCCAGGTTGGGAGGACAAAAAAAAAAAAAAAAAATGTTCAAGGAATTCCTGAAGACAAAATGTTCAGGAACAAGTACAAGTGAGGAATACTGGAGAGGAGCTATGTTTCACAAAATTATTTTTTATCAGTCTAAATATTTCAGTGTATTTAGACAAAATTTAGCACAATACAAATCCAAACAGGCAATGAACTGAGTCCAAAGTCATGGCATTCTGGAGGGAAAAAAGTTCAACAGAACGTACTCCTCCCAAAATAGAAACATATCAAAGACTGAATGTGCCTTTACAAATTGAAAAAAGGGGAATAAACAAGTCTACAGACACAACATCCTCTACAGATTTGTTTACACGAATTAAGTGAAAAGTATTTTTGCTACATACACTTACAGCTCTCTTCCCGGAGAGAACAGGTTTGCTATAGCAACATACAAATAGCAGTTTGCCAAATACTCTTCCAGTTTGATATAAACACACAAGAAAAAAAGCTACATGTGCCAGTGATCAAACACAGCCTAAGTCCCATTTGTTTCCATTAAGCAGAGGTACTGCAGGTTTCTGATGCAGTCCTGGACAACAGGTACATGGTCAGAGACTGAAGGATTCAAATCTTTCTTCTGTTTTTTTCCTCCCCTGTTCAAACTTCCTGTTTGCATTAAGTGCCAAAAAGCAGCAGTTTCATATTCCTCTATGTAAGTTGCAGGGGGAATCTAAAGCTTATTTCCCATGCAACTTGAACATGTGTGATGCAGGAGCCTTCTGAAGTGCCACTTTATTCCTCTTTTTGTAGCAAGATAGAAATGCCCTTCAATCAGTATTTCCTGAAGGTTCAGAAGTTCCAGTTCTGCATCCTCATTGTGCCAGGTGCTAGCAGAAGGTGCTAACACCAGTCCCCAAATTCCTACAGCCTGTTGCCTCAGCTTAAGGAAGAAGCTGCAGAAAGAAGGGACTGGACAATGAAATGCACCAAGTCAGCGGTAAGGAACATTTCTGTTTAGCTCTCAGCCCACCAACAACATAAGGACTGCCTAGCTTTTCTGCATGTCAAAGTTTGGGAGAGAGCTGCAGAAAGTTTGAGGGAAAGTATAGAAAAGAAAAAAAAATAATCCACTAGAAATGAGTGGGAAGAACACTGCTACTAATCCACATTCAACTAATCTCTGGAGAAACAGGAGTATCAGGCAGGGTGGAGATGAGCCAAAGGGAGCTTCAAAAAGGAAAAACTGCTCACACACTGAATATGGCAAAGAAATAGGAAACACAAAAAAGGAAGCTATACAGAAGGAGTGATAATAGGATCAAACTTAGTCTTTTGCATCAGCACTCCCAATTAACAAGATTCAGGCAAGGTCAGGTAGCCATGCTGCTGAAGCAGCAGGTGACATCCCACTCCTAGCTGCACATGTAGGTAAGAAGGGTGAAGCACAGAACGTTGCACAGTCTGATTCACGTGCAGAGCATCCCCCAGAGATGGAGATAATACCTTTTCCTTGCTTTCCCACTTTCTACAGGAGGCTAGTCATCACCACAAGGCCTGTAATGCCCTGGCAATCCACTGGTTGATCTGCTTACACAAAAAGATGAAGTGTGGCCTTAGAAATAGATGTTCAGACAATTTCTGAAAGGCTTGAATGGATTCTTCACCTGAACACATAGGATCCAAAGCCAGGACACAGATTACAACATGTACCGAGTGACTGGCAGAATGATAACAGCATCAGTAACAACTGACACAGAGATGACAAGAGATAACAGGAATAGCATCCCTGAACACAAAGCTTTCAAAGGTGAAGTTAAAAATAGATCTGAAATAAATACTTAAACACTTAAAAGAAAAGCCAAGAGTTTCATTTAGAAAAATGGAAATATGCCTGGAGCCAGCAGTTATACCTGCATACAGATAGCAGAGGAATGTGCACCTCCTGAACACCAATTCCTCCCTCCTAGAGCTGCTGGAGGAGAGAGGCACACAATTTCAAGAACAGCAGTCAATACCAACAGTCAGTTCAAGTCAAGAGAGGTCAGACTTGTAAGCTCCAGCTAGAAACAGAGCTAATATTTTGGCTACAGTATAACAGAAGAAAAAAGAGCCAGGCTGGAGAGGGTCCAGGAATAAACCAGAGGAGAGCAGTTTAATGATGCACAGTCTGCAAGAGGGAGAGGAGAGGCAGAGAAGAAGGTAGCTGGAGAGACCAGTGAGGTCAAGGATGCCACTAGCAGTTCAGTTTGTTGGTTTTTTTCTCTCTCTTTTTTTTGCCCCTTAAATCCTGGAAGAAACTAATGTATACCAGAGAAGAGCCAGATAGTACAGTAAGGGAGGTGCCAAGACCTGGAAAAAGGCATATCAAGAGGATGCAAATGGTTGAATTAAAGAAGAGCTTCCTCTTCTGCTGTCCACAAAGTGAGAAATAGAAGTGGGAAGATGAGAATCAGTATGGCTCAGTTTGGTCAGACTCTCCTGGAACAGATTAGTGCAAAGAGAAAAAGGAGAAAAATGGTGATGAGATTAGAGAAGCAAATCAGTAACAAGTACGCTGGGATCCTAGGCATAGGATTCAGTTCAAGGCATAAAAGAAATAGTCATAAGAAGAGTAGTCATAATGACTATTCCCAGTGCTTTCAACTGCATGGCACAGGAGATGGTGACAAGTCACACTTGGACAGACGGACATTGAAATGACAGAGGGCAGAGGAGTAAAAGATGCAAAGAATAAGTGATCAAGACATTTAGGAAAAAAACAAGAGAAAGTAAGAAACTTGATAAATGCATTTGAGTGTCAAAAAACACGGACTTCCTGAGGTCATGTGTCTTTCACCTACCACTTGGTTTCAGCAGCAGAGAAAGTGGTGGAGAGAGTTCAGTGAGGACCAATTCAAATTAAGAGACTTTTGTGTAAGGATCAATGACAAACTTGCAGCAAGGAAACCCAGAGCTATGAAGATCCATTCTATCTCACCAGAAGAGGTGAAAGACAACAGCAAGATACATAGCAGGATGAGAAAGCTGAATTCAAAGAAAATGATGGAAGCAAGAAGAAATACATGGGACAAGACAGGTGTCACTTACACCCTCTTATTTCACAATTGGCACAGGATGCAGCACGTATCCTGCAGAAGCAGACAGGAAAATCCAAATCTTAGAAAAAAGCAAGAGCTGGGGAAAAAAAAAATAAATAATAACCTATGAAAGCCATAGAAGCTTGTTTTATTTTTACAAACAACACAGATACTCCAAAGGCAATGTGGAAAGGGGAAAAGGTGCCAGCAGAGGCATTGAACACTGCCAAATCAAGAGGTACAGGGCAGAGCCGAGTATTGTCCTCAAGTGGAAAGTGATAGGAGCTGTGGAAAGAATCCACATCTCTAAGGGTAAAAACAAATAAGTGTTTAGATAAAAAGGGCGGATTTCTAGAAACCACACAATGGAGGTGATAACACAAAGGACAGAAATGAAAAGTGAAAGGGAGGCAAGGAAAAAAGCACAGGGCTACAGCTAACATAGGAAAAAATTATACTGGCACCTTTTAATTGAATCTTCAGTAACTTTTTAACTCATTAAAGCTTCAGTTTAAAACAAATAAATAAGGGAAGAGTAGACTCATATTTCCTCTTATTACCAGAAATGGTAATAAAAAAATTAAAAAACCACACCAATGTGCTGCTGTTTGCAGCACATCCCTTCTCTTCCTTCACTAGTTCTATTCTATGCAGCCCTGAGATGTTCTCACACCTTTCAAAGAAGACTAGACCTGCACAGATGTGTAATGCAGAGCCAGCAGCAGAGAGTAAAGGAGCACGTTAGTTTCTTGTGCACCTGCTCAGAGCTTGCTCTTCAGTCAGGCAGCAAAGCAGAGAGCACTTATGCCACCCACAAAGGTGGGACACAGCTACTTCATGGTTCAAGTCAAGGCTGCTTGGAGAAACGTAACCTTGCATTTTCTGTCTTCCCATGCATAAACATAATGATGCAGATGTTTTCTAAATATTTACTGAGAACTTCCATTTCACTAAAGGAAGTCAGTCTGGAAATGCTCTAATCAAATAACCCCAAAGGGCAGACAGGCACTGTACACATACCTGCTCTCCTCTAGCAACTCTCCAGAGATGACTTAGGGGCCCCCAAACATTCTGTTCCTCCACGATGATTCAGTATCAGAGGTGGACCTACATACCAACCCAGTGTCTCATCTGTATGAAATTAGACAAGAGTACTTCACAGCCTGAAGCACTCCACAACTAAAATATGCAGCACAACACAGAATGATATTTTGCAGCTGCCAAGATGTCAGCTCCAAGCTACAAACTCTAACAATCCTTCAGCTGCAAGGGGGCCAGCTACATTACAATTAAAGACAACAATGTAAACTTGGCAGTGCTCCCTATGTAAACTACAGCTAATCAGCTGCTAATAAATTCCTGGCACTCCTGCAGTTGCGTCAAAGTATGTCTAAAGGACCTCACTTTTTTTCCCTTCAAGTGTCCACTTGCATGCAGCCTTCCCAGAACAACATTACCAGCAATCAGCTGTCAGAGTCAGAGCAAAGTCTTGACCAGCACATTCACCCAAACTCAAAAATGTCCTCAGAACATGCTGTTCATTTTGGTGCCCTCACTTTAAAAAGGCAAATCTACTTTATGACCAAAAAAATCCACACCTACTTCATTTTTTTAGCCACTTGGCAATAGTGGCAGAAATTAGTGAGGCTGGAGGGGAAAAAAAAAAAAAAAAAAAAAAGAGTCCTCAGTATGTAGTAGCCTGGGTTTATCTACAAGCAGAACAGGCTGGAGAAGCAGCCAGTGCAGGAATCCACCCCAGCAGCTTCTGATGAAAGCAGAGCCTGTTGTCACTGCCAGTCACTTACTGTGAATAAAGCAAAGGTTATCACATACTTTTGGTGGAAAAAGAAGGTATCTTAAATCCGGCATTAAAAGGCCCAACCCACAATAATATAGAATATGCCAGCAGAGGGAAAATCTGCCCAGGGCTTCCCAGCCATCTCAATGCAGTACCCTTAAAAAAAAAGACCAGAAAGCACTACCAGCCACGTTTATACTTGTTTCCAACAGAAAGGAGGTGTAAACCCACAATGGAAACTCCACTTAAGCTGTGCCAGTGTGAAAGCATTTCCAATGCCAGTTAGATACTTAGGAGAGCAAGGCAGACATTGTCTTACTGATCTGAAACAGTGAGGGGAAAATACAGAGCTTTAACTCTACTTCTGAACTGATGATTTACAAACCAACTGTGTTGTAGAAGCCCTGAGCTAAGCACATCAGCCTAAAGGGACTTTATTGTCTAATTATGAAGATCTCCATCACCATAATCACTTTTGGACTCTCAGGTAAAGCTGAACTCTTTTTTTTTTTTTTGTGCCATGGCACTGGTAGAGGAACAGCCTGCAGC
>NW_009952968.1:457203-459942 GCF_000747805.2 Chaetura pelagica | reverse complement strand
ACATCCCTTTTCTGAGGCAAGAATGAGAGATGCAAAGATTTACTGTCCCTCCACACTTCCCCAATACCAGCACTTAATTTTCCTTCCCCCATTCTTTTCTGTATTTGAACTGTTTGGTCAGTTTTAACCACATCTTCCCATGAAGTAGAGCTTTAAGTATGAGGCTGTTCCATTTTACCATTAATATTACAAAAAAAGATAAGAGAAATGACAGAAGAAAACTTATCTTTTTAGACATCAGACAAGGTAGTCACTAAACATAAAGCCAGAAGAAGATAGAATTATCAGTTTTGCAGTTTGCACAGCCACCACTGTTGACCAGAACCATCTCCACCAACCCCAACAACTTCAGGCTAAGATTTTTCCCCAGCTAGTTTTGATGCTTTAAGACTCAGCTCCCATTTTAACAGACACACAAATGGGTTAAGAATTTCTGTTCTCTTTGTCTCTGTGGAAAGGTCTGCTTCTTCATGCCCCTGAGCCCCACTCAGTATGAACAATGAAACTGGTCTATTTTCATTTAGCATTTAAAGAGAGCTCCAAGCATTTATACAATTAACCTTACAAGCAACACATCCAGAAGCATAATACTAAGAGGCAAATCAGTTAAACTTAACCAACCAGCAGCATTTATCACCTTCAATTATTTAATTTAGTCAATTAACAAAATGTAAATATGTTTCCAAATCAGGTCCCAACATTTATTTCCTCCATTGCACCATTACTGCCCTTAAGTCTCCTGTCAGATGAACAGCATTTATCTTCACAACACCTGTATCAGGGGGGCAAGTGTTATCTGCACCACTCTAGAGAAGGAGACAGTCAGAGCTGCAGGACAAAACGTGCACAACAGACTCAGCTCTGACTGTGCTCCTTAGGACACAGATTTGCATCCTCAATACTGGAGCTCCCTTTCTGCCTTCCTTTCTCATCCTCTCCATTCCTGCCTCACCTTCTTCCTTCCCCATAGGTCTTCTCTTCAAAAGAAGTCATTATCTTAAAGACTATTAGTGTTTTATGCAAGGAAGTTTTCAAAATATTTTTGGCCAGAAAGAAGGAAAAGCTCAAGCACAAGTTTGCCCAGTTTGTTATTTGTCTGTTGCTGTAGAAAAGGCTTCATCTCACCTGGTGACCATGAAGAGTATACAGAAGTCTTCCTTCTAGCAAGTCCAGAATTTTAAGAGTTGAATCATTGGAAGCAGTAACCAGATAGTTTCCAGAAGGGTGAAAGGAAAGACTGTTTACCACAGCACTATGCACTACAAATGGAAAAAAACACACATAATAATCACCAAGACGAGTTTACATTAAGCCCAAGGCAAAAGAATAAAATAAAGTGCAAGCACATTCCCATTTTCTATTCTCAAGTTTAACAGGAAAATTATCGTGGGGAAGCATTCCACAAAGACTCTTGAAAGCATTGGAGAACAAGGGCAGTATGCAATTCTTGTAAAAATAGGCACTACTTTATTGAAAGGAAAAAGGAATCTGCCAATTATTCTGGGAGATGTAAGGCTACAAAAGCTTCCAGCATAGCCCCAAAATGCAACTAGAAGCACAAGTGAGCTATAAGATTCTGTGACAGAGCTGGACATGAACATAATTTAATACCGTGGAGCTGCTGTTCTCACTCCCAAGTGATTCTACAAGAAAATCTATATGCTGGTACAGTAATGAGAAGACAAACTATGATGAAAGACAAACTCACAGCTGGCATTGCACAGATTCTTTTGGTTTACTAACCAAGACTGGGTTTCAGAGAAACTATGGAAGAATCACCAGCAACTTGGAGGTGGTCCAGTATAAGCATTACTGCTCCAGAAATCCAATTTACCTCACCAAAACTTTATAACAAGTATGGATAGACAAACTATCAAGAATTTGAACTTCCAATAAAGCAATCCTCCCTGTGTGGTAATGAAGTTATTTTGAAGAAAGTGGAAGGAAGTGCTCTAGAAAAAGCATCAAACTACACTTTTCAAGTTCATGGCAACATTAAACACCTACCTCATGTAGGGCTTTTTTTTCCCCTCCCCAAACTTTTACAGAACAGGCTACTGAACATATTGATGTATGAGAACATGCAGTACTTCACACATGCACAGCTTTCTGAGCCTATGTGACATTGCAGAACATTAAGACTGTGCTTGGAGAGGGTTTTAACTATCTAATTATTCTTAACTGTACTATGTGCCCTCCAAATGTTCTGATCTCTCAAATCTACTACTAGTACATCCTCCCCCAACTAACTATATTCCCTTCAGAGTTTATTGTGCATTTAAAATCTAAACTGTTATGTTAGAAAACTCTCAAAATACAAATGCAAAACACTAGAACTGATTGTTATCTTTTGTAGATGTGGATTTGAAGCAGAACTTGGAAATAAACTTGTTCAGTTGTAAAACAGACTGTATTTATTTTTTTAACTCTCAGGAACACTAGGTACCTCAACTTCATTTCTGAGAACATAACTCCTCTTGATCTGGACCACTAAAAAACACAGAAGAAAACCTTAACACAGGTGACTTCTACACATTTACACTTGGTGAATACCAACTCTATCAAACAGCCAGATCTTCCTCTACCCCTCCAGCTCTGCGTTACACTACGCAGAAAAAAAAATACACGGAGTTTTTCCTCCCAGAAGAATGCTACATAGATTTCTCCTTTGAAAGTTTTATTCTGAGTGATTTGTAACACTCCTCACCCCATTACTTTCTACATTCAGATAAAGACAAA
>NW_009952968.1:446124-457173 GCF_000747805.2 Chaetura pelagica | reverse complement strand
TGATATATCCTCCAATTTACAGATAATGAATAAAGTATTTCCAGTGTCACCAAAAACCTTTTCATACTGGAAAGGACTCACACAGACTGGCTGTGTAAGCAGTTGCAGCTACTGTGCCAAGGAGCTCTTCGCTGTTGTAAGCTCAAAGAAAAACTCCATGTCCCTTCTGCCAGACCAGCTCATGCCTATGCCTCTCACTAGACCATTCAGGAGTCTTCTCCAAAAACTTGCCAACACTTTCTGCAACGTCTCTTAATTTCATGTTGTAAACAATAAACCCAGGGCACCACCAGGTGCCATCTCCTCCTGTCTTGTTGCTACAAGGTTATTTTTCCATTAGCCAAGCCCTAGAAAAATAATGGGTACTTAAAGGACCTACACTGCGGGGGCAATTACTAAAATTGAGTTGTGTTCAGAGTGGCTGAACATAACTGTCTCAAGTTTGGCAATGCTACTTTTATGTAATTAGTGAATGCAACCTCTTAGTAACCATCAGTCAGAAGATAAATTAGAATGGTCTTGACACTGCCGCAGTCACCAGTTGACCCATCCATCCAGCCCCAGCTGAACTGTGTAAAAATACCAGCTGATCTTTTTAAAATAGCAATTTTTTAATAAAAGGTTAGAACTGTTTCCATAAACTTGTAGAAGTTTCCCCACCACAATTTTGCACAGGAAAAATGTCAGGTAATAAACATTGTTCATTTAGTAAATGCAACCAGAGCATACTTTGCTAAAAAAACCACACACACCATACAAAAGGTTTTGCAGTTTGCTCTCTACTTCCTACTTTCATTTACAAAACTCAAAGGTGGAACAAGTCCTGGCAGCAAGAGCCAAAACTGCTAGAAGACTCATCAACTTTGGAAAACAACTCAATTTCACACGCAAAAATCTGTGGCAGAGCTACTTATGTATTAACTCCTCGATGCAACTCAATCTTTGGAACATCTTCCATTGAAACCAGGCAGCACAAGCAGCTAGTGAGGAACAGTCGCCCTCTAGTGGAACTGCGATGGCAGCTTCACTTTCCAAGTGCCACAAAACTAGACCAGATCTAGCCAAAGGCATATGCGAAAACCCTCAGGAGAGCAGGAGTTCCAAGCACATCTTCCAGAACATGTTACAAATGCATCAGTTTCCAGCCACATCTGCATTAAGTGACCAAACACAGTTACCAGTGCAATTTTAGGTTTTTCTTTGGCTTTTATCACTATTCCTAGATCAAAGTTTAATACACAATTGGAATTTACATCATAGCTGATTAAAAATAAATCAGCAAAAGATTGCTTCAATAGCAAGGGTGTCAGACTAAATTGCCATTCAACAGGGGTGGAATTCTGGGGAAATATATAACTCCAAGAGAAAAAAATAAACCTGACAGCCAAACTAAACAACATTACATGTGGACAATTTAATAGCAGTACATGGAAAGCAGGAAGAGATGATTTCTGAGCCAAGTTATACTGTGGCTGGAAACATGCACTGCAGATCTTGCCACTGTTGAAAAGCTGATAAAGTCGGTTGAAGAACAATCCAAAACTGCTCAAGTATTTAAACATACTACCTAGTTTAGTAACAAGATTTCAGAAAGGTATTTCCAGGTTTTGACAGGGGTCACAAGTTAACAATGCTTATTACACAAGAAGCATATTTCAGTATTTATTGTTGTAACTGAAGCAGCCCAGTACTGATGAATTGGAACAACAGTCCTCAAAAGGTTTGATTTCTATTAGATTTTGTTAACTATCAGAGAACTGGAAATGATTGTGAGTCTGTAAGAATAACTGAAGAAATAAAAAAATCAATCACATTATATGAGAGTTCAAGGAGCTCAGGCACATTTACAGTTGTAAAATAGTTCAAAGAGTGCTTAATTTGACTACACAGGGAGAATACACTTGAGAGGAGGATCCCACATTTAGAGGGCAGGAATAAAACACAATCCAGGAGCAGGAAGTTAATACTAAAAATAAGGAACATGTTCCAATGTTGGTGGTGTCACTCTCAGTGCTTAATAGTCCAATGAGGTTATAAAAATGGTGTTTCCATCTATATGCCAAGAGCAAAAGGACAGCTCTCTAAATACAGCAGAAATAAGAAAGCATTCCAAAGCCCATAGACTGTTCCTACTCTATAGCAATTTCTTTTTGGGGAACTTTTTTTACTTTTTTTATAGAACCCAAAGGACTTTCAAAACCTTAGTATCTTCACTGCAGACAATCTGCAGTTGCTTCAAGATGAGTAATGCCCAATTGCTCTTATCTACCAGAAGAGGCCTAGTCTTTCAAAGGCTGCTGTGAAGGAAGACAGACAGAAAAACTCTGCTCTTTAAACATTATTACGTTTTCTCTGCCTTTATATTTCAAGGGAAACTGGAGAACTTGCATTGCTGGCCTGAAAATTCTTTCATTGCCTTGTCAGTTAAGAGATACATGGTCAAAAGCACTTTAAAAAAAACAATTATAGTTACATAAAGCCAGGAGGACCAACAGCTTTAATTCAGAACTCAGTTTTTGTCTCTTAACTGCAAAGTTAGCAGGAATTAACTGCAAGCTATTTTACTACTCTTTTTCTGCTTGGCATTCAGCTGCAAAGCTGCTGCAGGAGTAACTGACAGTGTATGATGTGGATGGCAGACAGAATAACACACCAGGCTCCAGCCTGGTGCCTGCTTCAGTAGGATGCCAAAAGCAGTCTTCATGAGAAGCTAACAAAATTAAGTTTAATAAGCTATCTGAACCAGAAATTATGCTTGAGAATGTATAGATTTACAAAATAATATGACAGCCCTAAATATAATAGTAAAGGAAGAAAAAAAACACATTTAGGCTCAAGCAACTAACAAGCACAAAACAGTATGATCAAGCTCAAACAAGTTTGCAGGGCTGGGAAAGGACTTTTTCCTGTCCAGTTCTACCAAATGGCAGCACTGACCAGTTTGACAAGACCTGTCCATGGGAGGACAGGCCACTTTTGAGGTAAGGGTTAAAAAATAGAATTATTATGTAGGTTCCTAACTATGAAAACTAGTTACTCCAAGGACAAGCCAACCTGGACAAGACATACCAAGTTCAAGGCTAATTCTGAAAGCTGAGAACCAAAGGAGATACTGGAGAAGGAACTGTAAACATGGATCATGGTAGAGATTTGAAATTGGTTGAGACACTTGATTTTCCTCTTTTGTGAGCTTTTCCTCATTTTCCTCATGAAGGACTTGACCTTTTGTTTTGCTGGAATGCATCTGATTCCTCTCCTGTAGGCTTACTTGGAAGCAAAGGCCACATCCTTTTTACTGCATATCCCCTCAAGAACAGTGAATGAGCTAAGTGGCATGGCAGATAACATCTATGCACACCTGCAACATGGGAAAGTTTCAATGTTGCTTTTTGACCTTTTTTGATGGTGGCAAGAGGAGAAATTGGAACTGTTATTTCTTGCCAATATATGAGAATTGGTCTTGAAGCACAAAGTAAATCATAATGTTTGGTGGGAAATAGAAAAAAAGGCTTCCACTGGCAGGCCTAACCCAGCCTTTCTGGAAGATCAGCAGGTGATAGAGAAACAATCTTTGGATTTCAGAGCAATTCATATAAATACGTGGAAAGTTCTGACTTTAGGATCTTAACTTGCCTTGATAATGTTGAAGGAGTCTATTCATCCTAACATCCCACACCTTCACTGTGTTGTCTGCACCAGCTGCAGCAATGCAGGTACCACTGGGATGAAATTCCACATGATTCACAAACCTGTAAATTGCAGTAAAATCCAACTGTTTACATTCAGCTCTTGCTAAAGATCAAAAAGGTCTTTTCAAGAGGGGAAGATACATTATGGTGCATCGAACATTACAGAAAGGAGGAGATAACCTGAAAATTCAAATTGCTGAATTTCTGTCAAGACTTTGCTTATAACCCCAAGCAGACTGCAGGATTTTATCCAAGTGTGCCAGCTTCAATGTTTTACATTACAGATGTAGGAGCTGTGGACAAAAGTCTCCCACAACCTGATGGATCTGACTGTCACAACATTTTCAAGTGTCCACTTCATGTTTGCGTAACACACATTTCCTATGAAATTAACTGGATTTCTAGAGCAGCATGTACAAGACTAAACAGATCTATTTCTTCTATAGTCTTACATATTTTTAAGATGGAACTTCCTGAATTTGTGTCTGAAGCACATGTTGCCACTTACAAGATAGCAAGGCTCAGACTAAATTTCTTTTTGGATTTATATGCAATTAATTTTTATCTTGAACACACAAGTACAATAAAACCTTCAGTGAAGAGCATCTTTTAATTCCTCACCCAATCCATGCAAGAAATTGGATAAAATAACCCTTTGAGCATCCCTGTAACAGTTCATGAGATTCAATACTTAGCATCTTATAACAACAGATGAGGAAGCAGAGATATTTCAACTGGTTATTTGGACAAAGTATATTCTTAAAAGCACTGGAAAAAATAACTGTCTGAATTTGTCTTAATATCATTGTATATTACCTGGAAAAAACAACTTTGTACTTAAAAATTCAGTGTAGCAAGAAAATAGGAAGACTCCAGTCTCAGCTCTCTTTAGACTTTTGTGTTTCTAGACAAAGAAACTTCTGCTGTGGCTCAATACTCTTCATGAAGAAAAGTCCAGTTCAACAACTGTCTTTCTGAATAGAGTATTTTATGGAATAACTGTGTTATTCAAATACTTGAGGATGAAACAAAGCACCCAAGCACCAATCTGCCAGTACACTTCTGCTCTTTTAGTTCACTTCAATCAGAGCAAAAGGCTTAACAGAACTAGAAGAACAAAAAAAGAATTTAAGCACCTCCAGAAATAATAAAGGATAAAGAAACTAAGGCTTGATGTGACAGATGAAATATAATCTCAAGGTTCCAAACTGGACAAGTCATAAGAAGATCTAAGCTACTCCAAGAGCTCTTGCATCTCATCCTCTGCTGACTGTTTTGTAATAGCCACTAATGATTTCTGAAGAGGTAGAAATTATTGCCAGGATAAGGGCCTCTGACTGCAGTCACAAAACTAGGGGTACATTTACCAGGTATCCTCATAGGGGTGGACCTGCTGAAAACCAGTTCCAAGGAGAAGGATCTGGGAGTGCTGGTAGACAGTAAGTTATCCATGAGCCAGCAATGTGCCCTGGCCACTAAGAAGGCCAATGGAATCCTGGGATGCATAAGGAAGAGTGTGGCTGGCACATTGAGAGAGGTCATTCTCCCCTTCTACTCTGCCCTGGTGAAGCCAAATCTGGAATACTACATCCAGTTCTGGGCTCCCCTATTCAAGAGAGACAGGGAACTACTGGAGAGAGTCCAGCAGAGGGCAACGAAGATAACTGAGGGATTGGAGCATCTCCCTGATGAAGAAAGGCTGGGTGGGACTCTCTAGCCTGGAGAAGAGAAGGCAGAGAGGAGACTTTATTAATGCCTACAAGTATCTAAAGGATGGGTGCCAGGAGGATGGAGCCAGACTCTTTTCAGCAGTTCCCAGTGACCCGATGAGGGACAATGGGCACAAGCTGGAACATGGGAAGTTCCATTTAAATACGAGGAAAAACTTCTTTACAGTGAGGGTGACAAGAGCCCTGGAACAGGCTGCCCAGGGAGGTTGTGGAGCCAACTTCTCTGGAGATTAAATTAAAGACCTGCCAGGATGCAGCCCTGAGTCATGTGCTCCAAGGGATCCTGCTTTAGCAGGGGAGTTGGACTAGATGATCTCTAGAGGGCCCTCCCAACTCTGACAATCCTGTGATTCATTTCAGCAATCACAAAAAGGCTGGTCCTCAAGTATCCCCGGGTACTCACCCCCCATTCTCACAGAAGGAATGTATACATTCTCTGCTGGTTTTATCCCACAGTTTGACAGTTTTATCATCGCTGGCTGACACTATTAATCGCCCGTCAGGAGAGAACCTAAGACAAAAGATACAGCAATTAGGAAATGCCCCCAAACAAAAGGTGTATGGCATCAACTGGATTTGGCCACCTGTCAAGGTGTACTGGTAATACTCATTCAAGTCATATCAGCATCAGTGAGACTTAAAATCCAACCACCATAATTTGAGGGAGAAAAAATAAACCTTAGGTCCTCACAGTATCTCTAATTCCCCAAGCACATAACATAATCAACAGAAATGTCTTCAGTCTGACTTCAGATCTGTTCTACTTGCTTCAATTTTGAGTGTATCTCAAGTTGTCTCTTTACCCTGATTCAAAACAATTCCTCCCTTTGCCACAAGCATTTGGAGAAATAAAATTACTCCCAAGGTAACAGTTGCAGCAGAAGCTGCTTCATCCCTTAAGTGCCTTAGAAGGATGTATTAAGCTTGTATCTTAAAATTTCATACACGAGATCAATCTTTCTTCAGAGGCAGACATTTTACAAGATCAGGACTTGAGTATCTAACTAAAGATCATCATCATCACCCATACTGGAAAAACACTTCTTCTGCTCTATGGCAGGCATTTATAGCACTACCAGTCACTGCCACCACCACATTCAAGAACTACTTCAACTTTTCATTTACAGAGAGATTGTGGCTTTATCCTAAATACATATATACACATGAAAACTCCTCAGAACGACTGAGAAGAACAACTGAAGACCAAATCCAAGACAGTTATCAGAAAATAATGTTTTTAGTATGGCAGCATTTGCAGCATTTTGGAAGGAGCTCAGGCGATCATTTTTAACTAGAGGCATGACAAGTCTAGAAGTAACTAAGCTGAAATAACAATTATAAACCTCTCATTTTGCTTTTGTTTGCAACTTCAAGATGCAAAAGTCTCCATAGCAGGCAAAAGCAAATCACTTAGAAAAGTCTTTTGACAAAGATCACTGAAGAAACCCAAAGTGGGTTCAAAACTATGAGCCAAGGGACCTCTCTACAGGTCAACAACATATTTCAGTCAGTAGACACTCTTGAATCATCCTGCACAGAGGTGTGTTACACACGACAGTGATGTTCAGTCTCTGCTCTGAGTAATAAATCCCCATCTCTAGTTGTCAGAAAGTTAAACTTACCTGGCACAGCGAACCCAGTTTATGTGTTGACTAAGTGAGAACAGAAACTTCTGCCTGTGAACTGTCCACACTTTGACTGTTTTGTCATCAGAAGCTGTAACTAAGGACTGGCCATCGTTGGAGAAATGAACGCTTCTTACAGTTGCTGTATGAGCCTTGAACACAGTAGATTCTCCTTTGCTATACAGAAGGAAAAAAAAAATACTTCAAAATGGCACAACAGGACAGCAAAGACGTTATGTACCTGAAAATACAAAGTTTCTGCATGCTGAGAAGTGCTATTAGTCACCACTTCTATAAGAAACCCCTATCTTACATGAGGAAGAAAATGTTGACCAACCCCAAATAAAGTCATGCTTCATGAGCTATACAGATTATGTAGCTAAAACCAGTTGTTCAACACTGGTTTCCTATAAAGGGGCAAAAATACTGCTGTTAATTTGTGCAACCATTTAAAATAGCATTGTTGGAAACACCAATATAAAAGAAGATGCTGAGATTCTGTTACAACCTCCTTTTCTACAAGGCAGGTGAGAAGGGAGGTGAAGTATCTTCACAGTTCATCTAGACAGAGCCAAGCAGGCAACTACCTCACAGCTATTCCTGGAATGGCCCCTACTCCAGCTGAACGCTTCCAGTACAGCCTCAAACCCGAAATAACATGGCTGAATTCTATGTGTCTGGTGTGAGGCATTGAGCAAGCTACCAGTAACACAGCCAGGCAAGACAAAATACAAGGTATTTACAGATAAATACATGAGACATTCTTCTGGCAAATGAAGACAGGGCACCTTTATAGACCAAAGTGCAAGATATTTAGAGACCCAACAGGCATACGGAATCTTGGTCCAAAATACACCTCCAGCATCTTGTGTGTTAAAATAAGCTCAATACTCACAGACAGAAGAGAACAACAGAAAGACAGGGTGGCTTGCTACCTCCTCCATTAGAATTTAACAGGATAACAGTTTGGGGACTACAATAAGTATGCAAGCTACTAACTTCTACCCTGCTCACAGAACAGGTATCTCCATCACTAAACCCCACCTTGTGTTTCACTATCTTGTGTAACACTGACAGAGACACAAAGGATCAGTTTACTGGGAACAAACACAAACTGGGGGAGGAAGGGGAAGAAAAATCCTACAGTTCACCACTGATGTCACACATTAGTGACATCAACACAGAAAGTTAACACCGACTTTAAACTTTGCAAAGGATTTTAGTTTTTTTCCAATGCAATTTCAAGACCAAATTACCTCTCCTCTGTCAGAGCTGCCACATCAAATGGTTCTTCTTTCCTTCAAATAGATCACAGTCTCATGGCTGGAGAACCACTATCAAGAAGCAAGGAGAAACCCAATCCACAGTTAAAACACAAAAAGAGAGAGAGAAGGGAATAGATACTTACACATTGGGAATCCACAAACGGACTGTTTTGTCTCTAGAGCCTGAAGCCACCAAGTGACCAGAAGGTGAAAACTGCACACACATCACTGCATCTTTGTGGCCCACAAAGCGATAGGCTCTCGTCTGAGGTCTCATACTCCAGATCATCAAGCACGAATCCATTGAGCCACTTGCTAAAATAAAAAAACCAAGCAAGGCAAAACTTGCATTCATTCTCCTCCAATTACACCGAAACTGCATTTCACACCCAATTCACCACCACAGCTACCAGCAATCTCAAGCACATTGTCCTTGAAGTTTCACCAATGTGTATTTCATACATATATATTAATATATATACATATAAACTGAATATTTCATTTGTAATTCGAAGTCATACATTGGTTGAACTGACAATCCTACTTCCAAGTCAGTTCATGCAACACCTGCAGAGGCAAAACCCAAGTTGCAAAACTTTTTCCAAGTAAATACATGCTAAGAAAACACATGGAAAGTCTGGGGATGAAGGTTCTCTAATCACTTTTTCATTGGGAAGCAGAGGCAGCTATCAGCTGCAGCAGGCTAAACACCAACTAACACTACAGATTAAGCACCTGTGTGTTGGTGACTTAAAGACAGCCCAGCTGCATCTCCCACCAACACCTTGCTGCAAAACATTTATCAAAGCCAGCTCAGCAGTTCTTAATCTGTATTAAAAAAGCAGGCTTGCAACACAACTAGAGCAGCATTCAGCTTGCTATCAGCAGAAGGGGTCAGCAGGGCTTGATAGTAGTTAGGAGATGCTTTAAGGAACTATGGCTGGAGATGGGGTCCCTCCATCTACTCACACCCACTTTTCCACTCATGCCTACTTCTATACTCACTTGTGGGAATAAAAAAAACAATGAACCAACAACCACCACAACCTGCCTTTACTCTTGAATTCCTAAGAAAGGGGTGGAAGAAGGCAAAGGCATGCTCTAAAATGAAGAAAGAAGGGAAAGGGCTGGAAGCGGAGCCCAGAGAGCAAACACTCTGCTTATGGGAAGGCAGCCAGCCCCAAGGCCAGATGCTGCTTTTCAAGACCTCCCTCAGCAGCAAGAGCAAAGGGTCACTTATGTAGAAGGCAGAACTCAGATGCCCAACAGCCACTGTGAGCACCACAGACAACTCACTTCCATGACACTGAATTTCATATGAGCTACATCCCCCTCCGTGCCTAACAGGAGCAGTATCAGTTCCTGCCAGGAAAACTAGGCAACAGGTTTCCCAAACACAAGAGTGAATTCCACTTCAGACTACAACGTCCTGGCTCAGGTCCCATTACCAGCTCCTTGCTGGGAAGGCTGAAGATCTGCCTGTCCCCTAAAGCCCATCACATTGTGCCAGGTCTGCAGCACTGGGGCTCTGGTTGATTTGTAAAAGAGCAAACAAGGGTCTAGAGCAACTTACAGTCTCTAACAATGACAGTAAAAATAACCCCTTCAAATAAATTTTAATGCCCAAATAACAGAAAACTTTGTATATTTTCCACAGACAAATACAGAACATACACATCTTAGCCTGCCAACAAACCCAAACTGCATCTGTATCTCTCTACCCGAGTGCCAAGTGAGGCATATCTCCAGGGAGATCTTAAGATGCTCCTAGAAAAAAAAGAAAATATCAGTTTGATGGTAGATTCTGACATGGCAGTATCATAATTACAAGATGATTTCACTTAATTAGTGTTATGGCAAGATACCAAGTAGCTTTTGCTGGAAATGTCCTATTTTACAGTCATTTCAATACAAGAATAAGTCATCTCTTTTCCTGCTACCTGATATGGGATTAATTCATACCAGATTCAGAGGATCATTCACTAAGCATGCCCCTTAAGGGGAAACAAAAAACCTTACATATTTGTCAGTTCAGTTGTTTTTGTTTGGTTTTTTATCTCACAGAGGCAACACCTTTCCTTAGTGATATAAAAATTTAAGGGGAGACAACTGTGTCCAAGTAGATTGAGCACAGGGGCCAGTGTCAAGAGATTTGAACGTTAGTCACAACTACACTAAGTCATTGTCTGGCAAGGGTATTCAGCTGCAATATCCACAGGGCTGATGTTAAAAAATGTAAGGAAAATACTGCTCTGACATCTTAATTAAACACTTTAGTATGATACTGCTTATATTTGACCTGCTGGCCACAACTATTACCATTAATGGACTGGGCAAGCAAACTAGTGGAATAAAAAGATCAAGTCCAGTAGGTTTTGAAAGGTAAAAGTGGTGAACAAGAACGTAAGAATCTCATAAGAGTCACTTACACAACTGACCCAACAGAATCAGGAAAAAAAATAATTCCTAGAACTTGTTCCCTTTCTTACTTCATTTACTAGAAATATTGACTGTAACACTTTCATGGTCTAGATGGAGGCAAAAGTCCCTGGTACCACTTCTGAAAGCAATGCTAAATTACATTCAGAGCACCCTTGCAAGACAAGAGACCAGTCCCTGGATCAAGTTTTAGGGAAGCACAAACAGAATCATGGACACAGAGCAGAGTGAACTCTTGCTCTGCAATCAAAAATGCAGGAAGTGGAAAAGAAAAGACAGCAGAAAACAAAAACAGCAGGGA
>NW_009952968.1:443928-445825 GCF_000747805.2 Chaetura pelagica | reverse complement strand
GGGAAAGAGGGGGCCCGAAACAAGCTGGATTCATTTTCATTTCCTTGCAGCTTCCAGACTGTTCTATAAGTTGCAAGATCCAGAATAGGACCTGCTAAGACCACTGCATTTCTGTTTATTCATGCCTACTGCACCCATTGCCTACCACGTATTTTGCCTCAAATAACCACTGGTGCCTTATCTTCTCTCTGAGCCAAAGCCACGTCCCTGTGCCACGCAAGCTGAATGGTGACTTCAACAAGAGCCAAAATCCCTCCTGGTTCCTACTCAAAGCACATACAAGAGGTTATTGAGCAGCAACTGGGACAGGAGCTATGCCATGACACCATAGGCAGCTGGAGGGCAGAATAGGAAAATGGAGAAGAAAAAGTTTTACCTTATTTGACTGCACAGTAAAGTAAGGTACATGAAATGACAAGCAACAGTAGACGTCCCTAAAGCTTTAGCAGAATGTACATGATCTGCCTCTGTGGTTCAGAACAGGATTTTTTTTTCCTCAAGACACAGAAATGTTAATCACAATATTCCCAAAAATCTCATAATCGCAAAAAGAAGTTCTTTGCTCTTGCAGAGCTCAGTACCTCCAGTGCTTCCTCCAGTTAACTAAAGGGGAGAAGCTCTTTCTTGTATACTCTGGCCATCAAAACACTGAGAGACTATTTACCCAATTGCTTTTTATTGAGACTGAAGTCCACGCTAGTGATAGCATCTCTGTGGCCTTTGAAGTGTCTCTCCAAGGATGGATCTTCCTAAAAAGACAATAACGTTCAGACATTATAGATTAAGAACCATCTTTGCACAATAAAATCACCTTATTTCTGTGACAAGTTAAACAAGCCACATCTTTCTCCCACAAAAGCCAGGTAGAAATATGAACATTGTGCCACATAAAATGTGAATTTCACATGTATCAACAAATTTTAAGAGGCAAGTTTTCCAAGCTGGTAATCCTCCTGGATCTTAGGTGGTCCCTGGAATCATTTGTGCGTTTTTACAACATGCTGCTGGTGCAGGGACCCCAAAACTGACTTAGGAAAAGATTAGTCATGTCAATGAGCACCTGAGCAGGTCATTAAGCTCAGCATTGCTCTGACGGCTGCTAATCTCAGACAGGGTCAGCCAAGAGGCCATTGAGCGCAGAAGGGACAAATTTGCAGGACTTAACACACCTGCTGAAAAAGACAGGTAGAATCAGAACTACAGCTAACAGACTTGACCCACGACTGTTCCCCTGTGGCTGGGGAATACACTGTGTACTTCCACAGCACCTTGCTGCAAAAGCTAAAGCCCAAAGTCAAAAAAACAAAACAGTAAGAGAATTGTTATAAGAGGTTGTAACAGTTGAAAAATCTCTAGACTTCAGAACAGGCTGAGCAGCCTTCAATCCCTGCTCTCATACACACAGTCTCTGCCTCCCTGGCAACCATCACTACAGCCTGCTCCCTTTCAGGACTTGAACCCAGGCTCAGAGCAGGGCTGATCTTCCCCAAAACTCAGCACTAGCCCTCCCCAGACCCGGAGCTTCCTGCACCAACCTCCACCACCAGCCCAGAGGTGCCCCTGTCCCCAGCCATAGACCAGTCCCAGCTGCAACAGCACCCCAAGACTTAGGGCTGCCCCCCTAAGATCCAACAGCATCAAGCCCTCCCAGGCCAGCTCTGTCTCCAGTCCCTCCCAGCCCCGACTGCATCAGGCCACCCCACAGACCAACTCCAGCAGCACTGACACCTGCCCTCAACCCAGAACTGCCTGACACCACCACTCAAAGACCCCAGGCCTTCCTGCACAGCCTAGTCCAGCAGCAGCAGGCACTCCCCCCCAGCAGGACACCAGGCCTGCCCCCTCCCCTCACCCAACGCACCAAGCACCATCTCCTTCCCCAAGCCCTGCAGCGACC
>NW_009952968.1:435677-443309 GCF_000747805.2 Chaetura pelagica | reverse complement strand
GGGCCTCATAAGCCTTGCCATCAAAGCCGGCTCCTCGGAGCGCAGCCGGGCCCGCGGGAGGGCGTCGGGCAGCACCAGGAACATCTTCCCTCACACCTGTGCAGGGGAGAAGCGTGTTTGTTAATAGAGATCGTCTCACGTTGTACCCTGCAATGTGAGGAGGTAGTGAAACTTGTACTGGAGACTCTTGTCTCTGTTGTGCAGGGATAAGGGATGCCCCTGGGCATGCAGAGAACACCAGCACCCCAGCTCCTCTGACGTGGCTGTGGAACATCTGCAGCATCACACACAACTGACCAGCAAAACTGGCTCCAGGGATGTCGGGACCAATAGACAAGCAGCAGCAATACTGCAGAAACACAGTCGTTTGCCCAGTTTTCCTAGGATTAAGTGATCAGCTGGTGTACCTGAATGCCCGAAGGGTGTGTGATCCCTCATGCACATTAATAACTATTATAACTATTTACCCTTCCAATGCTGGACTCCACATCCTGGCCTCTCTCCCCAGTCAGGACAAGCCAATGTGAATTGTTACAACAGAAAACACTGTCTGCACTGCTGCCAAGATGGCATTTTCCATCCTGTTGCACTTCCCAGCACAAGTCTTATCACACCAGCAGGAGATGTGCTTCCTTCAAACCTTTTCCTTACCTGCCAGGCTGTTTTGCTCTGGGCAATGCCCAAACACCCACACCCACTGCCAGCTGCATTTCCCCCCCCCACCCCCCAAATCAGCCAACAGCATCAACCCAGTCTCAGCATGTGCTGGCTGCACCCACAGCAGTTGTGATCAGTCCCTGGGGACAGCAGTTGCTCCTCCCAGCACCTACATGCCAGATTCCAGCCTGTGGGAGAAGGACACAAATCCCCACTGAGGCCAGCACTGGTGCAAGGCTCCAGCCTGCAGTCCGTGCCACTGTTACCTCTGAAGCCTATTGATGTCCCCCGTGAGCACAGCAAACCAATCCTGCTGCAGCCCAGGCTGCCATGGAGCCATAAACACAATCCCATTAATTGTTCCTCTCAGAGAAGCCATCTGCTCTTCTCCATCCTGCACTGCCATCCTGTGTGGACAATCTACTGGTTCAAGGGTATCTGTGTCTGAAAACCTCGTCATTTCCCCCTGCCTTCTGAGCTACTGAATGTGAAGAGGTATATTCCTCCTTCAGACAGCCTTTCTGCCCACATACCTATGGGGCTTGGATCTACAAATCTGAAGCAATTTCCAGCATTGCCTCATCTGTTCTTTATGAAATAATTTGACATTTGACTATTAGCTTTTCTTTATCTGCATGGAAATAAACCAGAACACAAAAAATATGCTAAATATGCCCAAGGTGCTTCTTATCCCACCGGCAGGAGATGTGCTTCCTTCAAACCTTTTCCTTCCCTGCCAGGCTGTTTTGCTCTGGGCAATGCCCAAACACCCACACCCACTGCCAGCTGCATTTCCCCCCCCCACCCCCCAAATCAGCCAACAGCATCAACCCAGTCTCAGCATGTGCTGGCTGCACCCACAGCAGTTGTGATCAGTCCCTGGGGACAGCAGTTGCTCCTCCCAGCACCTACATGCCAGATTCCAGCCTGTGGGAGAAGGACACAAATCCCCACTGAGGCCAGCACTGGTGCAAGGCTCCAGCCTGCAGTCCGTGCCACTGTTACCTCTGAAGCCTATTGATGTCCCCCGTGAGCACAGCAAACCAATCCTGCTGCAGCCCAGGCTGCCATGGAGCCATAAACACAATCCCATTAATTGTTCCTCTCAGAGAAGCCATCTGCTCTTCTCCATCCTGCACTGCCATCCTGTGTGGACAATCTACTGGTTCAAGGGTATCTGTGTCTGAAAACCTCGTCATTTCCCCCTGCCTTCTGAGCTACTGAATGTGAAGAGGTATATTCCTCCTTCAGACAGCCTTTCTGCCCACATACCTATGGGGCTTGGATCTACAAATCTGAAGCAATTTCCAGCATTGCCTCATCTGTTCTTTATGAAATAATTTGACATTTGACTATTAGCTTTTCTTTATCTGCATGGAAATAAACCAGAACACAAAAAATATGCTAAATATGCCCAAGGTGCTAAAGAAGCCTTGTAAAACCCATTTTTGAGAAATAAGAAATCAGAAACATGTTATGGTTTCACTCCCACTTATACAAGCAGGAAATGGGAACATTTGCTTCCATTGAAGGATTCCACTACCCAAAAAAAACCCAACCCTCCTTCTAGATGACACACTAACAAGATGTGTGGTGGCCATAGATGGCTACTTCAGTTTCCAAGTCCTCAGCCCTCGGATGCCACCAACAGCCAGAGGAGACAGCAGCCCACTGGTGAGATGTTCACACCTGAAGCAGTCCAGAACCCATATAAAAATAATTAAAGAATATTAATGGTAAGGTCTTTGAGGGAAAAAATAAGGACCTCAGGAGCAACAAGCACACATCAGGTCCTGTGGTGGAGAGGACAGGTTCTTGGGACAGCCCAGTTCAGCCAGGGCAGCACTGGTCAGGCTGTATCCCAGCATCCAAACATCTCTGTGGCATTATCTGCCCTGGGTTTGGGCAGGATAAGATTTTCCTGTCAGAAACGGCGGCCCTGGGAGCCAGCGAGGGAGAAGGACCTCAGCCCATGAGCTGTCACCCCACCACCAGCAGCACCCCGATGTCACCACCAGCTGAAGGCACCAGGCCAGGAGTGACTCCTGCTTTTCTTCGGATGACCACCTGAGGGCAGGCTGGGGCCTTGTCCAGCCTTCAGTTTTCTGGAGCTTTAGAAATAAGCAGCAAAATAGGATAAAATGCAACATGATTTCATTTCAGATGAATCATGCCTAACTAGCAGCTTCTTTGTTAAGGCTCCCATAGCTCTGGGTGAAAAATGGATGGAGTGAACCTCTGTCAAACACCACTTCCCAGTCTGCAGCGTAGACATCATACCGTAGTTCTCACCAAGTTCTTCCCTGGGGTTATTTGTATGACCACGAATCAGGAGGAGACCAGAAGCCCCAGGATCTGTCGCCTCTGTCACTATGCCAGAGCCTTGCATGGCCAGCCCTGTGGCCCCTGCACACTGCAGGAGACACCACCAGGCTGGGCAGCAAAGCTACTGCACAGCACCAAGCACACCCACAGTTCAGGTGGATCATTCTTGCATGAAATTACAGGTCACCTTTGACTGCAAGCTCGAATCAGAAAGCTCTGAACTTCTGGCTAGAGTGAGTAGGTCTAAGTTTAGCATCTACACTGAATGTCCACCACTTCTGCATTGAACCCCCTGCTCTCACGTGTCCTGTTAATATTTAAACTGCTGAGCACACCAGTTTCTATACAACTTTTGCAGTTCTAAGACTATGCCAACTGGGGAACAGTGTGTTAGGCTTCAAGAAAGCCACAATGAGACTGTTTGCCTGGAAAAGCTGAGGTTCTCAGCAGGTAGAAAGAAGCATTTGCCTTCTACAGAGGAAGTTATCAAGAGATGTGGAGTTGGTCAAGAAAATGTGCACAAGCTAAGACAGAACCACCTGGTAGAACTTGGGTCTCCCAGTTGCTGGGTAGACAAGGTTATCCTGTCTCCATGACCACCACTATCCCAGCACAGGTCCTCCACAGCTGCTTTGTGTCCCATCTCAATACACCCTAGAGGTGGAAGCCTTGAGCAGCCAACCCTGCAATGCTGCAGCACATGCAGCCCAACCAGCTGGGATGGGACAGCCACCCTGCTATTGCACCACTTTCCATCCAAAGAGCACAGCAGGGGTTTTGGCAGCCTAAGAAGATGGCTACAGGAAGCCAAAATTTTCAAGACCAATGTCTACAGAGACCTACTGTCCATGCTTCCCTCACTGCTGCTGTGGAGAGAGGCAGCTGCAGTCAGCTTAGGCACCACAGAGAGAACCAGGCCCACCAAGGAACTCAACTGATGACACTGACATGGTCCCATTCCTTCCATGAGCAGATTCTGCTTTACATCAGCTGACAATGTAACTTGCTGCCACAACAGTGATTTTCTCTCTTACTAATGACTTCATCCTCCCATGTCTGCTAAACCCATTTATTTATAGCCCACATTTTTTTCTCCCACTTGCTTTTGTGTTTATTTTCCTTTCTTAGGGAGTTAAGAAGAAGATGGGAGAAAAAAAAAAATTCCTCTCACTGACCTAAATGCAAATTTATTGAAGCAAATTCAGACAGCTTTGATCCTGCATGAGTAAGATGGGGAAGGAGAGGAAAGCAGGCTCTGCTGCTATCAGAACTGATCTGTACTGCTGCCTAACAACGAGGCTATGAAGCAAAAGTCATTGGAGTTTAAAGAGGAAGCTCAGCCAAAGGTCACCTGGCTTTCCTGGGTGCTTGTTATCAGAACCTTGAAAAGAGGGAGGAAGGTGACATGAGTTGATTATAGCAACAACTAGAAAAGGCTGACAGGGAAGCCTGTCACCCCTACTCAGCATGCAGGGGTGCTCCACTGTTGTAGAGCAGAAAGTCAGCAGAGACCAGGAGCTCGATCTGCTCAGACCACTGAGGGAAAATCTCTCTCAGATCCAAAGTACCTGGTAGGCAGAGAGCTAGAAAGTGCCCTGATAATGAGAATACCTTAACTTGTTTGCTGCCTTGCCTTTGCAGGTGATTTGAATGACTTTCATGGCTCCTCCATATAGCTGAAGTGGTGAGGGGAAGGGTGACAAGGGAACACAGACATACCTGCACCAGGACATATACTGGAGCACCAGAAGAATACAATGCTTCTCCCCATGTGAAGCTATAGAGTTCTTCAACCATCCAAGAGTGGTGGAGGGAAGGGAGCTCATTCATACCTACAGTGTCCAGAACTGGCCTGAAGGAGAAAGAGTGAGAAATCCTGGCAAGCTGGATGAAGCCAGAATCCCAGCAGCAGCTCTCTGGGCATCTATGATGTTGTCTCTGGCCACTTACAGTGGTTCTAGTGTCTTAAGCCACTGAAAGATCTTCAAATCTGTTATGCAGTAGTAGATCAAACCCACCTTTAAAATATGTCCCAATACAGGTGGCCCCAGACACAGAGCTCTTCCTTCTAGATATATGCACCTCTTTTGTCCATGGGTTTCCCCTTCTGCAGCATGAATAAGGCCTCTCTTCCCCACATCACAGACTAGCTCCAAACTCCTTGGCTCCAGAGGCATTTTTGTTTTATTGAAATTTAGGTGTTTGCTAAGCGAGCCATCTCTGATCTTGCTGATTGAGGACAGGCACTGCTTTCAGTCCCTAAGCTTTCTCTGTTGCTTGCTGGGGTGAACAGAGTTCAGACTTTGCTGAACTCAATTGCATCAGCCCAAAACCCAAAGAGCAGGGAGACCTGTACTAGGAAAGTGCTAGCTGAGTTCACAGGAGTGAAGCTGAGACCTTTGGGATGTGCAGTTCCCCACAGACCCCGGCACTGGCGCAGTTTTGAGCTGCACAGCCACATTTGGAGGAGCCCAGCATACAGCACAGCTCAGCCCAGCACACCAGGACAGTCAAGCTGTGCCTGATATGGATTGTCATAACCTTTGTCACAGCCACGAGGCACGCCTGTGCTCCAGGCACATGGTGCTGTGACGCGCTCCGATCTTTAAGGGCGCTCCCTCCCTGGCACTGGCTGCCTTGAACCCTTCACCCTTTGGCTTCTCTAGCCCTAGAGGAGTTTTAACCGTGACAAAGTAATTTTGTCTTTTGTTGTTTGTATTTTACAAGGGAAGGGGGTGAAGTATTTTGCCCTGAAATATCCTCTCTGGATTTGAAGAGCTGGCAACAGTTTTTTCTGAGCCAGCTTTGTGTGTTTGACATAAACTACACTGACCCAGGCATTACCACAACACTAACAAAGCTCCTTCAGGCCAGCATTTAAAGACCCATGAATAAGGTCTCCTCATATGCCCCAAGATCTATCCTGTAGCTGGAAAAGCTCCCTGATAGCAAACTGAACTTTCAAAGGGGCTATGAATACTTCTGCCAAGCAAGGGGAAAGGGCTTCCCTTGTTGAAACACACTGCAGCAAGACTGTGTGGCATAAACTCTTTTTGTGCCAGCAGGATCAAGGCAAAGGACCCATCCATGCTACTCAGTATCCAAGCTCCTGCTTCTCTCTCTCTCACAGCCTAGCATGAAGCAGGTTGGCTGCAGCATTTTGCAAGCACTACAACGGAGCCGGCTATTTCTAGAGTGACAGAGACCCAGTAAAACAGCTTAGAGCCCAGAACAATTCCTGAGTTCACCTTGTTAGCAGTCCCAGGCTACTGTTGTCTAACAATCTGTGCTAAGCATTGGCCAAGTATGGAAGCAGTGCTAAAAGCAGGCTTGTGCTATCATGGCAATGAACGAAGAGCTTGTCAGCAGAGGGAGACTCACCAGCAACAGGACTAGGGAGCAGCATAAACATTACAGCAGCACAAACATTACAAACATTACAGTATTTCCTCTACAGAATGGCTTCTAGCTAAGCATGAGTCCTTCAAAATGGTGTAACAGAGGTTTAATATGCATTTAAGTGGATTAAGTGCTGGGAAACAGAAGGAGCAGAGGGTATTTCACCATATAGCTTCATACTTCTACAAATGGATATGAATCCTCTACCCAAAACACAGATTCAAGTAACAAGCCAGTTCCTAACACATTCTGACCCTTGAAAAGTGTCCATATTCAGCATCTGGCTTTCACTTTGTCTCCAGAAAATCACCAGCAATTTAAGCTTGCTCTGAGGGTAAAGCTTACCAAGTGTTCTCCCAACCTAAGGAACTGCAAACAATGTGCAGTTGCTGGCATCAGGGCAAGCCCTATGGGGTGGAGAGCCAGAACCCAGTAGTGACTGGAGCCAATCCTCCCATCCCTGCCTTCAGGAAGTGACCTGCTCCTTTTTCTCCTCCAAAAGCAGACAGGGGAAGAAAGGAGCTGGCTGTCACAAGAAACAGTCAAAAAAAGAGGTGCTACAGCTGCAGGGAGTTTGTGATGTGCTGCTTTCAGCCTTCCCAAGGTGTAGAAGAAGCCACTGTCCCCTGCAGCACCTCAGGCCTTCTCAGAAGAATGTGTTTCCCACAACAAGTCACCCAACCCTGCATTTCTTGGTCACGTTTCCTCCCTCTTGGAGAGCAGACACATTCCTCTGCCTCTGCCTTTCAGCTCAGTGCCAGGTCTGCAATACACCTGACAGATAAACCAGGCCCTATCAAGGCCAAGAGCATTCCTGTCTATCACTGCACCTTGACCCATTGCATGAGATCTATTTTATCAACGGCAGGAGATATGGGAAGCATCTGGAAACGGGATTCACGTAAGGCAGGAACAGCATACCAGGCATCTCAAAAATAGACAGATCAGAAAGGTTAGGCTCGAACCAAGCGAGGCAGACAAAGCCCATTAAGCCCTGCCAGGAGGATGAGCAATGCAAACAGCGGATGCCTGTATCTGAAGTAGAGATTTTTCCCCGGTCATAGCAGAAGAATGTGTTTTAAGTAGCTGGCTTTTGGCCTTCTGCTTTGTTTACTCTTCCAAAGACAAAACCAAAAGTGATGCCATATCGCGCTTCACTGAAGCACAGATGGAAGCATCTGGGAAGGGGAGGCGGAACATGACAGAATCCAGACCAGCCTAAAGGAAGACATGGATCAACCCTCCTGCTCA
>NW_009952968.1:424476-435524 GCF_000747805.2 Chaetura pelagica | reverse complement strand
GCCTTCTAAAAATGTAGATATTTATCTACACAGCCTGCTGCCACAGCAAATGGATAAAATGGCCACACAACCAAATGGAAAATACCTGCTGGGCTTTGGGATGCTCTGAGCAGCCAGGAGGAGAACACAAGCAATATCACACTCAACTGCTCCTCAGGGGTTGCTTGGTTTCTTGAAAAACCACCATTGCACAGAGGGACCAGACCCCTCAGCTGATGTGAGCAGGCTGCACAGCCTCCACTATAGCCACATTCATGCTCACACCAGTTCAAGAGACCCAGGGCTAATGCCTGATTTTCAAACTCAAAGTAGCTTTTAACCAGTGCAAGTAGAAGCAGAAGAGCAGAATGAGGAAGTGATCCACTGAAATCTGTCCTGTGTGAGGGACTTCCCTGAACCACTAGCGTGAGAAAGGTGCTGCCTGCCCAGAGAAATCCTGCTCTAAACCAGGTGCTGGAGAATGGCCAAGCACTGGTTCAAGCTGGGTGCTTCATTCACAGAAGACTATCTCTGCCAAGAGCAGGCAGTGGCTGAACACTGTCATAATTAGAGTTGAGGTGCCAGGCCAATTGTTTCCAACTCCTGTTATTTTTATTATGTGTCTTTCAGTATTTTGTATTCACCTGAAGAGAGACAGTGTCTGATTTCAGGGAATAGAACTTCATGCTAAGAGCATCCAGTGTTGTTTTTTTTTCCTTGTTACACAGAATAGACCTCATGGCAAACCTAGGTGCACCACAAAGGCTCATAACTAGAAGGCAGAGGGCCCCATCTTGCTAAGCCAACTTCTTGAACAATTACTGTTGGCAGCATTTAGTTTTGTCAGTTTACTCCAAGGGTAATTTTTCTAATCAGCAAACATTAATTAGAAATTGCAGAGGCACAATAAGGGACTGGACTGTGAGGGATAGACTGTTTCATCTGCAACTGTCCTGACCTTCAGGGAAAAAAATCCTCCAGCAAAGCATAGTTGCCATAAATAGTTGCACCATGACAAAAGATGTCACAAATGCACACTGTTGACATTACAGGATACTTCGCCAGAAGGAAACCTTATGCCTTTCCAACAGTGAGCTGTACAGACCAGCAAGTTTATGACAGTGTGATATGCTATCCTAGAGTTTAGAGGGCAGGAAAGTGCATCTGATGCTGAACACGCAATGGTGACTTCTTTGAAGGAAGTTCATTTCCAAATGATAAGGAAATGTCTCACTCACTGCCAAGTTCTAGATCTAAACCAAGCAAGTTCATAAAAGGGTTAGATCAATGCAGAATGGGTTCACCAGCACTTTTATGTCCCAGGCTGGATCCTGTGGCTCAAGGGATCACCAGGAGCACAGTACACACCAACACCTTCCGTTAGTGTCTATGGCTAGCTAGATGGACATTTGGTCTGACTTGCTTGTCACAAACAGTCAGCTAAGACTCAAGCGCCTGACACTCAGTTTTGTTTGTGCAAAAGAAAGCCTCCTCACCTGATGGTGTGGGATTTTACAGGCTTTTTTTCAAAAAATGTCTTCTATGTTTAGTTCTTCCTTCTGTCTCTTGTGAGCCTGAGCAGGAGACAGGCCACCATCTCCAAAGAGGGCAGATACCTCCACACAGGGCTGCTCTGCTTCTTGTTTGTGAAGTATTACAACACAGTGTGCAAACAAACAGTCTAACCTCGAAGGAACAGACATCTTAGATAAATCCCATGCATGGAATTAGTCACCCTGGTGTTGCAATCACTGGTGTCATGGATAAAAATGACCCAATGAAGAAGAATATGAGAATCTTCCATTACGTCTTACTTACATGAGTTATAAACAAAGATTACCAGCTCCATTGAGCTAGCCCAGCATCTGCTTGTGTCTACCTGTTGTCTGTTATCTTAGCTCAGGACTATGTTAGAGCAGATCTTCTGCCCCACCTCTGGAGTGAGCTGCCTTGTTCTCAGAACTTCAGCCAAACAACAAAAGCATGATTTTACTGCATCTGCTTTATAGATATTTCTTGCACTGTTACACGAACAATTCCTTGCTGCTATAAAGATATACCCTTCATCTCACCTCCATATGACATAATTATAAGGCAAAGGTGCCTGGTGCCAAGCACACCATAAGCTCTTGCCTAGGTGAATGTCCTTGTTCAGTGTGGTACAGCACTAAACACTGTCCCTGAGCTGAGCTGTGGTTGCTGCTCAGCTGGTGACATTGGCCCTCACAATGGATGCTCTGGACTTAGACTGTGAAAAGGAGACTTTAACATAAAAAAAAACCAAAAAAAAATCACTAGTTAACTTATTACATTGTTTTAAACTAAATATATCTTTGGTACAACCCCTTCCCAGTGAAAAATGGCTGTGCAGATGTGATGCTCTTACAGCTTTTGACCTAATGCTTTTATGCCATAGAGGAGGTAGAAAGATAATACAAAGCCCACATATGCTAACACACCTTTGCAGCAGAAAACTCAGCCCCCTTACATAGTAAAAGCAACCACAGAGGTCACTGCACTAAAGCAATAGGCCAGGTGGACAAACTGAGATGTCTGACTGGTTTTCTTAGGAGTGGGTGACCGCTTATACAGATTATGCAACTACACTGTCTCTGCTTTGCAAACAACCCGAGTCCAAACACCAGCACCTGCAACACTATTACTCTACTGATATCCTTTGGTGCAGTTTGTAAATAAACAAATACTGACTCATAACTAATGGGCCTGGAGAAACCCAGGGCAGGGATTACAACACAGGATAAGTCATCACCTTCTTGTTTGTCCAAAGATACCACTGTACCCTGCACTGTACCTGCAGCAGGGTAACTCCAGAGAGGAAGCAACCCTGGATGCCCAGGACAAATCCTCCTGCCCATACTTGCAGTGAGCAGCACCTTGCCTGAGGCAGAGTCCTGAAACAGCACAGGTTTGTTGCAGGAGCTCAGTGGCATTCAGTCCAACTGGCAACAGCAGCCCTGGCCTAGCAGGATATTCCACAAAGGTGGACATTTAGGCTGTATCTTCACCCAAAAGCACCTCTTTCCCCCAATGTGGGTGCCATCCCGCCCTCCAGAGTGCTACACTGGTACTGGACAAGCTAAAAGAAGTGCAGAAGACACTAGATAGAAATTAATTTTTAACCTTTGTCTGCCTTACACTACTGGCAAATAGTTGCAGGCAATCCAAAATTTTTTCCCCTCACTGGTTTGTACTTTGCGAGCAACTGCGTTTCCTCTGCCATGCAAGCAGCTCCAGCAGCAGAAGACCTAAGGAAACCTGATGTCTCATAGATTTAATGTTTGGATAATGTTTCTGCATGCTTGTTTGTTTTTTTTCCTCATGGCTACTGTGGTTTGAGTCTGCTACAGCCTCTTCTTGGTCAGTGTAATGTAAGGTCTCTATCCATTGGCTATGTGGTTTCAGAGATCCCTGAGGGACCTTTAAAGGCTTTACTGCTCTTGGAGATGTTCATTGAACTGAAGCATGGCCACCACGTCCCAGCCGACTGGCAGGCAGCACAACCACACAACCCTGTGCCACCATGAAGTTCAGCTTCAAACAGATGGAAAAGGAAGCCAAGAGTGAATCATATAATAGCCTAGCAAAGATCATTTAAAATGCAGGAGAACTGGAATACCAAATCTGAAAAGGCATCAAATCAGAATATACTAATTTGTAGCCTCATCTCCTCAGTTCCCAGAGATACAGCCTGAACCTCCAAATCAAACATCTCGAACAGTCATGACCCAGCCACCAGACCTTCAGCCCTGAATGCCCAGGCAGTAAGGAAGCTCTTCAGTCCAAATATGGAGTCTTGTTCTTCTCTCACAAACAGTAGATAGCCACAAGTGCCTAGTATAAACCCCCCTGTCACAGGAGCAGAGTCAGTCCTTTATCCTTGCAGCCCATCGCCTTGCAGAACTGCCTGGTACCACTGGAGAAGCACTAGCTGTATATAGATGGATGGCTGACTCATGCTGGGACACTGGTCTATTTTCTTGTCCCCCCAAGATGATCTCACCCAGCACAAGAGAGCTGTGAAGCCAAGCTACAGTGGCCACACTGGGCTGAGCAACCAGAAACGTCTGTGGCTGACTACAGGCCGTGACCCATAAGGCTTTGTCTGGTGGTAATTAGGTTCTCTTATTCTTCTTGATGGAGGGTTAGTGGGGAGGGCATCCTTCCTGTTTTACTCAGAAGTGTCTGAAAATACTGTATGAGTAAGGGGGTAGTGTGAGGATGAGGACAAAGGCTGCTAGAATCTGCTTGCAGGCTGCAGAAAGAAGAGAAGAGCCATGCAAAGACCATCAGTTTGAGCTTCCAGTGACCTCACCATGCCTACTCACCTCCCTCCACATGCATCCAGAGGCACACAGTCCTCTCCCTGTCCTTCCTCTTTTGTCCAGCAGGACCCAGCTATGTTCCTCATTTCCCCTGTGGGCAGCCCAGGTCTGTGCTGGGGCCACTGTAAAACCCCAGAGGTGGAAACACTGGAGGATCTGAGCACTGTCAGGGTGAGGGCAACCCCGGACTGCAGCACAAACAGCTGAGGTGTTTTACTACTTCAAGCACCCTCTACTTTAAGATAAACTCAAATAAAAGTTGCTTGATTCATAGGATAATTGAAGCTTGCAAGATGAGTACCTGGTGGGACAGCTACCCACTAGCAGCCCTCATTATTATTATTCAAGACCCAGGCTGGTGTTGACTTTAAAGACCCTCCATGTTGCAGTACAGCTCTTCCACTACGCACAGTAGTTCAGCAACATCTGCGGCTACAGTAACTGTTAAAACTGTTGTCCTGTGGTTTGGGTGACTGTGTTAAACAATATCAAGACTTATCTTGAGATGAGCTAAGCTAGGTTGAGCAAATGGGAGATGTGCTCTCGCAACAGAGAGCTGTGCAGAGCCCCAGGCTAGGCAGAGTGTGGCCCACACCTCCATCTCAAGAAGTCAAGTCCAAGGGCTGCCTAACCTCATCTCTTACTTAGAGCAACAGCAGACACCTCCCAAAGAAGTGCAAGAACAACAGCCTGCCTGTCTAGGTCTCAACCTGCCTTCCAGTACCTTGGGACTGGTTTATGTCTGTACCATAACACGTTACTCCCTCCTTCATTACAACACGAGGTGGCCTTGCTTCCCTCTTAAGAACCTGAGCTAGATGCTATGTCTTGCTAAATTGATAGTTTCACCAGCTTCTGAAGACAATGAGACACACATAAGTAAACTCGGTTAATCAGTGGCTAAAATGACTTCTTCACAGCCCAGTCATCCTTCAATTAAGTTCCACAATTTCATGTCAACAAGCCCCAGATAGGCTGGAGATGTTGGGAACAGGAGGTTCTCCCTAGCTACCACACAATACATACCACTCCTGGGTAGCTATTTATTGCCACCAATTGTGCTGGGAATAGCACTCTGGCTGTGAAAAAGCAGATTCAATTTAGAATAAAACCGAAAAGAAAAAAAAATAGAGGGGTCTTGACAAGATCTGTTTGACTCACCCCTCTTGCTGTGTTTAATATTGTTGGACAATTGCTCCACGCAGGGAGCAATTCAGAAAAAGCTTGATGAGGAAAAGCTTGTGATGATGAAAGCTCATCTGCTTTCCTTTAGACCAGCTGCGTGCCTGCCCAGGCCAGATACACTTGGCACGTAAATGGAGATGGCTCATACATACTGAAGGGGCAACTCATTCAATAACCGCACATTTACGAGACAGTTTCTAATCAAAGATAACAAGCGAAGATATCCAAGCAAAGATAACAGGCTATCCTCAATGTTCTCACCACAAGTACATGACAGCTCCAGCACTCTGATGTCTACACCACACAGCAGCCTCCTTGCACAAGGACCCACCAAACCAACATGAAAATCCCAGCCTCAGAGCACCCATCCCCTGTCCAACTCAGAAAATCTGGTGCTAGGCACTTCCCCTAATCCTGCATCGTGTCTGTAGCACACTGGCAGATGGCATGGCAGTGCCTCCAGCTAAAATACATCCCTCCTTTTTTAATGCTCTGCTCCATGCGGGTGCACAAAACATGGGAGATGTCTTTTCACTGCAGGTGAAAAAAACGTCATTCTGTTCAAAATTTCATTGCTGTATTGCTTCCTACATTGACTTCTCTCTAGGCTACTGTGGTGTGCTGAGACAAGAAGGGCTGCCTATCCTTGGGTTACACAGCAGAAGAACTGGGTCTGCAGAGAGATCTTAGTATTTTAAATAGAAAACACCAAGATCAAGATACAGAAGAGGGAGGACAGTCCAATCACAGATGTGTGCTGTGTACAGCTCTGGAGCCCTCATTACAGGAAAGACATGGAGCTGTTGGAGAGGGTCCAAAGAAAGGCCATGAAGATGATCAAAGGTCTGGAGCACCTCTGCTATGAAGACAGGCTGAGGAAGTTGGGTTTGTTCAGCTTGGAGAAGACAAGGTTCCATGGAGTCCTTATAGCAGCTTTCCAGTGCCTGAAAGGGCTACAGGAAAGCTGGAGGGGCTTTTCACCAGAGAGGGCAGTGATAGGACAAGGGGTAATGGTTTTAAACTGAAAGAGGGGAGATTTAGGTTAGACATCAGGAAGAAATTCTTCAACGTGTGGATAGTAAGGTGCTGGAATAGGTTGCCTAGGGAGGTTGTGGAAGCCCCCTCCCTGGAGGTGTTCAAGGCCAGATTGGATGAGGCTTGTGCAGCCTGGTCTAGTGGGAGGTGTCCTGCTCAGAGCAAGGAGGTTGGAACCTGAAGATCTTTAAGGTCTCTTCCAACCTTAACCATTGTATGATTCTGTGATTCTATGTATGTGCTTTATCTAGACAGCAGAGCAGATGCTCCTATAAAGCAAAGAGCAAAGGCTGCAGGAAGCAAGCACTTCTAAAACAAAGCAAGGGGCTCTGCAAGAACCTGTGTTTTGGGAAAAGATCAGTGGCACCTTTAAGCACAAGAGTCTGTGCCAGGTGACTCCTGCAACTGGAGCAGCTTCACTCAGGCTTAGCAGGGCTGAAGGCAGCAACAGCTCAAGTGCCCAGCGAGGGTTTGTCAGCCACCCCTGCTCCAGTGAGCAGCATCACAGCTGTGATGGGGACCTGGGGAGGGCAGCACAAACAGCAAGGCAGAGGGGGCAGGGCCCAGAGCTCGCTGCACAGCCCACCTCCCCATACACCTCTTCATTGCCAAGGATGCAACACATTGAAATCTCATTTCTCAAGGCAGGACTTAGAAGATCGTGTCATCTCACCATGATTACTAGTGAAGCCTGTGATTCCAGCCTCTCCTGTCCAGCCTGGTTGTCTCAAGAACATCACATTTCTACGCATGCTAAAGGAAAAGAGAAATCTCTCAGTGATCAGGTGGAGAGGGGAGCCACATTTTTGCTGCTGCTAGGAAGGGCTGCAGCTCTCCACCTGCCTGCTGGCTGGCCGGCCAGCACACACAGACACACTTCCCCAGCCCAGGTGATATTAAGGGGATTTAGGAGAGTGGCAAGGATATTGAGAGGGGTGTTAAGAGTTATTGCACCAGAGGCAAGTATGAGTGAAGTCAGACAGAACCTGTTGTTTGCAGAACAGTTTGTCCTTGCTTAGGTAACAGTCTGGAGTTTATCCTAAAGGCTTTCTCTCTTCTCAGTGGCTATCAAAAGGTGTCAGCTCTGCTACAAGTGAAGTGGAACAGCCCCAGGGTAATGGTGCTGCCATCACACCAAGAAGAATCGTGGTTCAGGTCTCAATTTTACTTTTGGCATTTGGAGCTATTTGCTTGTTCTGCGTCCCCTTTTTACCCCTAGTGGGACTGCCCTCCAACACACATGGCACAGGTCTCCACTGTACAGACACATGACCAAGGTAAGACCACTAGAAACAACCTCCTAATTACCAGAACCAAGAAGCCACTAAAGGACAAACAACCCATGACCACTAAGGTCCCTAGTGTCTACCTTAATGCACTGTTCCCCCACCACAGGGCACACTGGATCTGCTTGCTTTCAGGGTATCACACATCCCTCCAGAGTTTATCCCTCTCTGACTGCTCTCCCCAGGGTGGGTGGAAGAGGAACAGGCCATGCTGCAGGCTACCTCCCCCAGGGTAACTTTCCCTGCTTTTCCAGAAAGAGCTGCTCAGTGGAGGAGCCCTGCTAGATTTCTCATAATTTTGAAATGTTTTTTTTTCTTCCAGTTGATGATGACCTACATAATAAGCAGGTCACTGGAACGTGAGAGATGTTTTCTGAGAGTTGAAAAGGCAAGCAGCTGCCCTGCTGTGCGTGCTTCTGAGGACAAAGTGAAGCACTGCTTCCCAGGGGTCCCACTCAGCAGCCTCCTTCAGGCTTTTCCTGTCTCAAATCAGTGGGAGCTGCTGTGATTCCCGTGGGCGCATGATCAGACCCCAAGCAAAACATCAGGCTAGTGAAGGACCAGCTCCATGGGGGACCAGGGGGAGCTTCAGGAACACAAACCCTCCCCATGTGAACAGTAAATGTGACATGTGCAGCCCCTGTGCATGAGGCTGGGAGCCCGTGCAATGGCCTGGCTGCCTGACATTCCATCCACCTGGCAAGGACAGTTCTTATCAAACAAGCAGCAAGTCCCTGAGGTGCAGCCCCTCTCCAATCAAAGGAAGGATCTGGTTGTAGGTCTGCAGACCACAGGAATATGAGACTAAGTTGCCCCAGTGGGAACAGTGCCCTACCTGAAAATCTATCAGGCAAGAAGGAGGGTTAGGAGACTTTGAACTCTATTTCTTTATCTCTACTAGTTTCTCTTTCTTTATAGGGGCATGCCCAAAGGCTTGCTACAATAAAGTACGAACTGGAAATGAGAAGGATTTGAGTAGCCAAGAGAAAAGAGACCCTGGGATATCCTCTCAGCATCAATATAGTTTAAGACATGGCAGCACAGAACTGGACTGTCTCAAGATGTTGTCTCCAGCACCATGCTCTCTAGTCTTGCCGCTGATCTCTCCCCACATTCAGATCCCATCTCAAACAGGAGACAACACTGCAAAAGATGTAGGCCAGCATATCTAATCCGCACACTGACAGGTGCACTGCAAGCAGGAAGCAGCCAGCTACCCAAGGGTAAGGCAATAATCTATTAGAGAAATGAATGTAATATGACCCTGCCCAGGGCTCCCACTCAGTCCCAGAGGAATATATCGAGTGAGTAACCAGAGCAGATAAGGGTAAGAAGCTCTCTCAAAGAGCCTGATGGCTCAGAGAGCTCCAATAACAACAGCACAAGTCTGGTAACTAGGTCACAGTTATGAACCTTAATTAATCCTGAAGAGCCCCCATCTGTCATGGGGAATATGATAGATAAGGTGGCTCATTATGCCCAGAAGCAGGCCAGGGGTAATGTCAGACCCCAGCAAGCCCTCAGAGGTTTGGGGACAAAATCCCATTTGGCAGCAGCAGCTGCCTTGCCCAGCCTGCCAAGCTTTTAGCCAGCAGACACTCTAGGCTCTTCCCATCTCCTCTGAGGAAGCGACAGCAGCCCAGAGCCTGTTCAGTAGCCACTGCCCACACCACACTGACATAAACCATGAAACAGGAGAGAGATAGGATTGAAAACAGCCCGGGGGCTGCAGCAGTGGAGCTGCACCAAATTCCAGTGGACAGCAGCTGCACTGCACTTCACACAAAACCCTGCTCTTCTCCCCACACCCCTCTGCTTCGTTTTGCTATCCCGAGTTGCTTCTTCCCCTGACTTCTCTGAGAGAAGCTGAGACACACCAGCTCCTCTACATGCCCTGCCTCAGCTTGCACAGAGGGTTAAATTAACAAGTTGGGCTGAAGGTTACGGCCCTGAGATGAGGGTGCTGAAAAGGGGCATCAAGGTCAGGACAAAAAGGCCTGACGCTACAGCTGAAGTTATGAGAGGTCATGTGTCAGCAGGGCCAGGGTGTTCACCTGCCAGAAAGACCTGTCTCTGACCTTGACAGCAGAAAGCCCATCTGGCAGCAGGGTGACAGGGACCAGCTGAAGGCAAGGACATGGATGGCTGACACGAGGGAAAACACACTAGGAACAAGGGATCTGCCCAGGCCTCTAGAGCTGGCTGTGTTTTGCATCTACACACGATCCTAAGAATGTCTTGATCTGTGTAAATCCACTGGTGACAGGGAGATAAGCTGAGATAATGCTGATTGGGTTTTCAAGCCCTGCTTCTGCTACCTGAGCAATTAAAAAGCAACCACCATCAGCAAAAATGACAAATCCAAACAGGGCTTCTGAGGACTCAGCACAGAGCAGAAGCATTAAAAATATTTCTTTCAAAGGAGGGATGTGTGACTAATAAATCCTAAACTGACAATTGTTGGGAGATGGGGGCAGCTTAGTACTAAAGCCATGTCTCCAGGGACCCTTATTAAGGTGTCACTTGTGCTCACTACCACCCCCAAAGGCATTGTGTTCAGCAACAGGCAGAACTGACAGCACGCCTGGGAACAGACACGACTCCAGACAATAAAACCAGAACACATAACAAGAAGAGCTGCCAAATAAACATAAAACAGCATTTTGACCCAAGGAGACTCTGAATAGCAGAGCAATCAGACTCCAGGCATACACACCATCCCATACACGTGCATTCTTCTCCCTCATCCAGGTGCAGCTGCACCACCACGAGATCGTTCCATGAAAACTAGGTCACTGGCTATCAAGCCCAAGAGACAGTGCAAGGACTTTGGGAAGAATGTACTGAAATCACTCCTGCAAATTAAAACACAGCCTTAGGAAGCAGCTCTTGTTTATTTGCTTTTATAATTGGAGCTTGAAATCTCACTTACTTGCTCAAAATCACATCGTCCTTTGTGATTTTAAATATACCTTGACAGGGTTTTTGCTGCAAAGGAGACATGGAACTAGGCTGAAGCACACATATCACTTCTCTTAGTAGCACAGAGAGCACAAGTAGCATGGAGCAATCTGTGGTCCCAAAGGCCCATGTGGAAACCCCCTCACTCACTCAGAGAAGAGCAGCACACTTCTTTGCTGTGCTCCTCTCTCCCTCCTCCAGCCAAAGTGCAAGACCAGGCTGTACACAAGCCTTGCAGACCCTTCTGGATTTCAGCAGG
>NW_009952968.1:419887-424031 GCF_000747805.2 Chaetura pelagica | reverse complement strand
CTGCAGGTTGGATAGGATTAGTGCCTGCTTCATACAGTGCAGCTGGGGTGTGTCTCCCACCCCAGCTGTCCTGACTGGCCTTCACTTGCACTCCTGGTACTGCCTGTGCTGCTTGGCACAGGAGTCTTGGAAGTAGAGCCCAGAGCTTTGCATGACTTAGGCTGTTTGTAAGACAGTGCAAACAGAGGCCTTGCCAGCTTTTTGAAGAATTCAGTACAAAGACAAACAAGGAATGGAAGCCTCACATACTCCAATAACCTGAATATTCTCTAGTCTGCAGCTCCCAAGTTCAGATTTGGAGATTCAATGTGCTAATTTCCTCCCTTAGAATTTCAGCACTGGTCCCTTCTTCCCTATTGCTGACACTCTTCTCATTTTAATACCTTATCAGCACCTTCCAACTTTATCATCTTTAAAGCACAAGCAGGAATCATACATCTTGCACCTCAAAGGTTAAGCAACAAGAGCTATTGCAAAATAGTGCAGCAAATACCACGGGCAGAAGACACCAACACTGACGCTAGGAAGCAGGAAGATGTGCAGAGGAAGAAGCTGGACACCAAGAGAGCTGGAGCTCACCCTGCTGTGCCCCACAGACTGTAGTGCTACACAGACCCTCCTCCCACACACAGGAGTGGGTTTGGCCCTGTGATGTTTCATACTCCCTGCTGCCACTCTCTTTCATTCACATCTGGAACATCTCCTTCTAGATGTGAGACATCCTTCTGCTCTACAGCTTCACCACTTCCCTCTCAACTCTCTGCATTGTTTCTTTCAAGAAGCTATTTCTAATTGACTGTACAACTATAGCAACTAATATTAACTGTAACAATTAATTCTTTAACTATAAAGTTTCCCTGACCATTGCAGGAAACAATAGAACAAAACCACTTTACACTTCCCTCTCTTTATTGCTTCCTTTCTCCAAGACAGTTCTTAAGACTGTCTCAAGACCAGCAATATCTAATGCTATGGAATAGCTGGATAAGAAGGAAAGCCACCTGGCTAACAGCAGAGTCCTGTTGCCTCACTGGGTACTTGTTCATGGGATAACACCCACACAGGAATTCCCAACTTGGGTCCGGTCAGGAGGGGATTTTTCCCCACCTTCTCTTGTCACCAGCAGATATTTCATTCTGAAATGCTTCTCTTTCTTGCTACTTCACTTAAATATCAGTCCTTGCAGAAGAAATTAATATACCAGATGTGTAAGAGAAGAATTAAGCCTCTGCTGAAACAAACCACAACAGCTAGCCTTGCTTGTAGGTTTGCTGTACATAAAACAGACATTTTGAAGTGACAGCCTTTTGAAATCTCGACATTTTCAACCACCTGAAAGAAATCAGAGTCTATTAGGACTTTACAGGATGCCTTTCTCCGTATTTCCAGGCTGAAAAGGAAATCATATTTGCATGACTACATCTGGGAAAAGAAAAGCAGCATGTTCACCTGCAAGAAATAGTACTAATTAAAAACCTGTCTAGTCAGGAAATCTCCATCATGACAAACAAAACTACATCAATTTATACAAAAGATTTAACTTCCTGTGTCAAACTGAGCCTGGGATGACTGGGGAGGACTGGGGGCACTTGAAAATGCTCCTGCCTTGTAAGGTGTTTGTGGTGAGCCCATGGGAAAGGTATAAAGTCAGAGAGAGGACTTTTTTGTCATGGTTTAATCCTTGTAAGCAACTAACTCAGCAACTCACTCTCCCCCAGTAAGATGAGGGAGAGAATCAGAAGGAATAAAGTGCAAAAGCTTGTGGTTGAGATAAAGACAGTTTAATATTTTAAAAAGAGCGGGGGAACACAACAACAACAAAAAGCAACAACAAAGAAAGAAAAAAAACACCAAACCCAAGAAAAACAAGTGATGCAAAAGACCAACTGCTCACCCAGCTGGTCCCTGAGCAATAGCCACCTCAGCCAACCACCACCCTCCTGGTTCTATTGCTGAGCTTGATGTCATATGATGTAGGACATCCCTTTGGTCACTTGGAGCCCTCCCCTCCCAAGCTGTCATACACCCCCAGCCTACCTGCTGGCAGGGCAGCCTGCAAAACAGAGAAGCCCTTGATGCTGTGCCAGCAGTGTTCAGCAGTGACTAAAACATCCCTGTGTTATCAACACTATTTTCATTACAAATCCAAAACACAGCCCTATAAAAGCTGCTATAAAGAAAATAAACTATCACAGTCAAAACCAGAGCATTTGTACAGGGCAAGAGGGAAATAACAAGGTATGCCCTTATTTCTAGAAGTTTTTTGCTTAACAGAAAAGTTCTAACATTGTCCAGGCTTTAAGAGACAGCCTATAGGCTCCAAGAAAGCATTTTCACTGCTGGGGGCTGATTTCTTGTTTTCAAGGACTTTTACAACCCTGCCTCTGCTCTACCTTCCACCCTCCTGCCAATGCCCACATTACCACAGATAAGAGCAGCAGTAGGAACTGACTATAGCGACCCGGTACAGCAAAGATGCTTTACTATATAAACATGACTTGGGTAACTCCCTGGTCCTGGAGTGTTTGAATTCAGACAAAGAAGAGACACCCATTTCCTTCTCTCCTCTGTCAGCTGTCCCTCCTACACAGAGAGAAGCAGTTTCTGGAAACTCCAGTTACAGAGAGTTATAGAGAGCTCTGGTTTCAGAGTGAAGTCCTTTCCCCACCCTCTCACACCTTCATACAGGAGGAGCTCAGCTTCACTTATGGTTATTCTTGCTCTCTGCTGACTATGTAGACAGTTTAAGCTTCTAAAATGGATATAGAAGGTGGTGTCTCTGCCTGAATAGCTAATGAGGAGCAATGAGGGCCGAGATATGCAAGGACAGTGACAGACCAGCAATGATCCTAAGTAAAAATATACCAACTGGAGTCTACTGGTTCTTTCTAAGAGAAGGAGGTAAACTGCGAGGGAAAGGAGCAAACAAGGATGTGAATGCAAATTACTGCAAGCTCAGAACAGCTCACAGTAGCTGGAAGGATTCATGTATCATTTCCTGCCATGTGCTGCACAAAGCAAGATAAACTCGAGGATGCAAGAAAAAAAAAAACAAAACTATTGTGTGATTTTCCACATCTGAAGGATTTCAGGAAATTATTCTAGAATTAAGACAAATGACTGCTGGATGTGTTAATGAGATGGGCTGTAGAGAGCAGCAGCCTGATGTGGGAGTGGTGCCCTTCAGCAGAAGGGCTGGGTACCTTTGGTGAGGGCGGCAGCAGCTCCTGCTGTCCCCACCGAATGAGTCACACTCCTGTGATGAGACTTTGCCAGGAGACCAAACTCCTCTGCATGAACGAGCAGCACCGGGGCCCAGCAGACAGGCAAAAGTGTCCTGACACAGCACCCTTGTGAGGACTCACCAGCAGTTCATGAATTCTAAAAGATATCCATTACAGTGGGGAGAAAAACAACTCGGAGATTGTTTTATGAGATGGGGTAAGATGCTGGCCTGGCCTGTGTCTGTGCTCAGGTGCCCTGCAACAGGCCCCATGTGTGTCAGCATCCAGTGGCTCTTCCAGCTGGGTCAAATCCTCCACTGAATAGAGGGTCCTTCAAGGAAATTACATTTCCCTTTCTGTCATGTAAAGAAGACAATTTAATCCAAATCAGGAATATCTGCTAAAGAAATTCACCGTGGGAGGAATTTTCACTGTGCAGCTACTATCGCAACCCTCAAATTTTTCCTTAAAAGGTAAACTAAGTTCTCTCAAAGAACTGCTGGTCTCAGGACCGGAGGTGGAAGTTCTCAGATCTGAGCTTGGAATTTTGAGTTTGGATTAAATCCAGATGTCAGGATTGCATCCACTCCCCTAGAAAATTCAGATCTCAATATAGACTTATGTGTGGGGAGGGGGAATTGTTTTTCTGTCTTGCCCTCTCATGACACTGACTGGGTGGGAAAAAATTAAGAATATGCTTAGCTCTGACTTCAGAAGTGGGCAAAAGGGATTAAGTGTTGCTCATGGTACAGTTATATGCTTACACTTGGACAGGATGAGTGCAGAGGGGCTTTGACTCTTGCTTTTCTGCTTAAGTATTTAAGTGTTCTCTTAAAAGTGTAACATTAATTAAAATTCCATGAAAGGATCTAACTGTTGACAGATGTGAGGCCAGATGAAGGCTACAAACCTGTGAATCA
>NW_009952968.1:416375-419331 GCF_000747805.2 Chaetura pelagica | reverse complement strand
GCTCCAACCCTGTGAATCAGGTCCTGTTGCAAGGAATATTGGGCAAACCGTGCTCAGGGAAGAGGAAAAGGAGGGAAATATTTTAAAGTAACTTAACATTTGAGCTTATAAATCAGTAAATCAGTAATGAGGAAAAAGAGACCACCATCAGCAGCAACTCTCCATGGACATCTGCAGAAACCAGCTTTACCCTGTGGCAGAGAATTTTTTTTTTGTTTTTTCCCCATTTCAATTTCTATATGGGAAGTACTTTCTATGACTTCTTATCCACCTCCCAAAGTGCTGGAATTTAACCTTTTTTTCCTCTCTTGCAACTTATTTGGCAAAGAAATGGACAAACCATCAGAATGGAGTGGGCCTTAGCAAACTAAAATCAGCAGTCTCTGAGGGCAGCTGTGCCCTTTCCCTGCCACTGCATCAGATGGGCCTTTCAGGCAGATCCAGCTTCCTCTGCTGAGCCCATGTGGTACCCAGCATCTCAACTACCAGTTGCAAAGACTGCTCCAAAACACAGCTCCAGCTGGGAACAGCCCACTTTCCAACCTAAACGTTGACGTGTCCAGCTGAATAAACTAATTTTCACACCAATGCTATTCCCTCAGCTTAAACCATTTTCCTTCTTTATCACATGCTCTTCTGCTCTCTTCCTATTCACCATCAACCATCACTTCCCTTGCCCCCCATACCTGCTATTTCCAGATGGGCTACATGAGCCTGCTCCTCTCTCAGGATGTGGTCCCTGCTCCCTCACTGCCTGCTAAGGTACTGTCCCTTCTCACAGTCTGAAGTCTTCCTTCTGGGGTGTGCAAACACCATTTGCATGGCAGTTCAGGCTAGTTTCTCCAGGGCCCTGTAGGATGACAGTAACACATAATCACAATCAACATCCTTAAATACCATTTAATTAATCCACTGAAGCCCTAAGGAATTTCAATTAATGGCAGCTTTATTAGTATTTACTTCATGTAAGTTCTGGCAATATTGCCAAAGGGACCAAACATGCAGAGCAGCTGAGGAGAAACCCTTTCCCCCTGACTCTTCCCTGCTCTGTCAGTCCCAGGGCTCACAGCCATCTCAGTGCTCTGACAAGGACATGTTCCTTGGGCAGCTCTCCAGGACAGGGTCAAGTTAATGTCATTCCATTGCTATTTCACTCTGCGCAACTTCTGTCATGTACAAGGTTAAATAAATGCACCAAAATCAAACTCTAAAGAAGTGTTATTGTGAGGTCTGATGAACAGCACACATTCTAAGGAACTCTGACAGGAGAGCAGAGAGTTCTGCTCCACTTGGACATCTCTGTATCATAGCCAAGGTTACTGCATCTCAGCTGCCAACCTTGAACAATGTTTGTGTAAAAAGCAGATGCTCTTTGGGCTTCAGACCTCTCATGCAGACTTCCCTTCTGAACACAAACCACAGGTTTCTGAATTCCAGCAACAGAGCAGACTAATGTACTTCATCCCTCAACCTTACAACCTGGTAAAATGTGGCTATTAAGACTATCAGGATAAAGAAGAATTATCAGATTTGTGTGGGGTTGAACCTGCTGTGGCAAGTGTCCACACAGATGAATTCTGCAGCCTGTTGCAGTACTTTGCTAGCATTATTTGTACACCTTTCTCTGGTGCCTCTAACAACAAGTATGTATTCCCTCTGTCCCTCTTACTGTGGCCAATTAATAAAGGAAGAGTAGTAGCAGAAAGAAGACTACCAACATACTATAAATCAAGCATATGGGACCTGATTTCTCTTGTTAATACTAAAATTAATCCAAGGAGCACTGGAGTGATCCCTTAGATTCAGACACATTAACTCTGTGGTCTAAGGACACTCACCAGGTACCTGCACAGTAGAATGTTGTGGTATTTCCTAATTTTTTAAAGAAACTGATGATACAAATCTTCAAGGTAGGGAGTCAAACACTGATGGTCCAGGGAACAGGGACAGCAGTAATCTGAAACACCAATCAGGAATCTTTAAACTTCAAGTGCTAATTAACTATTATATTCTGCAAAATTTAAATATTTGAGGCATATAACACTAACAGAAAGTCAGTTGTTGAAAAAAAGCACTTTTCATGAGCAAACTCATGAAGCACTTTCCTGGTATTACCAACCAACCAAGACTCTGACTATCCTAACTGCTATACAGGCTCAGGTCCAATACCATAGCCTTAGTTTAATATTTTGTTCACAGAACAAATTAAAACTAGCATCTATCTAGTTTAACAATATCCACTGATTAAAGGGTGTTTCTTAATACCAACTTCTGCATTACATTTCTGGAATAATGCATTGAATTGTTTAAGATTTAAGCATCTAGACTTCTTAAACAATGCTGTTTTAAATTCCTAAAAGCTAGAAACAAACTGTGTTTAAAAAGCCATCTAACCCTAATAAACCCCAAAGCCCACACCCTTCCTAGTAAAGCCCCATCGACTTTTTTCAGGGCCCTACAAGGACTACACGAGGGCAGAATTCTGTCCTGCTTCCAACCTCAGAGCTTAGAAACACCCTGGAGCTGACAGCGTGTCTGCCATTTGACTACAGTTTAAGGCTGCCTCCCTTCTTCTTCATCTACTTAACACAGATCACAACATTTACATATTGCAGGCAGCATCCTCCAAGTGAGTCAGGGATGAAGAGAGGAGGCTAAGGCAAATATCCTGCTGGTCTTCCACCTGCCTTCTTCCAACAGAAGACTTCTCTAAAGATTAATTTGCAATATGCAAACACTGGCCAGTACTTTCCAAGTGCCTTTTGTATCCAAACTTGAGCACAGTTCTGCAGTTTTGCATTCCCCCAATTGCCCTACCTTTCCAAGTGCCTTTTGTATCCAAACTTGAGTTGAGCACAGTTCTGCAGTTTTGCATTCCCCTAATTGCCCTATTACGAGCACATTCTAGTAACTACACAACACCACATGAGATCCCAGCCAAGTAAAAGCAAGCTTT
>NW_009952968.1:415393-416319 GCF_000747805.2 Chaetura pelagica | reverse complement strand
GTGGTGGCTCCCAGCTGGCTGAGGGACGTGACGTCAAGAGGCAGCACCCTGTGTGAATCCTGTCTTCTGTAAAATCCCCATTTCGCAAGATGGGGGGAAAAAAACGCAGTCATCCTTCTTCCCCAGTCTTTCCACACTTCAGCAGTTTGCATGTGCTTGCAGGAATTAGTCCTACACAGCTCACACAGCCAGATTTGTAAGGAGAGCTCCTTTTATCATGACCCACCCATAAATAGTCTTTTAAACAATGAAACCTTCATGTCCATTGCAAACCAGGGGATGTAGGATTCAATTTTGCTTGCTTTCTGTCATTCCCACAAGCCTGACTGATCTTCAAATCCTGGGCCATGACACCACTCTTCAATAACGTAGTGGTGGAAGTCTGAGCATCAATGAAGACTCACGCTGGCTGCAGGCAAAGCGAGAGGGGCCCAGCATCCCACCACCAGCAGCAAGACCACCTAAGCCCCTATGCAAGGACTCCACAGGGAGCCAGAGGTGCACGTTTAGGAAGAAAATACATGAGATGTGTCTGAGCACCACCGGGTTTTCCCACTCGGCTGACTCCGAGCTCATGTTGTCCAACGTACAGGCACACTAGAGGCCCCCAAATCTATTGTCCTGGGGTTAAGGGAGTCCAATCCTTCTGGGAAACAAGCACTGCATAGCACGGGGCTGAGGGGAAACCCAGAGCAGGACAAACACCCCTACCCGGGGCCCCTCTCTCTCTCAGGACCCCCCGGGAACTGCTCAGGGCCCGCCCCCTCCTCGCGGCGGCCTTTTTTGGTCCCCAGGGAGCCCCTCACAGCCCCCCGGAACAACCCAGGGTCCGTCCATCTCACGGCGCCCCAGGAGCCGCCCAGGGACCTCTCCATTTCTCCGAGAGCCCCCCAGGACCCTCCTCCAGCCCCGGGCCCCTCACAGCC
>NW_009952968.1:402044-414791 GCF_000747805.2 Chaetura pelagica | reverse complement strand
CGGCCGCTCTTCGGGAGGGAAAAGACACACAGACGTCGTGTGTTGCAGGGGGGAGACGTCCAGGAGTGGCAGCTCCGAGATGAGGGTTGTTTAATCCTTTCGGTGTCTGCGGTAGGTGGGCATGGGCACGGCCCGGGGGGGCAGCCGCGGTCCTGGGTGGGAAGCTGGGGCTGCTCGGGCGGCTCTGCAGCCCGCCCGGCGACATTCCCGGCGGGATCCTGGCGCTGACACTCCGGGAAGAGCTGAGGCCGGCAGCAGAGATGGGGCTGCTGGCTGCAGATAGCCAGACTCTGTAAGAAAACATCTCCCCTTTCAGAATGAGGGAGATAAGGTGTTTCTGTTCCTCCGAAGACCACAGTGTCACATCTAGCATCTTAAATCAGATGCCCTTTGGGTGTTACTGGGATTTCATAATCTAGTCTTGTATAAATAAAATCTGACTGCTCAGTTAAATAGTTCTGAAGGGCTTGTGCCAAATTAATTACAAAGGTAATGGTCAGAGAAGTTTAAGTCACTGTATTAAAATGATGAAGCTCAAGTGCTTTCCTTTCTCTGCCCCCATCCCAGAGGTCAAAAATGCCAAAGAAGTGGCCCAAGGGAATACAGATGGATCCCAGCCACCAGCTAGCCACCCACCTGCTGCTGCTAGCCAGGGCACTGCTACCAAGTGCCCATTCCTGGCAGCTCAGATGAATCACAAGAACAGCAATGTCTTCTGCAAAGCCAGCCTAGAACTCCAAGAGGATGTGCAGGAAATGCAGGCAGACAGGAAAGGTACGTATTCTGTGCAGTGAAGTGTTAGTTCCTTCCCAGAAGTTCTGGTGATTGACTTTGCTCTAGAGTGTGCCAAGTCCAACAGTCACCACTTTAAGCAGGTAGGATTATGGGAGACTGCAATAAAAAGCTCTTGGAGAATATAAGTGTTAATAGTATACTTGCAGTTTTGTGCAATGTTTCCCCTAGGTGGCTTTGGTGTGGGAATACCATGTGCAGTGTCTTGATATCTTGACTCTAAATGTGCAAGCTGGTACGCACTTGCACCTGAAGTGGATGCTTAGGTCTAAAGAAGACTTTACCAGGGTGCTAGTATAGACAAAAGGTGGTAAGAGATGGAAGAAACTGAGTAGTGGGACTCTGCAAGTACCAGCACAAATCCAAACTGGAAAGTAAGCAAACCCTTGTTTTGGTTTGTGGAATTGAAGGTTGTTGGTTGGCTTGCAAGTCTGATGCGGAAGGGCTGTCCCTCAGAGGAAGGAACTTCTCACCAATAGCAGAAAGCCTTGCCATCAGTCTTCAGAAAATTATTTTACTTTTCTGCTTGTTTTACATGGCATAGTTTAAAAAAAAAAATCTATGCTAACTAAACAAAATACAAAGTGCAAAAAGGAAGCAGCTAACTACAACTCTGCCTTCAGTTAGGTGTGTACCAACTCTTTGAGATAAAAGCTGTAGCTGCTTAGAGGGAATTTCTGAGTCGTGATGAACTAAACATGTTGTAAGGAAATTACATGTTATGTTGTCATTGATTGGCAAGATTTTCCTTTGTCTTACACAGTGCATGATGTTAAGCAAATAAAATAGTTGATCCTAACAGGGGCACATGAATTCAGGCACTTCCTAAAGAATGAGTTCGAGCTACTTAAAACATTAGCTTTTCTTTTTGTTTCAAACTGATGAAGCTCACTGGAATGATTTTTAATGTCTGCAGGTACAGAATTTGCTAAAATACCAACTACTTCCACAGTGAGGAATATTGAGAATGAGGGAGAAAAGCACAGTGTCTTGCTTAAGAAGTTCAAGGATATTGTGCTGAAGCAAAAACCAGAAAGTGTCTCTCATCTGCTTCAGGATAACTTGCCAAAATGTAAGATTGTCTGGCAAAACCTCCAGAAGCCTGGTCCCTTGTGATTATTTCCTGTGTGCTTAAGTCTCTGTCTCATTTCAGCTGTGTCCACCTTCCAGTACGATCAGTTCTTTGAGAAAAAGATTGATGAGAAGAAGAAGGATCACACCTACCGAGTGTTCAAAACAGTGAACCGAAAGGCACAGATCTTTCCCATGGCAGATGACTACACTGATTCTCTGATCACCAAGAAGGAGGTGTCTGTCTGGTGCAGCAATGATTACCTGGGGATGAGTCGTCACCCTCGTGTGTGTGGAGCAGTTATGTGAGTAGTGCTGTTCTTAAGAGGCAGTTTCAAGCTAGAGAAACCCTGCAGAAGCCTTGTGGGAAGGCTTTTGAAGAACTGATTTCTGTACTGTGCTACATAAGCTCCTTCTGGTATTATTCTTGGTATAATTAAGCTTATGCTCTGTCTCTTGAGCTGGGTAACTTAGTATTTAAGCTGGTAACTTAGTATTTAGCTCCAGGGCTGTAGCATACCTGTCAGTCCCTCACCCTGCTCCTTGGATTTTCCTCAGAAGCTCCCAGATATTGACAGATAAACTGGATGGTATATTGCAGCTGTAATCAGTAGCTGATACTTCAACTTACTGGGTTCGTGAGTTGTGCAGGTTTCTCAAAGACCTTAAACCTAACAGCTGTTTTTTACAGTCAGTTCCTTTTTTGAACAATACTGATTATATGCTAGAATGTTTTCAGCAATGAGCCTTTATTAATTTGTATTGCACAGTGATGCTCTTTTTATGCCCTCTGTAGGGATACACTGAAACAACACGGTGCTGGAGCAGGAGGCACGAGAAATATTTCAGGAACAAGTAAATTTCATGTTGATTTGGAAAAAGAACTAGCTGATCTTCATGGAAAAGATGCAGCACTGTTGTTCTCATCTTGCTTTGTAGCCAATGACTCCACTCTCTTCACTCTAGCTAAAATGCTGCCAGGTGAGATCTCAAATGGCATCCACTATTAACCACAAAAAAACCAAGCCCACAATCCTGCCCTAGACAGTTTTTAGTACAGTTTACAAATGGCTTCTCAAAGTGAGGATTCATCCTACTTGATCAGCAAAGTATGGGTTCTTTATGAATATTATGTTGAAGCTATGTTCAACTTGAACAAGTCAGTAGCAGCCTACTAAGATTAAGGTCTAGAGCTAGACTGCAGAATACGTTGGACAACAAGAATCTTCTGCTCTTGCATTTAAAATCAACCTGAAAGTGAGACAGTAGGAATTCTGTCCTCCCACCTATGGGTGTAAACTTCCCTCCTTTTACCCCTCTCCCCTGTACTCAGGACAGATATAACTTCAGAAAAGAGTTAGATAAAAATAGTAAGGACTTGGAAAAACCCTTCTCTATTTCCTTAGGCTCAAGTTTGTGTCAGTTTAAACAGCTAAAATGAGCCTTAAATATTCTTACATCGTGATCTGTAACTTGCTCTTTTGATCAAGAACGTTACATTCTAGAAGATGCTACTCTTGCTGCTTGAACACTCCCAACACTGCTTTATGTATGGGCAATCAGTTAATGCTTTTCTATCCTTCAAGTGTAACTGGGCTCTTCCCTCAGGCTGCGAGATCTACTCTGATTCTGGGAACCATGCCTCCATGATCCAGGGGATCAGAAACAGCAGGGTGCCAAAACACATATTTCGCCATAACGATGTCAACCATCTTCGAGAACTATTGAAAAAATCTGATCCATCCACTCCTAAAATTGTTGCATTTGAAACTGTTCACTCAATGGATGGTAAGTTCACATCAAACCCTTTTCTCTCTTTCCAATGCAGTAAGTGCTCAAGTAATCTATTTTAGATCTAAAAGTGTACAGTGCTATAAGAATTTACATGAAAATAGGCTTCTGAAATGCCTTCTAATATTTATCCCAGGTGAGTACAGGGAATCTTACACTACCAGTCATTGCTTTGGTTCCTAGGTGCCGTCTGTCCTCTGGAAGAGCTGTGTGATGTTGCCCATGAGCACGGGGCAATCACTTTTGTGGATGAAGTGCATGCTGTGGGGCTGTATGGAGCTCGAGGTGGAGGTATAGGAGACCGGGATGGAATCATGCACAAGATGGACATCATCTCTGGAACACTTGGTATGCATGGCCTGTCACCATTACAGAAGCTAAGGCAGCAAGGCTTCCAAGCAGCCAAATGAAATGGGTTAACTCAGAATCAGTCTGTTCAAACAAACTCACTTAAGGCTGGTGGGGGCTAGAATTTTTCAAAAGGCCCAGAGGATTTAAGTCTGCCCCACAGTTTGAAAAGCTTGTGTTAAGCTACTTACACTGCCTTACAAATCAGTTAAGGTGGCAGTGTGGTTTTTTTCTTTAAGCAAGCTAGCAGAAAGTCCTCCAGTGGCATATTACACAACTCAAGAATAAATTCAGGTGAGAATGTTAGTAGGGTAGTACTCTATATTTAGTAGTACTTAGGTCTTTTATGTGATATGGAGTGCTCCTAATCAAGAAACCTGAGAGGGGGGAGTTATGTAAAGAGATTTGGCAAGAAGTGAAACAACTGCTATTATCTTAGTAGAATGCAGGCTTAGGAGTAAGTTTACTGCTGTAAACTAGAAAGTTGTTTAAACAGCTTCCAAACATAAGTAAAATGTACTAGGGAAGTTTATGGCTTTGAAGTTGATGATCTTGGGTTACAGCCTAACAGAAAGAGAAGCATTCACCAGACACCCTAGTTCTGTCTCTTCTGGTACCTGAACATTTGGGAAGTGTGGCTGGTATGCACCACAAAGTCACAGTAACACCATTGTGCTCCTTACAAGCATGGGCTATTTGTAGCATCTCTGGAACAGATTATTGTAAATCTTCTGAGAGACTTAGTGTTGACTTTCAGGGTCACTGTAGAAATCTATGCTTGGTATTTTGGCTTCAAAGGTCTCCCCCAAAATAAAATCTTGAGTATTTGAGAGTTTTGAAGTGTCCTTGCTGTAATAACTAGATCTGTGCTATCAGGACTAGCTTAAAAACAAAGCTGTAACATGTGCTGAGTAAATGCTGGATTAGCAGCAGGGGTGGCTAGAGTTGTTGCCTGCCAGGAGTGCATTAAGAGTGTAGTCAATGTAATTCATTCCTTCAAGTGAAAAGCTATAATACTTCAAGCCATTCTAATGGGTGGAAGGAATAAGCTTGGTTCCCTCTTTTTCCCTCTCAGGCAAAGCATTTGGTTGCGTGGGAGGCTACATCTCCAGCACAAGTGCTCTGATAGACACTGTCCGTTCCTATGCTGCTGGCTTCATTTTCACCACATCCCTGCCACCCATGCTCTTGGCTGGTGCCCTGGAATCCGTCCGAACTCTCAAGAGCCCAGAGGGGCAAGTTCTGAGGCGCCAGCACCAACGCAACGTGAAGCTGATGAGACAGATGCTGATGGATGCTGGGCTTCCTGTGGTGCACTGCCCCAGCCACATCATTCCGATCAGGGTGAGTACTTGGGATGCTGTTGACACAGGACTGTGGGGCCTAGCACATTACACTTTCAGGTACCAGTTAACATTCACAAAGTTCAGACCTGTCCTAGCATTCAGCAGTGATGTGATGCCTTAAGCTGACCTCAGCCTGCTGTAAGAGTTGTAAAGCAGAATGATAAAGTGTATGAAACCCACAGCTTGCAGAAAGCAGGGAAGCTGAAAGAGATTTTGGGTATGAACAGCTACCTGCCTCAGCTGCACTGGTGTGCTTAAGCCCAGAGGGCTCGACAGCATAAGCTGTAAGCCCTTCTTCCTGATGTCAATGGCATTTATAGTGGCCCAAAGAAGACTGGTCCTGTTTGATTCTTGTGGCTGGCAGTTCTGCCACCTGGATGTTTTGGTTGATCTTGTAACTTATAATTGTGAACTTTAGGTTGCAGATGCTGCTAAAAATACAGAGATCTGTGACAAGCTGATGAGCCAGCACAGCATCTATGTCCAAGCAATCAACTACCCCACAGTTCCCCGTGGAGAAGAGCTGCTACGTATTGCCCCTACACCTCATCACACCCCTCAGATGATGAGTTATTTTCTTGGTGAGTGGATTCTTTCACCAGTGCAATGAAAATACTAGGCTGTCTGTGCAGTCTTTGTACTAAGGATTAGACCAGGAAATACTTAAGTTTTAGATGTCACTGGCTGGAGAGAGTCTTTCCACTGCTGCAGTATACATAGCACATGCTTCTCCACTTAACCTGCTTTGTGCAAGACCAGTGCAGTCCTGTACCCAGCCAGTTCTGTCACAGCCACCTCTGCTGAGGCTCTGCTCCTGCACTGTCCAAACCAGTCTTTACTATGTGGGGTCCCAAGGAATCTGCTCTCCTCAGCTGGGCTCTTAACCTCTCTTAAACATGGCTCTGTCCAGGGAAAGTAGCTACTGCTTGATCCTGGCAGAAGAGGTGGTATGAGGGTAGCTGAGACTTAGTTGCAGCTCAGTCACCTCACTGAAGAGGTAAACTGTGTCACAGTGAATTCCCATTATCCCTTCTTATTTGCTAAGAGTGTTAAGTATGCTGACATTTCTCTCTCCCTGCTTCTTTAAAGCAATCCACTGTCTTAAGACTTGATCTTGATTGACTTTTCTGTTCCTAACAGAAAAACTGCTGGCTACATGGAAGGATGTTGGTCTGGAGCTGAAACCACATTCATCAGCTGAATGCAACTTCTGTAGAAGACCCCTACATTTTGAACTGATGAGTGAACGAGAAAGATCCTACTTCAGTGGCATGAGCAAACTAGTGTCTGTCAGTGCATGAGAATAATGGTGTCACTTGTATTCTTGTCTAGCTCCAGTACCCAGTCAGTAGTATTTTTAAATTGCTTAAGTGTTTTAATCCTAGTTGAAGCACTAAGCTCTGAAAATAAATTTCTAGAGCTGCCATGTCTAGTTGTGTTGTTTGCTTCTCTCCTTAAATTCTGGAACTGGAACTGAAGTGTCAGTGGTTGGGAGGGTGTCTGATGGAATAAAAACAGTGGTCTACAGCTTGATGCCCTGCAGCTCAAGTACTTCTTCTATGGCTATATGTCAGCAGTGTTTCCTGGTGTGCTACAAGGAGTGGAATTATTTCTTAGGAAAAGAGAAAATTTCTCTTTGTAGCTCCTCATGAACTTTTGAAAACATGCAGGTATAGCACTACATGCACACAGACTTAGGCAAGAGTGTAGTACTTAAGGAATTATGTGGAGGTAGAGATGGGGTCTCTGGCTGTGTCTCCTCAAGTCTGTGTTAAGATAGACTAGAAGGAGGGTAAAATGGTAAGTGATCTAATTGTTCAGGTCTTTGAGAGAAGTCATTATAAGAGAATAACTGGGCTGCTTTTGCAACCCTTGTGGAAACTTTTAGGCCTCTTTCCTGTTTTCCTTGCTGTTTGATACTTCCAGGAGTAGCAAGGGCATTGTCTGAACAGGGGGGAGCAATTGTGTGGGTCACTACTGTCATGAAGTCTAGAGCAGAGCCCTGAACTGCTTCCTTCAAGTAACTGCTACAGTTAGCAGTCACAAGGCATGGAACAGTTGCTCCATCCAGGGGCTGTTTCCTGGAAGCAGCAAGCCAACCTCCTGGCACTGCCTATCACTGCTATCCTCCTGGGCTGGCTGTGAATCTCCATTTAGGGTTCCACTGTAATGTCACAAGTCACCAGAAGCAGAAGCCCAAGTAAGAGCAAACTCATCAGCTCCATCAATTGGAAGTCACAGATTATTTAAGCACATACTGAGGACACTACCAGAATTACTACCAGAATATTGCTTCCCAAGCAATCGTTACTTTTTAAAGCCACTTGGCAGCCAGTTGAGGGGTTGCTGCCTGTCATGTGCAGGTGTTCTGCAGGAGGAAGGAAACTACCCACCATCTGGCCATAACAGCAGCATGATAATTTAACCAGGTTGCTAAACAAGGCTGTTTGTGAACTGCTGTGCTCAAACACACCCCCAGGTTATTGTATGTGCAAGTAGCTGCATCACTATTCAAGTGAATACGCTTTCAGTTCCTGTGACCGATGGGGATAATATCCCCATCTTACTGAGGAGGCTTCCAGGGTTATTCAAGGAAAACAAAGTGCCACACCCTGACTGCTTGGCCTTGTTAGCAGTGGTTTGCAGCCTAGGGAAGAATATATGTGTCTCCCTGACAGAGCTTTTCTTAATATATTAGGTTATATTACTACATGAAGTTGAGACATCAAGTAAAATGCAACAGATCCGTCATCAGCCTCCCCTAAAACAGTGTCCCTGACATCATCACATGCCTTCAGTGCCATTCCCAACTGCTGGTGTTAGTGACCAACACGTGCATGGTGACACACATGACATGTTCACCAACATTTAGGCACAACCTGACACTACAAGGTTACTTGCACTTACAGTTTCTCCTCTTGAAAGCATTCAGAATTGGCCCAGCTTACAGGCCAGTTAATAAGCCCTTTTTTTTTTCCTTCTAATTTTTATAGCAGCTACTCTGAACTCCATACTGCAGAAGAGAAAAAAGACAAAGGATACCACCAGCTTTCAGAAATCTCAAATCACAGAATATTAGGGTTGGAAGGGACCTCTGAAGATCATCAAGTCCAACCACCCTGACAGAGCAGGACCAAAACCAAAACACAACTAGGGCAGATCACTCAGAAAGGCATCCAGACAAGTCCTGAAAGTCTCCAGAGAAGGAGACATTGTTCCAAATCTGCCACAAATATTGTTCCAAATCAGTCACAAGAGAACCAAATCCCAAGATTCAAAGCTAGCAGCATCTGAAGTCACAGGAGCACAGCTAACCCAGCACTTGGCAACTGGTACCTCCACACCCTTTAACATCACATGTGACAAGTTACCTTAAGTTCTGGTGCTGGCAACCAAGGGTGTGTAGGCAGAACCAGTGAGCAGTAAGAGGCCAGCAGAAGTCCATCACTTAACTGCAAAAGAAGGATAAGCCCAATGACACACAGAAAGGATAAATTTTCCGCAATGAAAAGAACAAAGAATGAAAAAACAAACACACATTGTTTCCCAGCAAACAAAACCTGAATGGCTGGTTGCATAACTGGGGGTGGTTGTGTAAGCTTTGGTTTGATTTCTGGAAAATAATAGAGGAAGTAATCAGTAAAAGATGTTTAAAGTCTGAGACAAATGGCCCTTTGCAGTGGCAGAGTAAGTAAGCAAGAACCCAGCAGTAAAGCCACTGCTGGTAGTTGTCTCGGACAAAAATAATTGATCTAGTTGAACATTGCATAGCCCTAAACTCATACCCTGCTCCATTTCTCTCCCTATTTACACAAAGGAGAAACCCCAAGCAGTGAAAACATCCCAAGTACAAACAGCAGCATATGTTCAGGTGTTCCCAAGCACTGGGAGGAGGACCCTCCTACCATGGCCAGCACCAGGTGCCAGGCTAGGCAGGCTGCAAGGTCCTGCACCCCCTTGCTCCTTCCTCCACAGCACAGTCTCATCAGGCAGAGACTGCTAATTAGCAGAGCTGCTAGTGTTCCTGAAGCTTCTGGGGCTTCTCTTTCCTATCAGACCCCTTGCTGCATGTGGTTGGAGATAACCTGTAGGTTCAACCCAGGATGAGGAAACCAGCATCACAAGCTCATGACCTTCCTTTCTTTAGGGAGTTGGACTAGAAATAGCCCATCAAGTGGGGATCAGCTTCCCCTCTCCTACTGGCAGGACTTCACCACAGGAGAGGGAAAGGAGGAAAGAACTTTTGCTCCCTGCAGGATCCTTGCCTCTCACAGGTTCCAGAAGGATGCACACAACAGGTCTCACTCTAAAACAAGCAGCACAACCAAATAATTGCATCCAGATCACCTGCTTTTCTTGTATTCAGATGTCCAGCTAGCTACACATCAGCCTGGAATTATGCCTTGAACTTGCTTTGAGGTGATATTTATAACATTAGCTAACCTTTAAATCCTTGGAAATGACTGCTCATACCCCTGCCTGGAGGGACAGGAGCCAATGAGACAGATAAGATGCCTTAGACAGAAACAAGTTGTTAATGCAGGGAAACATCCGAGTGAGATCTTAAGCCCTGCTTTTCTCCCAGGGCCATCACATAGAGCAGAAGGTGGTAATCAAGCCCTGCTGCTGATGCTCCCCAGGGAGGTGCGGGCCTTTATAGGGTGAGGAGAAGCCACCATTCCCAACAGCAACCCCTCCTCCAGGAGGATCAATTCCCCTGGTTTTCTATCCCAGCAAGGGGCTGCAAAGGGGTGCTGCAGCCACAGACTCCAACCCCCCCCACAGCAACCCTCCATTGGCTGTTTGGTTTGGCCATGTCAGCTCACAGAAAACCCCACTTCTTGGCATACACAAGGTGGGGTGCACAGAGGGGGAGATACCCCTGCTTGCTTCTCCCCAGGATAGACTAGCTGGGAGCTCCTTGCAAAGGGGCTTGCAAGTGGGTCCCCTGCCCCACTGCCAGCAGCTGACCTGGGGGAAGCACATGGGGACTTACTGCAACTGCCTTAGCTTGGGCATAAAAATCCTTTTGTCCAAGGAGACAGACCTGGAAGACAGCAGCTGGGCTCAGCTGGCACAAGGCACTGAAACCTAACACAAGGGTAGCCCCTGGCCCAGAACCATCAGCCCAGCATGGCTAGAATTCTAGTTATTCAGGATGTTTTGTGCCCCAGCTCCCCTCCAGCCTTTATCATCCCCAGGCTGGGCCAGACTCCCTCCCCTTCACTTCCAGGCTTGCACAGTCCTGGAAGGCTAATCCCAAATACACTTACCTCCTTGGAAAATATCCTTTCACTGCCCCTACACCCTCCTCCCTGCTGGCAGCCATCTCCCAAACCAAGTTTGGTGCAGGACATGGAGCTTTTAAGAGGGCTTAAGCTCATCTCCATTTCCCATGGGCACCTGTGTCTTCACAGCCCAGATGCCAGGCATCTCTTTCAATTCACACATTGGGCTTACAACCAGGTGTAACTCTTTTGCAGCTCCTCCACTTGAGCTCTCAGGGGCCCAGATGCCAAAGGAGTTTCTCCTCTGAGATTTTGTTCATTGAGCTTTTCCACCTGGGAATGCCATAAGGGAAAGTATCTCATTTGCCGTGGAGCCTGTGAGCCCTCGTTTGTGAGTCCCAAAAAAGCTGAGTGCTTGGGCTGTGGGGATGCTCAGCCACTTCCTCCTGCAGCTGCCTCCTCTTCCACAGCTGTGCCCTGCTGCTTCCTCCCCAGCTGAGCAAATGCTGTGACAGTGTAGCCGTGATGGAGTGGCCGTGTCACACACGGGGCCCAGGGTGGCACTGGCTGCTGCTGATCAAGCTCAGGTTCCCCAAGCATGGCCCCAAACTCCAGAGTTTTGGGTATGCAGCAAGTGAGGTTTTTTTTTAGCTTGAACCTTAACAAGAAAGAGAACAGCTGATGCTTGCATGAGCCCTTGCATGTATGCTGGAGGCCAGAGGGGCAGCAGCCAAGTTTGTGAGACTTTCAACTGCTCCAAGAATTGATCAGTGTGGAGCTGGGATGGGCTTTGTAACCTGCTTTCCAGAGAGAACCCAACACACACCATGGTCGGTGGTCTGCCTGTGAGTGGTTCAGCCCCTGTCCTCCTCCTGCACCTCTTCAACACCCCCCCTTCCCACTCTCTCTTCTGTTCTGTTCATTTTCAAACAAAATTATCAGAGAGTGAGCTGTGAATGCACCTGAATCCTGACAAGCCTTGAAAAAGCAAACAGCTGGATTGTGTCCCTGCCAGGCTGTGCTGCAGGAGGGGCAGCAGTCTACCCTCAACCCTTATATTAGACACTAAAGACTCCACTGCCCAGCCATGCTCCCTGTGGGTCTTGCCCCCAAGCTCCAGCAGCAAACAGCCTCCCACTGCACATGGTGGCCCTGCCAGGAGCTGGGACACCAGCTCAGGACATCATAATGAATTTAAAAAAAAGGTTATATCCAAATCACAGTTGAGCTCCTCTGGCCAAGGAAGGGGGAGGCAGCAGCTTTTGGTGGCTGCATCACAAGCTTGGTCACACTTCCTTGTTTCTTCATCAGGACCCACTGCTTGGAAATTCAGACATTACACATTAAAGCGTAAACATCCTAAGGGATGATGAGGGTGGTTGCTGGCTCCCAGCTAGTGATGTCCAAGCAATCTGCTTTGAAGCTCCAGCACCAGTAGCTGCTAAACGCCCAAACCTGGGGAACTCTGAGGACTTCCAAAGAGCATCAGACTGTTTTAAAAATACTTTATTCTTTAGAAAATACAGCGTTCAGTACAGTGTGCTCTGCTCCCCCCAGCTTCAACCACTCCCCCCGCCCACTCCACTGAGGCCAAGGCAACATCGGCACAGTCACCGGGGCAGCAGGAAAGCAGAGGGCAGGTTTCACCCACCCCATGCCCGCGTTCCTGGGAAGGCTGGTGGCTCTTGAGCCCTCACTGGTACCCAGCAGCAAGGTTCTCTCCCACAAAGCCCCCAGGGAAGCCTAATCTGAAGTGTCCTTGGAGCTGGTGCTGGTCCCTGCTGGCTGGGGACATCCCAGGGGGGACACAGAGGGGCTGTCACACTTCCCCACATAACGATTTGGGGTAGCCCATGTGATTTTTAACACAGGGGGCTGACCCAGACCAGAGAGCTAGCAACAAACCAGGGGGGTGGTGGTGGGGGCTGGGGCACATGCAGGGAGGGACCAGGGCTCAGGGTCCCCCCCCACCTCCCATCCTACACAGTGATGGAGGCTGAGTTTAGGCTGTAACAGCTCCGGTTCAAAAAGGGGATGCAAACATCACCCAAAGGCAGAGTGACCTTCCTCCAGGGCCAGAATAAGCTCAGGACTGGGGGGAGGGGGGGGGGGGGAAAAACTTCCTCCCCCAGCTGGCTAGTTTACCCCGGGGAACAACTCACGACCGCAAA
>NW_009952968.1:383108-401779 GCF_000747805.2 Chaetura pelagica | reverse complement strand
CAAAGGCAGAGGGACCTTCCTCCAGGGCCAGAAGAAGCTCAGGACTGGGGGGAGGGGGGGGGGGTGAAAAACTTCCTCCTCCAGCTGGCTAGTTCACTCCAGGGACAAACTCCTGCCAGCAAAGCCCACCCTGCAGGGAGGGGTCCTGCCCGCACCCTGGGGGGTGCAGTATCACTCCAGCCCTGGGGCAGAGGGGCCCTGCACACCCAGAGCAGGACAGGGGGGAGCAAAATCTGGGGGCTGAGGGAGCAGGGAAAGAAGCATTTTCTCTTTTCAAACAGGAATTCCCAGTGCCACCCCCTTCCCTTTGCATAGAGCAGCTTGCAGGCGTGTCCTTCAGTCATCCAGGGACACTGAGAGCAGTGGCTGTGACCCCGAGGGGAGCAGAGGCAAGGCTGGGGGACACAACCCTGCTGCTCTCATCCCCAGGGCTTGCATAAGGATGCAGGGAAAAGAAAGACCAAATACCCCAAACCCTCCCCATCCCTCTGCCCCAGGGTGCAACAAGCATCCTGATGTTTAAAAAAAGGAATGAAATAGGAAAAAAAGAAGGAAAAAAAAAAAAAAAAAAAGAATAGGCTGAGATGGAGGGAAAGATCCCCAGGTCAGCAGAGAGGAGGGCGGGCAGCGCCGCGGGGACACTGCTGGTTCAGCGCCCGGGGCTGCAGGATCTAACTGTCCTCGCCGTTCTCGCCCGGCCCCTTGATCAGCCGCTTCTGTCCCCGTTTGCCCACGGGCCCCTTGGGCTTGGCGAAGGCCTGCTTGAAGGCATGTTGCTTGGGGTGCACCTCCTCGTAGAGGAACTCTGCCGTCAGCTCGGCCCCGTCATCGATCTCGATCTGTGCCCGGGAGCAGCAGGTGGGGGGTTAGCAGCTCCCTGGGGTCTTGACACCCTCTTTGGGGCACCCAACTCCCCCCTGCGCCCACTGGTGGGGCTGGACCAAGGCTGTGGCACAGACCTTTGCAGATGCCCAGCATGTGTCTCTGCTCCATTACCTCTGGGTGGGCTCACACCTACCTTCTTTGCTATCTCCAGGCAAAATTCCTGCTCCACAGTGTCCAGCAATCGGCTCTTGCAGCTGGAGTAGAGCATGCGCTCCTTGATGCTGCATTTGTACCCGGGCATGGAGTAGATAAAGACTGTGAGAAGAGAGAGGGGCTTGCACCACTGCCCAGGCTCATGCCCAGGGAGCACCAGGCAGCCACATCCCACCCTGGTCATGGCTTTTCCAGCCCTGAAAATCCCAGTCTACAAAGTGATAGAAGATGAGACATCACATCTATCGCTCCTCCCCAGATGTCCCCTGGTCCACCTGCAATGCAATGGCCACCAAACCTCCCACACAAACTCCCTGCAACAGCACCCTGAGAACCCTGCACTATGCATGGCAGCTTGTTTTGGCACCAAACGGCTTGTCAGCCCCCACCAGGGGAAGATGGCAAGTAGGAACTGACTCCGGGCCCCCTGCCACACCATCCTCATCCCCATTCCCGCTTGCTCCCCATGCAAATGATGGTCCAGGGAGAAGAGGGACCAGTGTGGGCTCTATCCAGCTGTCCCTAGTGCCAGGGCACCCACCAACAGACTCCAGGTAGTCTCCCTCATGTGAGTGCTTGTACAGGAAGAAATGGTAGCGAGCTGAGTCCTGGGGGATCCTCTTGGGCAGGTCGGCAATCTCTGTGGGGCTTGTGTGCACCAGGTCAATGGTCTCCTGCTCCAGATCCAGCTTCTGATGGACAAGAGGGGGATGTGGGAGTGGAAGGGAGGGAGAGGTGGCAGCTAGAGGAAGGGGCAGTGGAAGAGAACAAAAGGGACCTACCAGCTGGATGTAGTTGATTTTCTTCTGTTTGAGTGCCTGGATGGCTTGCTGAGCATCCAGTTGCAGGGGGAAGGCCAAGCCCTGCAGGGTCTGGTGCTTGCTCTCCACACTGATCTCAGTCTTCACCTGGGGATGGAGACCAGGCAGAGCGTCAGGGCAGAGAGCAGCAAGAGGTGGGGAAAGGAGAGAAAAGAAAACCAGCCACTGCCACAGCAAAAGGCTTCTCATCCAAGGAGCCATCTGACACCTGGCTCCCAGTGGCCCTAAACTACAAAAAATGAGCCAGGCTTGGGGCAGTGATACTTGTCATCGTAGGGGTGACAGGAGATCACCCAACCCCAGCCCTGCTCCCCACCACTTCACTCGCAGCAAAGCCCAGCTCAAAACTGATGTTTCCCAGCAAGACCCTGGCAGGGATGCTGTGGCCAACACTGGCATGTGTCCATCTCTGATCAACTCCCACCACAGCCCACGGGTGATGGGGAGCCCTGAAGTCACAGTGCTCAGCTGCACGAGACCCTGCAGTTGGAAGGGGGCAAACCCTCCTCGGTGGGTTTCACTGCAGCCCCTCAGACACTGGGGCTGGGGAACTGGGGATCCACAGCTCGGAAAGATCCCAGACTCTGTTTTCCCATGCAGGGCAGAGGCTGCTGCCCACACCCCCAAGCAAACTCTCTACTCCAGCTGACCAAACCCCACTTCAAAGAGGGAAGAGAAAGAGATTGTGGAGTCATTGCATCGCCCTGGGTGTCTCCATCCAGACACAACTGGGAGTCCCTGACCAGGACCAGAAGGTGCCAAGAGCCAGCGGCGGGCGGGTCGGGACGCGGCGGGCGCTGCATACCTCCTCGGGGCCCGGGTACTCTACCAGCGATGGGCAGCAGCAACAGCCCCCCACCATCTGCCACAGAATACAGGGAGACGGCGTCACCCCGACGGCGGAGGAGCCCATCCCACCTCCAGATCCTCCCCCGGGTAAACACTCCAGCAACGCTAACCCTGCTGCTCTACAGCAAGTGTGCATGGGTCCCTTTCTTTTGGGATCAGTTTGGGGGATTTTGGATAAAGACAGTTCACCTTTTTTTTTTTCCTTTTCCCTCCCCCTGATAGAGAAAAGGAAGAAAAACCAAGGCATGCCAAGAGAAACACAGGAGTTCTAGCTCACACCTCAAGAACAGCTCAGCAGCACTGAAGTGCATCTTCTTACAGGGCTGCCCTTTGTTACAGCAGCCCCCCATGGTACCCACAGCCCGGAGGTGATGGACCCTGGGTGCCCAGAGCAGAGCATGCAGGAAAACACCACTGGGAGAAGGAAAAACCAGGCATCAAGCAGGCAGAGCAGCCTACCATCTCGGTGCTCGAGTCCTGGGAACTGGAATCCTGCCAGCGTGGGGAGAGGAGACACACGGTCAAAGGCACCCCATGCGGGGATGGGGGGGGTCTCATGTGAAACGAGAAGGCAAGGGGGACACACAGGCATGCCAGGAGGGTGGAGGCCTACCATCTCTCTGCTGGAGGGCAGGGAAGGCAGGTCCTGGCAGCACGGGCAGGGAGAGCGGCAGAAAATGAGATGGGAGACATCAGCACTGGGCAGGAGTGGGAGGGAGAGCCCCAGCTCCGGGCCCCGGCAGCCCTGCTGGCTGCCCATGTCCCCACACAGAAGCTGACCCTGCCCCAGCTTCTCCCGGGTCCCCAGCCAGGGTGGTCTCAGCCTAGATGACTTCCAGCAGTCACAGCTGGAAAAACCCCACAAGATGTGGGGCTATCCTCCACCAAAGAGCATATACTAAAGGCTTCTGGGGGGAAAAAAAAAAAAAGCCCAAGCCTCTATCCATGCCAAGCACCCTGGATAATGAACAGGGTGTGAACATGCAGCTCTTGGGAAACAATTGCTCAAGAGTCATCCAGCACTGGGTGGGCAAGGGGTCTGGCCGACCTCCAAGCTCTGCTGTCCTACTGTCCCTGGGGTGCTGTGGCACCACTGAGGGCAAGCACACAGGGGTTCAGAGGACACTCACAAGCTCACCTGGTCCTACCCCACAGAGAGGTGTGGTGTGAGGACATTACCACGGCCAACACGCCCACATCCTCATCTTTCTCCCCCAGTAAATGCCAGGAGGCTGGGGGGTTTTATAGTGGGACCAGAGAGAGCTGAAGCTACAACACGAAGCACCAGGAGGTCCAAAAATCCCAAGGGGTGGAAAGTTGTCCTAGCAATGTCAATTCCCCCATATATCTCTGTATTTTATAGTCCTTACTCTTTCAAAAACATTAAAAACTGGGTCACTGAAACACTCCCCAGGGCATAGCCTGGGAGTTGTGCATGGGATGGTCGAGGATGTGCTGCATCCCATGCCCTCAGCCCCAGCCTCACCAGCAGCAGGCTTGGCTGGGGGGTTGGTTATATTATCTCCTTTTCTTTAGGTTAGTTTTTCCCTCCTTTCCTCGTTGCTGGCAGGGTGCTGACTTTGGCTAATGAACATTTCTCTGTCTTATGCTGAAACCTTCGGGGGGGGCGGGGGAGGATTCTGGCAAAGCCTCTGCTCTACCCACACACCAACGCTGCGGGGCAGTTACAAATGACAATCCCTCACACACTGGAGGGGCACGGCCACCTTTAGCTCCTCTTCATTCCTCTGCCTCATCCCCTAGCTCCAGAGCTGCCTTCCTCTCCCCCCGCAGCCCCACCAATGTGATATTCCTGGCTCTGCTCCGTGTCTCTGAGCCTGCGACGCCTCTAAAAAGACTTCCCACTCGTGGCTGTCAAGGTGGCTCAATGCCAAAGTCAAAGCCATTTCTTGGCCCACGGGCTGCTGACGACTTCCAGCTCAGTAAAGATTGAGACGCAATTTCCAGCTATTTATATATATAAAGAAAATGGCAAATGTTTGGGAGCTCCCACCCAGCTATCAAGGAGGAGGGTAGCTCACGACATTGCCTGTCCACGCAATCCTCAAACCACAGGGGAAACTTGGCTCATGCAGCTTAAAATTTGCTTTGCCAAAGGTTGGGCACTCTCCTGGGGACCATGCAAACCTCTGTCCTTCCTACCTCAGTGCAGATGGCTGCTGTGCTGGCCCTGGAGCCAGCCATGCAGCCATCACCTCCCCTCCTGTTTTGCTGCTGCTCTTCCCCTCCCACCCCTTCTCAGCATTTGTCAGGTTATTGACGAGGATCCCAGGGAGCTTCTGCCGGCCCAGAAACGCAGCCATCTTCAGGAGAAGCCTGCAAATCTAGTGGGTATCTTGGAAGGCAGTGCCTCAACACATCAGAGGAGAGGAGAGCTGCACCACCAGCAGTGGCTCTGGGCAAGGGGCACAGCAAAGCCCTTGCAAGTTGGTGGCTTTTAAAGAAATTATATCTCCTGTGTCACTTCCAAAATCTTAAAGGGTTCGTTGAACCCAGAGGCACACGTACAAGGACCCTGCAAGCCTGCAGGCAAGGTGCCAGGCTGGAGGCATCACCATTCTGAGCAGGGTGCTACAGGTTGAGAACTGCTCCTGTATAGCTCCCCTTGGTGAGAGCCTCCTGCTTTGTGTGGCTCCACAAACTCACTCAAAGCTGCATTTACTGGGAGTTTAGACTGTCCCTGCCCTGGCTCAGAGTGCTCAGAATGTGGCACTGAGCACTCGAGCTGGAGTTCCCACTGCTTCCTACTCCAAGCGGGCACAGCCCCTGCACCAACACAGAGACCCTTCAGCACATCCAACACTTGGCTGCTTCCCACCACGCTTCCCCAGGTAAACATACATCCATTTTCCTCCCTTTCAAAATGCCAGTGACGGGTCCCTGTGGCCTGGGCTGACATGAGGGACTGTACCTTCAAAATCACCCCCAGCCAAACCAAGTGCCAGCAGCACCTTCACCTGGAAGCTGTGTCTGCAGGAAAGGATCAGCCAGAAAACAAGTACCACAAGCAGCACTTACCTGGGCCACTTGACCTTGCAAGATACAGTCCATAAAAACCCCCAAACTACTTAATCCTCGAGCACTGGTCAGCCAAGGCAATGGCACAGGCACCCAAAGATGCCAAACAAGACACAAAGCCACAATGAGCATCCAACTCTCTCCTCTCCAAGCATGGGCATCCCCTTGGATCCCCCAGTACAAACCCTGTCCAGCCCCTTCCGGCTGGGAGCTGGGATAATCATGCCAAAAGCCACGTGGTGAAGACCACCCCTCGGTGGCATCTCCTGAAAGCTGCTCAGCTCCACCACCCCCAGACCTGCTCTGGCAGGTGGAAACCTCCTGCCTCAGCTTTTGCCATTCATTAGTGCCCTCAGGCTGATTTCCTTCACACCTCCCAGACATGTCTTCATCCACCCACAAGCCCCACAACCCCAGCACCAGCAGAAGAGAGGGGGATGCTCCTCTAGAGAGAAAAAACAAGTGAAATCCTTGCACCCCAAAAAAATCTTACTTCCAGGGGGCCTTCCCACCCAGTGAGTTGGTCCTCTCCCCTGCCTTCATATGTTCAGCAGCACCACAGAGGTTGGCATGAGAGCAGTGAGATGCCAGCAGGCAGATGATGGCATCACAGCCTTGTCTGCCCCAACCCTATCCTGTGCCACTTCCACATCTTTTTCCAGTGCATAAGCCCCCAAATTCAGACTAAGATCTTAGGACACCATTCCTCCTATTTATAGCTACAGAAGAAGAGTATAGGAAAGGAGGCTGCTGCAGCTCAAAGATAATCCTGAATTCTTCCTGCCTTCTCCACGAATTCAGGCTCAGCTCTGGCTTTTGCCCCAACATCTAGAGGTTAGAGCCTGCTGCCAGCTTTCAGCCTCAGACAGCCTCCTGACTGGCAATTACAACGACCAAACACAGCTCCGAGCTCACGTCCTAGGGAGGGAAAAAAAGATTAAAAATCTCTAAATTCCTCTTTACACCATCAATGTGGCTGTGAGGCTGCTCAGGGCACTGCGGCCAGGGCAGGAAGGGGTAGAACAGAGCAGTGAAAAGGAGCCACCCCTTTGAGCTGGGTGCTGGGACCATGGCTCCCACAGCTCTAACAGCAGAAACTTCCCTGCATCCCACATCCCTGCGTGCCCCAAGGGTCTCGGGCTCCTTCTCCCTGCTCCCCGCACACCCACCTCGTTGATGCGGATCTGCTGGAGCTCCTGCTCGGCTGCGGTCAGCGGGGCCGGGGCGGAGCAGGAGGACACGTGCTTCTGGTAACCGCTGAGGGACACGTCCTCCTGCAGACACAGGGACCGGGCCGCGTCAGGGGGAGTTATCCCCGTGGGGATGGATGCACCCTCAGCCTTGAGGCTGTGTCTGAGCAACCCAGGGGGTCTCAAGCCCTCCTTCTTACCAGGAAGACCAACCCCAGCAGTGCTATCAGATGCCTCCGTGCAAACCCCACACTATTTTAACCAGTGCCCAGGACTGTCCGTGCCCGTAGAGACCAGGCTGTCCCTCCCAGCCCCCCGTGGCTGTGGCAGGATGGCTCCTCTGGCTGATGGACAGAGCTCGTGAGCACCAAAGGGAGACAACGACCAAACACAGCTCCGAGCTCACGTCCTAGGGAGGGAAAAAAAGATTAAAAATCTCTAAATTCCTCTTTACACCATCAATGTGGCTGTGAGGCTGCTCAGGGCACTGCGGCCAGGGCAGGAAGGGGTAGAACAGAGCAGTGAAAAGGAGCCACCCCTTTGAGCTGGGTGCTGGGACCATGGCTCCCACAGCTCTAACAGCAGAAACTTCCCTGCATCCCACATCCCTGCGTGCCCCAAGGGTCTCGGGCTCCTTCTCCCTGCTCCCCGCACACCCACCTCGTTGATGCGGATCTGCTGGAGCTCCTGCTCGGCTGCGGTCAGCGGGGCCGGGGCGGAGCAGGAGGACACGTGCTTCTGGTAACCGCTGAGGGACACGTCCTCCTGCAGACACAGGGACAGGGCAGCGTCAGGGGGAGTTATCCCCGTGGGGATGGATGCACCCTCAGCCTTGAGGCTGTGTCTGAGCAACCCAGGGGGTCTCAAGCCCTCCTTCTTACCAGGAAGACCAACCCCAGCAGTGCTATCAGATGCCTCCGTGCAAACCCCACACTATTTTAACCAGTGCCCAGGACTGTCCGTGCCCGTAGAGACCAGGCTGTCCCTCCCAGCCCCCCGTGGCTGTGGCAGGATGGCTCCTCTGGCTGATGGACAGAGCTCGTGAGCACCAAAGGGAGAGGGAAAGGCAGAGACCAGGGAGCAGGGGAGAGGGGCAGCAGTCGGGATGGTCGCTGGCTCCCATCACAGCAGCAGTCCCAGAGCAGGGCTGATGCCCAGCAGGTCCTGGCTGTGCAGCTGCTCCTCAGAAAAGCCCGTGGAAGAGGAGAAACCTCCTTCCAAGCGCAGCGGGATGACCGGCCATCTCTGCTGGAGAGACACTGCCACCGCCTGGCGCTTCTTTTCCCACGCAGTAAAGCTCTGGATGTCTTCTGAGCCTTCCTCCCACCTCTTCCACAGTCTCCATCAGAGACCAATCGCAGCCACACCAGCAGGAGGGGGAGGCAGCAGCCACCCAGGACTCAAACAGCGTGGGGAGGAACAAACCTCCCTGCTGTCCCCCCACACACCCGTGTCCCACATCCCGCCTGGCCTCGGTGCCAAGCTCAGGGTTGTCTGCTGAAGCTCAGGGTGGAACCCAAAGGGCTGCCCAGGAACCACCACTGTACCTTCACCGTTCCAAACATCTCGTCCTTTATGTGGCCCCCACCAAACTCCTTCTTCACCGTGGCCCGGGTGGCAGCGTAGAGCATCTTCAGCCGCACCTGCGCGAGGAGGGAGTGGCAAGAGCTGCCAGAGAGGAGCATCCTGCAGGGCCACCATCCCACCACCGGCCCCACAAACCTCAGCCCTCCCTGGCAGCAACCAACTCATTTTTCTCCAGGCTTGTCTCCAACTGCAGCATCTCCACATGGGAAGCAGCCAGGAAATCCCACCAGTGCTACTGACAGCTGTGCCAAGCGCCGCCTGCAAGCCCCTGGTTTATTCTGTGCTTCACTTTCCTGTCCCTGAGCTCCATCATATCATTTCTCACCCAACCCCGGGGTCAGAGGAGGCACAAATACCACCAGAATCACCTAAAAGGGACTTTAGCCTTTTGGCACTGCTCTTGCACCGTCCATCTGTGAAGTGCAGGGAAGGGTTTTGGCAAGTGCCCCTTGGGGCACTGGCCTTTTGCAACAGGACCCTCCAGTTTGTTGAGAGACATAAATTAAAAATGTATAATATTGTAATATATACACACGTACATACACACACAAATGTGTGTACACATACAAAATTACATACATTGTTGTAATTGTATATATGTGTGTATATGCATAAATGTGCTTATATATAATAATATATATATGTTACATATATCTCAACAAATGCAGAGGGTCTTTTTTATATATGCATGTTACAATATTGAAAACAATATATAATAATAACAACATATATTTGTTGTATACAACACTACTACTTATATATATGACAAGTGCACATGTTAACATGGCAGTAAGTCTAAGTAGCATATAGATTATGTAAAATATATAACAAATATGTATATATAGGTATGTGTGCCAGGCCCTGTGGTCCTTACCAATGCCCCTTCTACATCCCAGCCCCTCCACCTCCTCACATTGCGCTGTAGAGAGGACAGGGACACAGTCCTAGTGTCTCTTATGTGTCTTAAAGAATCCTCCTTTCCCCACTGTGGTCTCCATTTCTTCTTAACACAGGCTCGGTGATGGAGGGTGCAAACACTCCTCCTCATCCCCGGTGCAGTCACCTTGGCCAGCATCTCCTCCCCCCTCCACCTCTGTGTCCCCATGCTGGGGTGCCCCAGCTGGCTGTGGTGCTCACCAGGGAGCTGTCAGGGGACCAGGAGATGAAGAGCCACTCGTAGCCCTGGGCGTTCTGGCTGTCCAGGCGGTACAGCACGTAGCAGGGCTGCTGCTCATCCAGCAGAGGTAGCACCAAGGCATCATAGTCAGCGTCCCAGCGCCGGGACGGCTCCCTGTGGGCTCCCAGCACGAGCTGTTCTGGAAGGAGAAGGTGGAAAAGGTGGTGTTAGATGAAGGCAAGGCTCACCTTGCAGGACTGCGTGGTGGTTTGTCCAAGGGCTCTCCGCAGCTCCAGCAACAACAGTGATGCCGTCCTGCAGGGAAACAATGACAATATGGAGCCACATGCAGGAGTGGTCCATGGGAGGTGCCATTGGGACTGTGGCTGTTGCCAGCATCCCATTGCTTCCTGTCACCCATCTTCTCCCTTGCCCTGCTCCTCACCACCAAGGTCTTCTCTCAGGTGACCCTCTACAGTCTTCTTCCACTCTGCTCCCTCCAGGAGCAGTGTAGTCCCCAACCACCCCTCCTTACTCATGGAGGAATGTGAGACCTCCTCCATCCTACCTGGACAAACTCTAGGGGCACTAGAATGTCCCACCAGGGACACAAGGAACCATCTAGACTTGGGGTGCTGAGAAAAATAAAGGTCCCATAGCAAAAGCCAGGATGATGAGCTAAAGCTGCTCTCATTGTATTCCCTATAACCTCAGAAGGGTCAAAATCAGAGCTGGTATCCAAAGCCTGTGTCTACAGGAACCAGGGATGTCCCAGAGACCCCAGCCTTGAGGGGACCATGCTTCCAGGAGAGCCGTAGTCTCTGGAAGAGACCTACATATTTCACCCACATGGCAGTGTCTCAGGTATCTGGAGGGCTTTTTTTTTTTTAAGCTGCTACTCAAGTGGTGCTGGGGCTGGGAGCCCTGTGAACTGGGCATTGCTCAGCTGGGTTTTAAACACTGGTGCAGGCATCCTATGAACATGAAAACCACCCCATGAGGGTCAAACCAAGCTTTGGGATGGCTGGATGGAAAAGCACCAGTGCTGGAGACAAACAGTATTAATTGCTGGAGAACAGCCTGTATTTTTATTCTATTTTCAGATGCAGAATGGTCTGGGGAGAGATGTCAGGACTCAGAAGAAGATGCATGAAAATCTAGGGGTGCTAAACCATAAGTCAGGGCCTCAGACAGCTGGCACTCAAGGGATGCTCAGCCTGGGATGTGCCCTGCTTGGACCTCCACCCATGAGGCCCCTTGGCTGGGGAACAGCCCTTGCCCTCCCAGCCCATCCAGCTCAGCAATTCTGAATCCCAGGGCAGGAAAGCTTAAGGAAAACTGCTGAGGAATAAAGGGCTTGGGATGAATTACTCTCACTTCCCCTTTCCATCTGAGCAGAGCATCCCCCCCAGCAGCAGCCCATTGCCACAGCACCTGCCATCACAGGCTCAACCCATAGTTATTTGTGCACGAGGGGCAGATGCTACTGGTACAATAACAGGGACAACAGAGAAAAAAGGCTGAAAAACCTTCAGCAAACCCACCTGTTTTGAGGAAGAGAAGTGTGAAAACCTCAATATAGCTCTAAACTAAGCATCAAGCCCTGTGAATGGATCTGTGCATTGCAAGGACCTGGGATCCGGAAGAGACTGCAAGGAATTCTGCCTGGCCAAACCCACTGGCAGCTCCAGGTGTGTCTGTCTGCCAAACCTCCCAACACCTCACACACAAGGCAATGGGTGCCAAGTCATTCCAGGCTATTCCTAGCCTGCACCCAAGCCAGACCCCAGCTGTGCCACCATGAGTCAGCAGCCTCCAGCTTCCCCCTGGGCTGGAGGAGCCGCTCATCCCCCTGCCTCCCACCCGGCTCTTCACAGTTCAGCTCAACTCGTTCAGAGCCAAACTCTTCCTCCCTGGGAAGCACTGAGCAAGGGAAACCCAGAGCAGCTGCCCTTCAGCAAAGCATCATTGTCAGCACCAGCTATTTCAGGCTCCATTTCTGGAGCTCTGCTTCCCCAAGAGGAATTGCAGTTGGGAGAGTCCTGGGCCCTCAAGGTGCCCCCAGCCCTCAGCCGAGGGGCTGCATTGCCAGGGGCTGGTACCAGGCAGCCCTGCCTGAAGCCGAGGTGGGTGCTGGGTGGGGGGACACTGTGGAAGCAGTCAGTCTGCATAGCTCCCTGCCCAACATCACCTACAGGCAAAAAACCCACACCCAACAGGGGAGCCCACAAGCCAACCTTGTCTACAGACCCACTGATGGTGAGGAATGGGGCATCTAAAAACACTTTGGACATCATAACTTACTCTAACACAAATGTGATTCCTACTTTTTAAAAGCAGAAGGAGACAAGAGAGCAAAATTTGTCAAAGATGCCCCAAAGAAGCCTTGTGGATGTTGCATTTTGCCAGGGACAAACCAACACCATCAAGCCTTGCAGTGGCCCTGCTGTTGTGTCCCACACATTCCAAGTTGTGCTGCTTTCTCCGTGGGGCCTCACAGCCCCTCCAAAGGCTGACACAGACTCCTCACAACCACAGGCTTCTCACATCCACCTTGGTGTTTTCACTGTGGTCCTGGAACCCCACCCGAGGGAGGTGGTGACAGCAGCTTGGCAAGGGCATTAATGTCCCTGCTACTGTGAGAAAAAAAGTCATTCATATGCAATTGTATGAGGCCAAGGTGATGGAAAACCTACACCATGGAGGCTCCCTGCTGGGATGTGCAATCAGTGCTTTGCTCCACTCGCTGGTCTGATAGACGTGGAGGCCACCCAAAGGCACCTCTTGGTGGGGCAAACACAGGCAGGTTGGTGCCAGCTGGCAAATGGGGCAGCCCCAGGCACAGAAGGAGGGGCTGGGATGGGTTTCAGAGCGTAGCATCCCTCGTGGGATGCAATCCCATACTGAGGAGCACCCCCGTCCCCGCTCCCCCAACTCCTTGCCTGGAGATGCCACACCTAAGGAGCAAGACGCTGCCCATCGCCCCTGACTAAGGTCCCACAGCACCAACAGGATCTTCTCACAGAGCTCCCAGTAACCAAATCCAACACAGCAACAGGAAAAGCCACCCAGAGCCCAGCACTGATCCCAGACACTGGCGCTGGTCCACCAGCAAAGTTGCTGTTACCCCCTGGAGCCACCTCAGGGCTCCAACAGCCGTTCACCAGCACCAAGTTTTGGGCTTGTACTTAAGCTCCAGACTGTTGCTTGCCAAGGAGCCCCAGTGGAATTTTCCTCAGGGTTTCTGTAAAAACAAGCTGGCACTGCAGCAACAAAGAGGGAAGGAGGAGTGGTGAAACAGAACCAACATGGTGGAAATCAAAGCACTTAAGAACAGGACTTACCATCCTCAATGATGACCTTGATGAGCCGAACTGAACCGTTCCGGGCTTTGGCAAAGAAGTCCCTTAATTCTGTGGTGGCTGAAAGAACCAGAAACATTGTGATCAGACTGAACAGTCAAAGCAGGTGCTGGGCTCTCAGGGACCGGCCAGAGAAGGGAGCAACTTGGCAGGGCAGAAATTAAAAAACTAAAAAAAAAAAAAAAAAAGAATATCACTGGTGATAAAAAAATTATAATAAAAATAATATAAAACCCAAAGAGCTGAGAGCAAAAAGCTGCGTCCCCCTGAGGCGTCAGAGTTCAAGAGTAGCTGGGCATGCATGTGATCCAGAGAACTTGATACTTGGCCTGGGTGAACATAATCACCCAAATTTAGATGCTGGCTTGGCCAGTGCAGGCGGAGGGAGCTCAAGTGACAAGTTTATTTGCTTTACAGAGCGGCAGGGTTTGCATACAGGGGTGTTTGGCAATGTCCTGACAGGTGGTGATGTCCCAGGCTTGTGACATATGGTAAGGATGCTGCTCCCGAAGTGGCCAAGGACTACAGAATCACCAAATCATTGTGGTTGGAAAGGACCTTTGAAATCACAGAGTCCAACCATCAGTGCAAAAAAAACCCAACCCCAAACAAACACAAGCAACCACACACACCCCACCAGAAAACACCCACAGAAAAACCCGAAAACCCACTCTTAAAATCTCAGCCACTAGAGCATGCCCTGAAGTTCCTCATCTACATGTTTCTTGAATACCTCCAAGGATGGTGTCTCAACCACCTCCCTGGGCAGGCTGTTCCAGTGCCTGATCACTTAAAAAACTAAAAAAAAAAAAAAAAAAAGAATATCACTGGTGATAAAAAAATTATAATAAAAATAATATAAAACCCAAAGAGCTGAGAGCAAAAAGCTGCGTCCCCCTGAGGCGTCAGAGTTCAAGAGTAGCTGGGCATGCATGTGATCCAGAGAACTTGATACTTGGCCTGGGTGAACATAATCACCCAAATTTAGATGCTGGCTTGGCCAGTGCAGGCGGAGGGAGCTCAAGTGACAAGTTTATTTGCTTTACAGAGCGGCAGGGTTTGCATACAGGGGTGGCTGGCAATGTCCTGACAGGTGGTGATGTCCCAGGCTTGTGACATATGGTAAGGATGCTGCTCCCGAAGTGGCCAAGGACTACAGAATCACCAAATCATTGTGGTTGGAAAGGACCTTTGAAATCACAGAGTCCAACCATCAGTGCAAAAAAAACCCAACCCCAAACAAACACAAGCAACCACACACACCCCACCAGAAAACACCCACAGAAAAACCCGAAAACCCACTCTTAAAATCTCAGCCACTAGAGCATGCCCTGAAGTTCCTCATCTACATGTTTCTTGAATACCTCCAAGGATGGTGTCTCAACCACCTCCCTGGGCAGGCTGTTCCAGTGCCTGATCACTCTTTCAGTATAGAAATTCTTCCTAATATCACCTAACCTCCCCTGCTGCTACTTCACGCCATTCAGACCAGCATGGTTTCAAACTGGCACTGGTCTGAAGGTGAGTTCCTGGAGAAGGGAAAGGCAACAACCCCAGGGTTTTGCTCCAGAGCTGGTGGGGCTTTGGTTGTGGCTTTTAGGAAGCATTTTGGGGAGCCACCTTCCTCCTCATGTCCCCTCCCTGATCATCAGCCACCGGTCTGCAGCATCCTACCAGGAGGTGACAGCAGATGCTGACAGGGCAGTCCACAGCCAATGTCAAAGGCTCAACTTGCCCACTCAGAAAGCATCACTGGTGCAGAGCTCCCCATCTCACCTGGGACACACTACCTATGAAGGCAACAGCCACGAGATTGAGCTTGGTGGTGCTGACCCCCCAACAAGGAGCATCTCCTAACCCAGGCAGCAACAAGCAGCTCCCAGTTCGACTCCCCCAAAAGCCCCTTCAAGTACAAGCCTGAGCCCCTGCCTGGATGTGGCTGCACAGCCAAGGAGGTCCTGTGAGTTCCAAACCACAGGGATCTCCATGCTTGTCATAAATACTAAAGAAACCAGCATTGCTAAGACTAGAGACCCAGGCAGACACCCCTTTGCCCATGCCAGGATCTGTGCTTGGAGTCAGTGCCAGCTGCCCACTGCTGCCAGTGCTTTGCCTCGCTGGCTCCCCAGCATCCATCCCTGTGCTGGAGCAGCCTGCAGCAGGAGGGAGCCCTGCTTTGGTCCCTGGAGCCCAAGAAGATCCAGGGTCAAGGCACTTCGCAAGAAAAATTGTCTCTACATCTGCCAGAAAGGGGCAGTAGCTGCACGAGCCACACGTGCCTGCAGGAGCTGTATCCATTCTGCTTTGGTCCCACTGCAGATGAGGTAGAGGCAGACAAGGATGTCCCAGGGAGTTCCCGAGGGGAACTCCTGCCTGTCCCTACCAAGTGATGTATCTGAGATGCATCTGTCCCAGCAGATCAAAGCCTGCCCTGAGGAGAGGTCCAGATGGTTTCTTCTGTCACAGAGAGAAAAGGAAGAGCCCCAGGCTGGTGTCCCACAAACCCAGAGATACCACCCCAGCAGGACACACAGAAGGGGGCACACACAGAATGTTTGCTGGGTAATCCCACAAGCAAATCACCTTTCTCCCTCCATCATCGAGGCATATGGCTCTCCCAGTTCCCAGCACAGACCTTCACCCTCTCCAGCACTGGCTGGGAGCTCAGCCTGCTCCTGCAGCTCCCATCCAAGGCTGCTCTGATATTTTTATCCCTTTTCCCTGTTGAGAACGGCTGTTTCCTTCCGACAGCATCTGTGGTTATTGCAAACACAAGAGGCAGAAGAGGAGGAGAAAGAGAGACATTTATACACCCCAGAAAACTCATGCAGGAGACAGAAGCTCCTAATAAGCATAAAGCTTCCCTGATTCCTACTGCACTGCCAAAATAGGAGAGAGAGAAACACTGGGTTTGGATGTTTCTATAGCATCAGCTACAGGGGAGTAAGAGGAAAGCTCTGCAATACCAGTAGGCTTGCAAATCCCTCCAGCCTGACCTCATCCTTCTCAGAGCCCAAGGGCATGTGGAAAATCAGGAGTCTAGGCAAACGTAGCACCTCCATCCCACCTGAAAATGCCAAGAGTGCCCAGAAGTACTGGATCAACAGCTGGGATGACTGACAGTTGAGTGACTAACAAGTGACAGCTAAGTGCTGGAAACTTTGTAGGTACAGAGGGGATAAGGGGATGGGGAGAAGCAGAGATGGTGCCAGAGGAGCCAGGTGCACAACGGGAAGTGCCACAGGGTCTGCCAAAGGAGAGATGCTTTCAGAGGAGCCAGTGGTCAAGCTTTCAGAAAAACCTCAGAGCGAGCCTTAATTCTGCTGAAATAATAAATATTATTAATAATAATGCAATTTTAAATTAAATTTTAAAAATCACCAATGTGTCTTTGATGTCCCCTTCTGTCCCTAGCAACACTGCCAAGAACCAGCGAGGAGGGAGAGGAATAAGCTAGAGAAGGTCTTCAGCATGAGCTCAGCAACTGCTTCATTATGGTGTGATTACGACTTAATTGGCACAGCAGACTTGATGAGATGGCTTGTGTGCCTGGAATATTAATAAAAAAGTCTAGAGTTGGCTCTGGGAGAAAGCAAGGAGGGGACTTTACCCTGGAGATGGAGGCGAGTGGTGCCTCTGCCCCAAGGCATCTCCATGCTGGGAAGTCTCCAGGACTGACCTCAAGGGCTGCAAAACCCACATATCGGGGAAACCACAAAGATCAGCTTCTTTATCTGGTTTGTCTCCTTCTGCATTTGGCAAGGAGGTGAGGTAGGAAAGGAGATGTTGGGTACACATCAGCATGGCCAACACATGGGGCCAGCTGCACCTGTCCTTGTGTCCAGATGGGAAAGGGAGTAATGATGGGAGCAGAGGACTGGAGCGGGATCCACACATCCAACTCAGCCTCTTGACATGGATTCCTGAAAAATCCTGGAACAAATACTCCAGAAACAAACCCATGCTGGGCTGCAGCCAGCAAGGACCTACCAAGATCAACCTATTTTCCTCCAGCAGAGCCACAGACCTGTGGGCTCCAAGGGTCTCAGCTTAGCTTTTTAGGTGTCTCCAAGTGTCAGAAGCCAGCTTGGGAAACATGGTGGTGGGGAACCTCTAGGCACGGGCACAAAACTGCATGGACAACTCACTCTGAGAGGTCTCAGAGGTTGGATTGAGCAAGGTCTCCTGGGGACCTGTGGTGGATCCAGGTTTAGTCCGTATTTCCACAAACACCTCTGACAACTGCAATAGTGTTTTCTGCAGCTGTAAGATGGGAAGCTAGAGGAGATGCAAACATGTGCTGGCAAAGAACTGACTGGTCTCTCAGCAGACTAGAGAAGGGCTGCAAAAAAAGAAAAACAGGATGAAACTCAATAGGAGGCAAAGGACTAGGAGAAGGACTAGCTATACCAGTGAAGGGCAGAGTCCAGCAGCTCCAGAGAAGAGAAGTGAGTTGCAAGCCAAGTTATAGGCTAATTGCTTCATGTTGTCACAGGCAAAGTAATTTGTGAAGGCAAAAACAAGAGCACATAGTGCTGATGAGATGTGGGGCACAGCACAAACAAGATGTCCAGGCTCAGCATTGTGCAAGGAGCAAGGCACAGGGTGGACAGCAGCTATGCAGGAAGGCACGGTCTGCAGGGTGACTGAAGGAACTGGGGCTGGTCAGCCCAGAGGAGAAAAATATGGACAACTTGTACTGGTTTTTACAATCAGAAACAACAGAAATGCCACCTTGACATTTAGGAAATCTCATTCTAAGGGTGACCAAACACTGGGAAGGTCACCATGCCCTCTCCAGAAGTCCTCCCGGGATGCTGCTGTGCTGAGGCAGAGTGAGCTTGGTGGTGCCTTGAGGAATCTTCTGGCCTTTCCCTGCCAACCCTCCTGGCAGACATGGCACACAAGCACCTGTGCCTCCTCAGCCACCCTCCCATGGCAGCCCAAAAATTGCCTCCAGCCACCAAGTCGTGCAACACCTCCCTCTCCCACCAGCTTGTAGGCTGCAGATGAGTTGTCCCCTATCCACGAGCCACCTGCATGAATTAAAATGCATTTAGCAGCCAGCTAAGTGTGTCCCAGGTCCCCTTGCACCACAAAGCCTCCCTGCCCCACAGTACCTGGCACCCATCTGGGATAGAGGGCTGAGCAGAGCTGGGCATCAGCACCAAGGTATCCAGATTTGGAGCATCTTGTGGTGTGGTAGGGGTGACAGTTTGGGCAGGGGTGGCCTTCAGCTGGCCCCAACCATGCAGGCAAGCTGCCAGGAAGTGGAGCTCACGGGAAGGCATGGCAGTGCCACCTGGTGGCACCGAGCAGGCACAGAGCACAGACCCCAGGCCTTGGGGACAAGTGGGGTGGCCAGATCCACTCCTCTGATGTGCCATTTGCATCTTCCCTGCCCTGGGACACAGCCATTTGGATTGGTTCCTAGGAGGTTTCAGTGCTGGAAGCATCACAATTCCCCCAAAAAAGCTGCAAGATGGAGCAGCGAGACGGTGCTTGTGGGTAAAAGCCACCCCTAGAGCATCCCTGGAACCTTCCCTGAACCCCAGCCTTTGGGATGTTTCCAGCCCCGCTGGGCTCCTCAGAGCAGAGGCAGGCTGTGAGGAGGCCAGGGACAGCTGTAGCCACAGCAACAGGCTGGCCTGTCCCCTGGGGGGGCGGG
>NW_009952968.1:378701-382823 GCF_000747805.2 Chaetura pelagica | reverse complement strand
GGCCCTGCCAGCACAGCCGCCTGCGCAGCACCCGGGGAAGCAAAGTGGGGACAGGGACACGGAGGTGACAGGGATGGGGGTGACAAGGACAGAGGTGACAGGGACACCGACACTCCCGTGCCTCTCCCTCCTCCATCCCCTCATTTTCTTCCTGGGGGAGCAACATGTTTTTGCTTATTCAACCCCTCCCCATCCTCCCCCAACCTGGTGGCAGCTCCCGGATCAATAATACATGCTCCCTGAAACAGATGCCTCTCTCCACACATCCAGTCACCTCGCCCTCCCGCCGGGAAACCCGAGCCTCCAGCCATCAATCTTTCATTCCCTGGACATCATCTTCAAGTTGATGTGACTCCAAGCTGCTGCTTCCCTTTCACCATCCGAGGGCACAGTGCCTGTGGAAACTCAGCCAAAAATCCAGCCACAAACCTGAGCAAAACTTGTCCAAGCTCCAAGGATGCTTGGCCAGAGAGTAGCTGAGATGCTTATGGACAGAACGCTGGTACATCTGCAGCACCCACATCTTCCCTGCACAGGCAGCTCTGCTGTGGTGTCCTGGAAAAGGCATAACTGCAACAGGCACAAAATAGCTGTTGCTGCTGCTGAAATTCCCTCATTTCAGCCTATCCCAGCCTAATTCCATCAGGCAGCCCCTGCTCAACCCTCTTGCTGCAGAAAGCTCCTCTTCTTCCAGGCCTGACTGGTTTAAGCACTAAGAGGATTTTATTTCTCACCAGGAAAAAATAGAAAAATGTCCTTGCAGGATGGCTTTTCTCTGGGAAAAAGCTACAGATGTCATAAGAAAATAGAAAGAAGTGGGAAAAAATGTATGAGCAAGGGAGGAGAGAAGCAAAGCTTTTTTCCCAATTTTCTGTGGGGCTGGACTGTACCCTGTAGGATTTCATGGTCTGTATTGCAACTCCTGGTCTGTACTGCAAATCCTGCCCAGAGACTTTCAGCCACTCAGCATCTGATTTTCCCTGTGTGCCCAGAATGCATCTGTTCTCCGCTTTGGCACCTCAGCTCAGAGCTGCTCGGCCCTTCCGTCACCCCAGGGTGGGCAGCACCCACCCTGCAGGCAGCACCAGTTGAATCCAGCTGGAAACACAGCATCCTGGAGCCAAGCCTTGGTGCCAGCATGCAGAGTCCTGCTTTGCCTGCAGAAGCTGCTGGTCAGTACCTCCTCTTCTCTGTCCAGCAAAGCCACCACTGGGAGCACTGGTTTGGGCGTTGAAGGGGGACAGGAACCCAGGAACAGACTCTGGCAGTGATCTTGGAATGCCTTCCTAGGGATCTCCTCTATCTCACCACTTTAGGTGCTTAACTTACAGAGGTTTTACATCTCAGGCTTTTGTCTGGTTGTCCACCCATGCTGCTGGTCTGGTTATCCCAACATGCCACCCTCTAGGATATGGGTGTCAACCTCAAAATTGGGTGCTGGCGCCAGAGAAGAGCTCACAAGCAGGGACTGGCTCCTTGAAACCATCCTTGCAACAGCTCAGTGCCCTCTGTCCTCCACGGATGCCAGTGGCCACAGACCAGCCATCCCTTCTCCTCTTCCACTGATGGCACAGTGTGATGCATCCCCAGTTTGGGAGTTACCCCCAGCATCCCAGCCATGAAGTCGCCCCCAAATTCAGGCAGACAAGCACCTCAGGATCCAGCACTGCCTCCCAGCACAGCAGAAGAGAGGGACTGAGGAAACAGTGGATGGAGAGAGAAGCTCCTTCTTTCTTCAACTTTCCCAGGTCACCCCTTTCTGCTCCTTTTTTATTCCTCCATCTGACATCATTCTAGCCTGAGTGCATCATGGTTATACTTCTCCTGAAGCAAACACCCATTCCTACCAGATGCTTTCCTAATGCAAGAGCCAGTCCTGGGCAAAGCAGAGGTTCAGCCATGGATGAGAGAGAGGGCCCTTTCCCATCCCCACAGCTCACCACCTGCACCAGAAAAAGCAGACACCAAGCTCTGTCTTTTTTTTGATTGAAGAAACAACGTGCATTTGATTGCTTTGCTTTCTAGATGAAAAAAACAACCAAACAACAAATCCCTTTTAAGAGACTTTTTTCTCACTACCCAAAGGTCATCAAAGATTACCCAGAAGCAGCTGAAAGCAGATGACCTCCTGTCAGCATCAAAGCCCTGGTTCAGCATCACCTTCCTAAGGTTTTAAACTTGGACAGCAAATGCTGTCCCCATCTAACACTGCTCAGAGTGCAGAACAGGGACTGCAAAAATACTTGTTGAATCCTCCCAGCTGTACTTAAAAAGCAGGTTTTCAGCCCTAAGAAGCCCAGAGCAACCCCTGACAGCTTCCAACCACCTCCCCTGCCTGGCAGTCTCCATGGCAGCTCAGTTTTCTCGCCAGCACTTTCAAGAGAGTTACAAAGGATACCTAAAAAAAATAACAAATGGCCTCTTGCCTCTGCACAAAAGGCTCAGCCCTAATTAAACACCTCACACCAAACGAGCACTGCCATGGCTCTGCCCCTGGGGACCACCCACTTCTCCCCAAAAGCCAGAATAACTCCACAGCAGGGCCCTGCTCCCATGCTGATCTAGCACTAAGGTGCCCAAAACCTCTCACCAGCTTGCCCACAACCTCCCCTGAGCCAGCTGGCAGGTCCAATTGGAATTCCCCTGGGAGAAGATGCCTTCCTGCAAATGGAAGAAATGGGAATGAAAAACCATAAAGTGATGCACGCACAGAAATAACAAGGCCCCAGAAACCAGGAAGATGCAGCAAATCCCTCCTTGGCAAACACCAGAGCTCAGCATCTCAGCAGAGGGGATGAAGTAGCAGTGGGACTGCTGCTCCTCATCCGATTCCCAAGCTGTACCTGCTGAGCAAAGGAATGCATCTCACCACAGTGCCTGGGAGGACCAAAAGCCCCCAAACCCCCTGACCAAGAGGTGCTTACCCTCAGAGCACCCTGGCTGAGCATTACAAGGGCAGACTTGTGTTCAGAGGGGAAACAGCCACTTCCTGAAAGCACAGCCATGCAGCAGGGGATGGAGCAGCAGACCCAGAGAGCTGAACCACCACAGATTCCCAAAACGCTGGGAGAGTGAGACCCCCCAACACAAGTCACTTTTTCACAACCACTTGGAGGTTTTTAACGTCCTCCTGAGCTCAGGCATCTGCTGCCTGGGTCTGTTCCTGGCCTGCACTGGCTGCAGCTCCTGGAGGGAAGTCTGGGTCTCTTCCCCTTTCCAGGACACGTCACCTCCCACGGGCTCACGGCGACTCCCAGCACTGGTCCCAGCAGGGTTTGCCAAGTGGTGGGCAACCAAGGTCGGTGAAGGGCAGTGCTCTGGGCTCTGCTGAGGCAGAGTGTGCCCCGGGCAGGCACAGGGCACTGGCAGGATGGCAGCAGTGGCACAGGAACATCACAGGAGACGAGCAACAGGCAGCAGCCTCATGGGGCACAGACAGCACAAAGGGCCTTGACTGCACCAAACCCCACGGAATGCTCTGATGATGGATAGAGAAACATCTAAGCACCATCACTAACTGTTTCTCAGCACCACCACCAGCTGCTTCTCAGCTACGGCTCCCCCAGGGGCACCGGAGAGGGAAGGATGCCCTTGGCTGCTCTCAGACACGAGGATGCTCGTGCCACAGAGGAACAGCAGCCACAAGTCCAACACCTTTGCACCAGGGTGCTGGGCAGGGGGAAGGGAGCTGTGAGGACAACATCCCAGCCGCTGGATTTGCACATGAATGGCACAGCTCCCAGGGCGGCTGCTCTCACATCCCTGCTCACATATTGATTCGGTTACATCAATTATGCAGCACCTCCAGCCCTGATTAATATTGTTAATGGAGTTGCGGTGGGGGAGCAGGAAGGAAACACGGCGAGGACACATCGGCACGCACCAAATGAGCCCCTAAAAGCTAAAGCCGACAGCTCGGGGTGCCCGCGGGAAGGAGCGGTGAAAAGGGGGAGCAGGGCAGGCAGGAGGAATTGATTCCGGCTCCCTGCAGCCCCGCGGGGCGGGGAGCTGCGCCCGGGGCTCGTGTGGAGCTGCAGCGAAACGGAGCTGCGCGGCCCGAGGTGCTCCCGCAGCAGGAGGCACCTGCAGGAGCCGTGTCACAGCCCGGCATCGGCCCGGACA
>NW_009952968.1:373289-377591 GCF_000747805.2 Chaetura pelagica | reverse complement strand
TGGCAGGGGCAGCCCTGAGAGCAGCATTAGGTCAGCTCGTGCATGTTGGCCCCTAATACATTGTTATTTTGCCGCTGGGATGTCACCTGTCCCCTGGTTGCAGGGAGCTGATCAGGCAGGGCTGGGCAGCAACGGGCAGGGAGCTCTCCCGGGGCAGGGGGACGGGGCAGCAGAAAGCACGTTTGGTGCAGATAAAGTGCTTTTTGAGGCAGAGAAAGTGCCAGAGGCACTAGGCATCCATCCCCTCACTCCTAGCAAAGCATCTTAAAAATAAAGGGAGGGAGAGACCAGAATTTGCAAGGAGAGCAACGTGCCATCCAGGGACAAACATTAGCCAGGCTGCAAAGGAAGAACAGTGATCGTTTTGCAATTCATTGTGTCACCAAGGAAATAGCACAGCTTGGGCTGCTGACAAGGGCTGCCTGAGGACAGGGTGCTCCAAAACCACTTGTCCTTGTGTCCCTGGCCAAGTTTTTTTTTCCTGCTGCACATAAAGGACTTGTTATTTAGGTCCCCAGCAAAGAGATCCTCGAGTTTGAAAAGGGGGCAGGGAGTGTGGGGCTGGAAGGATGGGACAAGGTGCAGCCATTCACTGTGGCTGAGGAGCACCCTGCAGAGCTGGCTGGGAGCAGGCAAGGTGCAGTGTGTCCACATGCCTTACCTGGAGCTTTTGTTACTGATCTTACCAGGGTTATAAATGCTGAGAAGTCAGAGTTCAACGAGGACCAGGCAGCCTGCTGTCAGATCTCTGTCCGCAGGAGAGAGCCAGGCCTGGAGGAAGATGAGGAATGGCTGATCCTGTGCTCCACACAGGTAAAGCAGGTTGTGGTCACCCTGCTGCCCGCCCTGGTCTGCACCCAAGGGCCCAGGTGCAGGAAACAGAGGAATTGTCCCATCAGTTTTACATGCCCACGTGCCTGGCCAGTAAGCACCCAACTCTGCCCTTACACGGCATTTCTATTTCCTTGGCCCATGCCTTGCAGCACCTGAGGGCACGCAACCCCTTTACTCAGTGTCCTCACCTTTCCTTTACTGTCCTTACAATGCTTTTGAGGGCCAGTGTTTGTTGTCATCACTGGGAGAGAGCAGCATGCACCAGGCACACAGGATGCTCTCACCTGGGAGCAGCTTCACCTCAGCCTCTTGTGAAATGGAGTAGCCCCATATCCCCTAGAATGCAGCAGAACAGCGTGGGGGGTGAGTTGGCTGCAAATCTTGCCCTGTTGTCCCTCTTCCTCACTGCAGTTTCTGACTGGTTACTACTGGGCACTCTTTGATGGCCACGGTGGCCCAGAAGCTGCCATCATTGCCTCCAACTATCTGCACTACTGCATCAAGCAGAAGCTGGAGGAGGTTGTGGGAGGCATCACAGACACCTGTCCCCCCATGCATCTGAGTGGGCGCTGTGTTTGTGACAGCGACCCACAGTTTGTGGAGGAGAAGCACATCCATGCAGAAGACCTGGTGGTGGGAGCCCTGGAGAATGCCTTTCAGGAGTGTGTGAGTATCCTATACTGGGCAGTGGTCCTGCTGCCCCAGGCAGTCTGTTCCTTCTTGCTGCCTGGGATGGGCAGGGTCTGCAGTTCAGCAGCTCATCAGGCAGGCAAGAATATTTGGCCAAACCCTTAAGTGTGCTGAGATCATCCTGAGTCAGCTCCAAGATCTGTCTCAGATCCATTGCACGTTGGCAGTGCTAACCCAGAGCAAAACTACAGCTTCTCTGCTCAACTGCACCCAGGGGATACGCTTCTTCAGGGGTAGATGGTGGCTGTTGTCACACTTGTGCAGCCTGTACAAGTTTCAGATCTCCCCATCACACCCCTAAAGGGGTCCTTATTCCAGTAGCAATAGCCTTGTTGGCTCTACCAAAGCAGCTTTCACCGAGCTGGTTCCCCATAGCCCATCCACAAGCAGTTTTGGTTCTGGATTTCTGCTGGGAGGCATGAGGCAGCTGCAGAAAGCAGCACCCTGGCTCACATCACTTTCCAGACTCTTTTAAACCCACAGGATGAAGTAATTGGACAGGAGATGGAAGCTACCAACCAGACAGGAGGCTGCACTGCTCTGGCTGCCTTCTATTTCCAGGGAAAGCTATATGTGGCTAATGCTGGGGACAGCAGGTGAGCCACAGTAAAAGGGGGGAGTTGCTGGGGGATGAGAGCTGGGAGATAAACAAGGTTTCCAGCATTTTATTTAATTCTTCAGAAGATAAGCATGCAGCCCAGCCATTTTTCTGCACTGCCACAGGACCTGGTAGAAGAGTTTGGGGATTTCAAGGGACTGAAATCTGCCCAGCCACAGGGCAGTGTTGGGATGATAGTGCGGCAATGAGCTCAGCCTGGCAGGTGTTTCAAAGTGGAAGGTGATTTCAAGGCATCCTAGTACACTTCATCTGGCCTTGACCCACCATCCCTCCAGCAGTGAGCTCTACCCTTGTCAAACCCTTGCTCTCTGCAGCACCAGTGCAATTGCAATGGAATTATTTAAAATGCATCAGCATTTTCAAACATTTCTGGGTGCAAAGCTACTCCCTGGCATTGCTTTGTCTCTGGTTACCCCCTAGTCCCACACCTGGCTGACCCTGGGCCTACCCTTGGTAAGAGGAGGGCTGTGGTGACAGACACAGCTCAGCTCTTTGCCTCTTCCCCCTCTTAGGGCGATTCTTGTTCTGAAGGACAATGTTGTACCCATGAGCTGTGAGTTCACACCTGAGACAGAGAGGCAGCGAATCCAGCACTTGGTGAGCGACCCCTTCCACACTTCAGACAATCCAACTGCAAGCATCCCTCTGGCACCAGCCCTGTCTGAGCAAGAGGGACCACCAGCTTTCCTCAGAGGCCACTCTGGCCAAAATGTCATCTTGCACTAGCCGAGGGCAGGGGCAATATTCAACCAACAGCCTTTAGTATGAGAGATGCTCACATCTTCCTTAGGATGTGTTTTCCCAGATCTGTTCTCCATTTTGCTGCTGGCAGAAGCAGAACCTGTCCATCCACATGCCTTCATTGCCTCTTCCAGGCTTTTCTCTTCCCCAAGCTCCTGGATGGTGAGTTCACACGCTTCGAGTTTCCACGGAGGTTGAAGGGAGATGATGTGGGCCAGAAAGTCCTGTACCGGGATTACTTCATGGAAGGCTGGTGAGTCCTTTCTGCCTGAGGACATGGCTGCAGCACAGGGCAGCTTTACCTGCTCGTAGTGATGGGAAAGTGAAAGAAGGTCTTCCCCCACTGGTGAGAGCAAGGTCTTGATACTGCAAAGCTCAGATCAAGGGAAGGATGCCGTGAGCAGCCTGGCCCTGACTGAAGGGCTGGAGCCCTGGCAGTGCAGATGAGAACCATGGAGATGGTCCTTTTGGGGTCCTGTGAGGTGGGGCTGGTGCAGGAACTTCAGCCTGGTGCGCATACAAGTGGGGGAGGAAGGGGAACGGGGAAAAACACCTGGTGACTCAGCATGGGGTCATCTGCTGCATCAGCAGCTGCATCTACTTCAGCAAGAACCTTGCCCCTGCCTCAGTCAGCTGCCTGTGTGTGGGTGGTGCTCTGGCTGGGTTGTACCTTCAAGTCAGAAAAATCCCAAATCAACAGTGAATTCTCTGTTCCAGGGGATACAAGATGGTGGAGAAAGCTGACCTCAAATACCCTCTTGTCCATGGTCACGGGAAGCAGGTAGCTTAATGCTTTACACACTGGGAAGACAGAGGCAAGTCTGCTGGAAGTCCTCATTGTCCCTGTCACACTCCAGGGCACTGTGGCAGGCTGGGGCTGCAGAGCACCCAGTGCTCTGAGGCTTCCCAGCACGGTGCGGTGTCACAGCCCTGATACAGCAGTGCCTGTCAGTAGCCCTGTGCTGCCTGGCTCATGGAAACCAACACAGATCAGCAACACAGAGATCAGTCAGGACAAGCCAGCCAGTAGCCTTCAAAGGTGCCACATTCTCATGTTTCAATACTGTTCTGCTTTGTTTGGGGCCAGGCTCGCTTGCTGGGGACTCTGGCTGTCACTCGAGGTCTGGGGGATCATCAACTCAAAGTCATCGACACCAACATTGAAGTCAAACCCTTCCTCTCCTGCATTCCCAAGGTCAGTTGTGGCACATGGGAATGGCAGGGTAGAATTAAAAATGCTGCTTTTCCTCTGTAGCACCCATCTTTTAGACCTGACAGGTGTTAGCTGCATCCTTTTTCCCATCTCTCTGCATGCTGCCAAGAGAATCCCCAAGACAGAGGAATCAAGAAGCATAGCAGCAAGGGGATGTAGAAGATTCAAAGCACCCTGGTTTCACTTTATAATTTCTTAGGGAAAG
>NW_009952968.1:370928-373139 GCF_000747805.2 Chaetura pelagica | reverse complement strand
GGAAAGAGTCATCTCCCTGTCCCCTCCAGTAACTTGCAGGAATTGTCACCAATTTACTCCTTTTCTTTCCAGGTGAATGTATTTGACTTTGCTCTGCATGACATTAAGGAAGATGATGTCCTCATCATGGCAACTGATGGTCTTTGGGATGTTCTGTGCAACAAAGAGGTAGCCCATATGGCCAGGAACTTCCTTGCAGAAAACAGGACAGATCCTCACAGGTAATACCAGCTTTGCCATCAGTTTCCCTTCCAAAGAACCTGGTCAGACCAAAAAGCAGGCTGAAGTCACTCCTCTTCCAGGTCAGCTCCAGCATGACCAAGCACTCTTTTCTCTGCCTCTGGAAATCACCCCCTAATCTTTCTCCATCCTAAAGAAAGTTATAAAGCTGGTGTCTTAAACACGCTACTATTCTGTCAACATAAAGCCACATCTTCATGTTGTCCTTAAGGGGACAGTGCCACATTAAGCCAAACTGCATTTTTGCCTCCCACAGATTTTCCGAACTGGCCAAGTGCTTGGTATGCAGAGCAAGGGGAAAGAAGAGAGGCCATCAGTGGATGCTGGATGACAGCCATGAGGCATCCTATGATGACATCTCTGTGTTTGTCATCCCACTACACAACAGGGATGAGGACTGTTAGTGTGGCACGCAGGATCTCTGTGTCCCCCTCCTGTGGTGCTGTTCAGCATCAGCCTGAGACTGAGGATTTCTGCTGTGCCTGCAGACTCCCTTCCAGCAAAATCAGCTGCAGCAGAACGTGAAAATGCACAGTCAGCACTTACACAGAGCAACAAGAAGAGGCAAGAGAGGAACAGTGGGCAACAAATAATTCTCTTTACTCTTCCTCTTTGCTGGGTTGAAGAGAAATTGCAGCAGGGGCCCTGCAAGCTGAAGGGCACTGCAGCCGAGGCCTCTGCAGTACAGAGAGCCTCAAACCCAGGTTCTAGTGACCCCTCTCCCTTTTTCACCTGAGATCCAACCTGTCTCAAGAGCTGGTTTTTCACTGGACTTGAACCAAGCTGTGTAAAACTGGATGCATAAGCTGAAGTGTCCCTCATATCAGTTTGCTGTAACACAAGATGTACTGAAAACCCAGGAGCTGCTGCCAAGACAGCACCAGGCACAGCCCTGCCTGCCTGGGGCAAATGCTGAAGCAGCAGCCCCAACTTCTTGAGAAAGCTGCCACATTTGTGGGCAGCACCACCTCAAAACAGAGGGCTACACAATGGTACACAGGAGCCTCCTGTGTAAAAAGACGTGCCTTACTGCTACTTAAAGAGCATTCCAGTACATTAGCATGTAATGCAATGTACAGATTTCTAACAAATCTTAGTCCACAACACTTGCTAACACTTCATTCATTCAGGTAACTTCTGACAGAAAGGCTGGGTTTGTAGCAGTAGCACTGGTGGGAATCAAAGTGTTTAAACACATCAGTTGACGTAATAGAAGAGCTTCGAGTAAAATAAAACTGGTTTGTTCAAATCTGTCTGCAGTGCTGAATCACCAGCACTTACACATTGTAACAGGAACAGCAGCACAGAAGACGTGGCAAACCCAGCTGTGCCTTAAGCTGAGGACCTGCTTCTCAACCAGTTCATTAGCCAGGCAAATTCAGATCTGGACAAGCTTCCCATGTCCCCAAGTCCCCACTCTTGTTTCCATTATTCATTACACAAGTTGCAAGACTCCCCAGTGGAGCATAAATACTGCAGCGTGTGTGCAAGTTCCATACAGATGAAAGACCTAGTAATACTTTTTCATGCATCTTTCTACAGTTTTATTCCTGTCAAGAGGTTTTACACAGACCTGAGATAAACAGTCTTAGAAAAATCACAGAGGTTTTTGCTTTGGATTTGTCTTTGCCAAAAAAAAAAACATTTTTGTTAGTAGAAGTATTCCCTTGGCAGTGCCACCCTGAGGGCTGGGTGTCTAAAAGATGATTTCCAGCAGTGGAAGGCCTGGACCCAGGAATAAGGCAGCCTTCTCAGCCATCTGCTCATGGTTTAAGCAAGGGACAGAAAAACTAATTCTCTCCAGTTTTGCTTTCCCCCCCATCTTCAGGTTTAACCTGACAACGCCCATGAGGTCTTACCCACATTAACCCAGTGCTGGCTGCCACCCCCTACAGCAGCTGTAAGCTCTATATACAGCAACTGGGATGATGCAACTCCCCTCTTACTCCAAAGCAACCACCTGTTTTCCCA
>NW_009952968.1:367801-370916 GCF_000747805.2 Chaetura pelagica | reverse complement strand
GAGAAAAGGCTCAGCTCTGCCCCCCAGCCCACAGGCTCCTGTGAGGTTCACATGGAGCATCATACCTCAGTGGGAAGCTGCCATGAGTCCACTTCCTTACCCTCATACATTCCTAGGCTGAAAAACCCTCATAACACGCATAGTTCATATAGGGGTAGCTTCAGAGCATCACAGTTTCTGCCACAGAGCTTGACTTCCCATTAAAAAAGAGGCTTTTACAAAAATTGTTTTCCCATTCCCCTCCAAGAAAACAGCAAGTCATACCATACTGGACAAAGGCAGAATTTACAGCATTCTGATCTCTCTACAAAATATTTATTGGTAACAGCCACAACACTGAATTCTCCACATAATGTAGTATTTTTGACAAAGCATAATTTGACTTTATGCATTTATACTCATCTGGCAGATACCACCCAGGAGTCAAACTCCTCCCTCTTACCAGCTCACAGCCAAATAGACCAGTTTCTGAAAGGCTGGCCAGGATCCCAGCCCCTGACCCAAAACCAAAGTGAAAGATTCTTAAAGTGCAAATATAGTCAAGAGGCATTGGAAAAGATACACTGCTGCTTCAAATTTGTTCACTCAGTTGTTCCTGTGCTCCCCAGAGCAGGGGTTGGGACATTAACTGAGAAGAGTAAAAAAAAATAATTAGATAAAATCTAAGATTAACTTGGAAAATTAACCCAAAATCTCCTACAGCCCAAGCAGATGTGCTCAGCCAGCACCACTGTTAACTGAGGTGGACTGTGGAGTCTCATTTCTCCCTTGCTCTGAAGAAAGGTCTTTATCTCAACACGGGGGATATTTTAAGTTTCATAATTTAGAGGGGGAATGCTTTTTCCTGCTTGGCTTTACATAAGGTTGTTCACTCCATTAGACCTGGGACAGCTGTTTTTAATGAGGTTCATTTCTCATCAGCTGGCTGCCCTGAGTAGCACAGGATTTGCAGTCCTGATAGTTTTGGAGAAGCACAGAAGCGAAAAGCTTCATTCACCTTTCCTGTCTAATGTTCTAGAAACACACAATAGAACAAGTTCCTTGACAATACTTGGCACATTTCCCTCTTTTAAAGGCAGACAGAAAACACTCAATGCTACATCAACCAAGACAGATTTCTTTGTCTCTGTGGTTGGCAACCAGCCCTGGGAAGTCATTCAGCTTTTATTTTGAATTGAGCATTAGTTTTGTGTTGCACATGAACCTGTAAATTTCTCCTCACTCCAGAAAGCCACTGATGTTCTTAGCACCCGTGTCCTTCTAGATCAGTCCTTTCATCCTCTTTTCTTAAACATGTTATGCTGCAATACACAAGCAGCACTGCAAGCAGCAGAGAGCTGAACACTGGTCTTTAGACAAGCACTCAAACCACATGAGCAAAGAGCATTTTGAGAACAAGAGACTTCCAGATACTTCCCTGTGAAAAGTAACATGAAGAATGGCTGGAGGCTATCTGTTCATGTCCTCAGGAAACAGTCCTGGTAAAACCCTGAAAGATGATTTGCTAAAGTTTAACTGCTAAAATGCACTACAAACCCCAAATATCTGTATGTTACAAACCACTGAAAAATACGGCTGCTTACAGAAAACACCAACACTGGTAAAATAGCACCAAGCAGCCTGAAATGCAACAATATTGAGTAGAAGTGGCTGTGGAAGCCTGGTCACAGTTGTGAGGACCAAGACAGCCATCTCCTTTCCCACTGGACATTTACAGGTGAGGATGGGAGAGAACACACACCAGGAAGAGGGATGGTGGTACAGGTTTATGACTCTCTCATCTGCATCTCCCAACAGGAGGCCTGTTGGGCAAGGTTGAAAGCATCAGTCTGCTCTTCCCTTCTCCACTCTGGAAAATGGCAAACTCACATCACAGACCTGTGCTGTAAGAACTGGCCCTGAACTCGTGCAGTAGCACCAGCAGAGGCAAGTCACTGAGCCTAAGGAGAAGCTTCAACCTCAGCATTGATTCAAATACCAAGTTTCTCAGGCTGCCTCACGCAGGACAGCCCTCCTGCCCACTGTCAGAGGCAAATGCTGCAGCTCAGCATGTGCTTCTACTTTAAAGACCCAGCAGTGGAGAAATGCTCCTTCCCCATCCCCAGCTCTTAGCACAGCTCATTTCCAGTGGCAAGGGTTGTTAAAAACATTTTTTAAAGGCAAGGAAAATAAAAACTGAAGCTGTTCTACAAGGTGATTTACTTTTCCAGGGAGACATGCTCTGAATTATATACAGGGCCTGGCAGTTGACATGAACTTTGCTGCAATAGGGCAACATGTAGATCTAAGGTCAAATGCTGGAGCAGTGTTCTCCAGGATGGGCTGGCGCTTCAGAGCAGTAAGAACATGCCCATCACTGCGTGTGTCACCTTACCAGCATTTTACATTTAGGAAAGGGGAAGCACATGTGACTGGGTGAGGGAAAGAATGGACTTTCCAAGATGTGACCCAGCACATAAAGCCAAGTATGTTTGGGAAGGCAAGAATACAATGAACACCACATTCACGCTGAGCCTGTCCCAGCCTGCTGGTGGATGCATCTGAGCAATGCAACATTTCAGGAAAAAGAAACCGGAATCAGGCTTGAAGACCAGCTTGCTAGCCTTTCTGTGCCATTTGTCCACAAGCCCCTCGGCAGGAGGAGAGCACGTCCCTCCCTTCCCTTTGCAAGAGCTTTCCCTGGAGCAGGGCCACAGCAAAACAGCTCAGTCACATCTAAGATTTAAAATAAGCAATTCTGAAGACACCACCTGACAAAGAAGCATGGCTTTTTCAGGTCTACCCTTGAAAACCTGCAGAACCTATAACAAAATGCATGATGAACTAACTGCATGTCAGTTTCAACAACAAAAGGATACAGGTTTAAGCCTGGGGTGGGGAGAATTGCATGGATCTTGTTTACAAACCAGGAGGGAAAACTGAATTGATGAAGGTAAACAGCCTAGACACCCCACAATACTGGCCCACATCATATTCTTTAATATCTAAAAGTAAAAAAATATGGCCCATTCCCACTGCCCTCCCCCCATGGTATTTACAAATAAGTTCAGCCAAGAGGATACATAAGATACACGGGCAGACTGTGCTTTCTGTCTCAGTTTGGTTTCTCTATCTT
>NW_009952968.1:350340-367427 GCF_000747805.2 Chaetura pelagica | reverse complement strand
CATTGCCTGCCGCCCGCCCGCCAGCTGGCAGGGAGCAGCACAGCTCCAGGAGCCCCCCCGACCTCTCTCCTCCTCGGCACCGGGATGCTAAAGGGATCTCCCAAGATGGCAAATGTGATGTTCTCGGGGGTTAAAGCTGGCCTGGTGTCAGCTGATGTGCTGCGGAGGGAACAGCAGGAGCTCAGAAGGCAGGAGAGAAATAACAAGCACTTGGAAGAGGAATCCAGACACTCTGAGACCGTCTTCCGAGACAAGTCGGGCTGCAAGCGGGACCTGGTGCAGGAGTGGCTGGAGCAGAGGAAGAAAGAAGAGGCCAAGTCTGAGAGGGATGAGCAGTATGCCAAGTGGGGAAAGGGGCTGGCACAGGGGAGGCAGCAGCAGCAGAACGTGGAAGATGCAATTAAAGAGATGCAGAAGCCCCTGGCTCGTTATATTGATGACCAGGACCTGGATCGAATGCTGAGAGAACAAGAGAGAGAAGGAGACCCCATGGCTGACCTCATCAAGAAAAGGAAGGCCAAAGAGAACAAAGAAAAGAAAGGTTTGGATGCTGAGTTAAACCCATGTATGGTTTAAGGCCCCAGCAGAGTGGAAATGCAGCTGCTGGTAAATAAATGGCCTGAGACTGTCAGAGGAGTCCTACAGGCCTGCTTCTCTGGAGGCAGTGTTGGAGCAGTAGTTACTTCTTGCCAGTGACAGTTACTGTTATTTGTTAGCTCAGAGAAGCAGGATCTGGTGATTTAAAAATGGTTTTAAACTGAGAAAGGGGAGATTTGGGTTAGGTATTAGGAAAAAATTTTTCACTCTAAGGGTGGTGAGGAACTGGAATGGGTTGTCCAGGGAGGCTGTTGATGCCCCTTCCCTGGAGGTTTTTAAGGCCAGGTTGAATGAGGTTTTGTGCAACCTGGTCTAGTGGGAGGGCTCCCTGCTCATGGCAGGGGGGTTGGAACTTGATGATCTTTGAGAAGCCTTCCAACCTTTATGATTCTATAAACCCCAACAGGCACCAGTTTGCTTGATTTTGTCTCTGGCAGCTTGCTCTGTGAGCTGTTGCACCACGAGTGGTGCCTGTACACACCTCTGGGGTTGATGGTGACAATGTGACTGTGCTGAAGCCCTAAGCAGCTGTGTTGCTCTTTCTGTTTCTAGAAAAACCCCGGTACAATGGACCAGCCCCTCCACTCAACAGGTTTAATATATGGCCTGGGCATCGCTGGGATGGCGTGGACAGGTTTGTGTTGCTGACAGAGTGATGATAAGGGAGCTTTGGCTTCCAAGAGTTCACAGGGTAGAGATTCCTTCCCAGTTACCAGATGGATGAGATGGTCAGCAATAGGAAGGCTGAACATGTGAACTTACAAATGGGTTATGAATATGTCAGCTTGTCTGGGGCAGGAGGGAGGAAGGCTGTTGCTGTCAGCAGGGCTGTGAGCAGCTGCAGCTCAAACCCAGCAGCAGGCAGGGCAAGCTTCCCTCTGTGGGGGGGCGACCTGCGCTTGGAGCCCTGCCTGCAGCCGCTTCGCTCCAGCCAGACCCAGCTCGACCTATCTGCGCCGCCGCACGGTGAGACAATTCCGGCTACCCCAGCTTATAGGGGAAAGTATAATCCTGTCTTACCTGCACACAAATCGCGACCCTATACGGGAACTGCGTCGGGCGTATTCCTCCTCCTTACATCACTTAAATAAGTAAATGAGGTGGGTAACTAAGGTGTACCCATATATATTTCATGTGTTGTAATCACTCCTTTTGAACCTCCTGCCCCAAATTGCTTTGTTTTCCCCACAATAAACCGTGCATTTCGTTGGAAATATTAGTAAGCACTGAGCAAGTTATTCACTCAAAAAAGTCAGGGCATAAGCCCCTGTCTCCTCTGTGTGAGGCGATACCCACGTGTGGATCTCTCAGCACATCCTGATATGCGTAATACACTCCAAAAAGGAGATATAATAGGTCGTGGATCGTGACAGACACTGACCAGCCCTCATCAGCAGTCTCTGTCCTCCAGGATGCTGGCACAGCAAATAGCAGGGAGGTTTCAGCAAGCTCTGGCAGTGGACAAAATCTGTCTGGTTTGCTGCATGCTAAATCACAAAAAAAAGGATGACAAGGGTGTATAATGGATATTTACAGTCACCCATTCCTTCAGCACGTGTTCCACTGCAAGAGAATCCAGCATCTGCTGTTGAAAACTGTCAGTGCTCACATTTGGCACAGAAGGAACTTTGCATCTGTGGACTGCAGTGAAGCCAGAGATCCCAGATGTGAAAAACATGCACTTAGAGGAAGGAACTGCATGTTCTACCTTGGAACATCAATAGCGTTGTGAACTTACAGAAGGAAAACAATTACAGCTTAAAAAAATTGACACAAATGTTTTGTAAATAAAAAAGACTTCATTGCTCTTAGAAATAATACTGAGTCAGTTCCAACTTCAGCTGAAGCCTGCTGGGCATGGACTGGAAGGTAGGAACAAGTAGCATGCCACTTATAAACATGCTAGGAGGCTGTGTGGAAGAGTCCTCACAAAGGAATGCAGCAAATAAAGGTAGGAGAGATGGAAACATACGCAGGAACAGAACACAGTCTAGGAGACCTATGCAATTCCAATACTGTGCTGGCGATGATGGCTGCTGTGAGCAGTGTGGAAATTGTCTGACAGCAGCTGCAGCACAGGAATTAGTCGTCAATAGTTGGCAACCAGAAGGCCTGCAAGAGAGAGAAGAACAAACATCACCAGCAAAACACAAACCTCTCCTACAGCACGCGTCAGGAGCTGATCACTGCTATCTTCCAGAAGCACACAGGCAGAAGACTACCAAAAAGGCAGCAACACCCTCCCAGCATTTGAAGGTTACAATCCTTGCTTACACTGGTTTTGCATTGCACCTTCTCCAGAGCAAGCCAGTCTTACACAAGCTGGAAATACCAGCTGTGTACAGTGACCTAAGGAAGTCCTACTTCTGCATCTGCATTCACAAATGTGTTCAAACACTGGCTTGCCAGGTGTGCTGACCCACAGATCTACCTGCCAGGTAAAGCACAATCTAGGTGGGACAGGCAGGAGCGTGGCTCTCACTGAAGCTTGAGGCAGTACTCATCAGTGGCACTGAGCCTTCTCCAATTAGTATCTAGAAGTGCCAGCACTTATTGAGGAGGGAGGAATTTGAAACATTTTCCTTACCATATTGGAACATGCACTAGCAAAAGTCATGAATTTTGGATTGAACTGCAGGCATGTTATAGGACCTGTGTGTTTTCCATCAAGCACAGCCACCTTCATCCCACTTTCCCCATTCCAAACGTGAATTTTCCCATCCTCTGAACCTGCAGGCAGGAACAGAAAGCAAGATAAGCAACATATATATGAGAGGCTGGTAGAACCTCTTCTGGAAGAAACATGCCTTGTCTTCATAGCTTAACCTTTAAAATTCTCTAAGTATCACTAGGGCATTTACAAAACATGACCAGAGTTTGCACAACTGCATCTCAACAGCAGGTTGGTATCCTTTCCACTACAGACTCAACTACAGAAGACAGTGCAATGCCCTTCTGGCAAACAGGTTAACAACTCTGGTCACATGGTAGGAAGGGAGAGCGAACACCATCTAACTGAGGGGGAAAGGCCCTTGCCAACTTGCAGTGCTGTGCAAGAGGCCAAAACCTGGTGGCAGAGTCACTGTCCACACAAGTTCTTAGTTCAGCCACGGAGAAGATAAACATTTGCTTTGGTAGGCACAGAACAAATCACAGGCTTTACTACTGAGGGTAACAAGATGTCAGAACACTGTGCTAAACACCAGAAGCTTCACTGGAGATTTCAATTCTCCACATTGCTATGACAGGACAGGTTTTTCACTTTTTAAAGGCATTTTGCAAACTCTGAGGCTGGGCATTTAATATTTTTATAATTCAATTCTGATTTAGTCTCATTTTAGATAAGTTTCCTAAAAAAATGCAAGGAATTTCTTCTGCTTCTGTATTTGTATGCATAGGCTTTCAGGGAGGAAAAATTAAGGAACACAACGTAACTATATATAAAGACTGAATAGAAATAAATGTTCTGGAACTTTTTCCACTATAGTTTTCATTTGAAGGGGCACAACAGGAAGGTAAATATGTGCTGTAAAGTGCTCTCCAGACAGACCAAAGGAAGAACCCCCTCCTGCCTTCTCTGAAATCAGGAAGTGCTTGGCCAGAATAAGAAGTTTTGCCAAGTCCATCAGTCATCCAGAAAAAATGAGGATCAGGATACCAATTACCACAAAGTTCAACAAATTTAACCTACCACCTATATAAATAAGAACAAAAAGCAAACGGAACAAAAAGACTGGGCAGCACCACACAAATGTGTCCAACTTGTGTTCATGGGTCCTGCTGGGCAGTAGAGTGACTGAAATGCTTACCCTGGGGTGCTCAACCTGCAGCACCAGGCTTTACAGGAGCTGCCACTGCTTTTTGCCACCCACTTCACACACAAGTCCCTTCTGCAGGGAGTAAGGAAGAGGGCTAGGGCCAGAGATATCATGCTGGGATTCACCAGCTGATGCCTACTGCTTCTACCAAGGGTTAAGCAGAGCTTGTTCCACAGATAAGGGCGGTTTAGAAAAGCCACAGGAACAAAAGGCAGCTGCCCCAGCACACAGCCAGTGCAGGAATGTTCCTGGGAGGTGCAAAAGGAACCAGGCTATGAGCCCTGACCCAGACGGGTGTCATCAGGTAACAGAGGGCAGACCACAACATACAGCCCTAAAACACTTTAAGAGGCTGCATATGAGTGCATCCTAGCCACAGGGTGAGGATCATTGACACAAATTGTGTCAGGTCTCCATGCATTACAATAGTCTGCCCATTTCTTATATTTTTCTGGAATAGCACTCCAAAAGTCTTCTTGCAGGCTTGTTTACCTTTCAGTCTAGAAAACGCTGTGAACTAAGAAACCAGAAAACTGGTTTCTTGCAATGTAAAGAAAGCTTCCATGCACTGTAATATTTAAATACATTCTGCCTCCCAACACAGATACAACTTCAGTCCTACATAACACACCTAATTTCAGAGAACTGAAATGCCTTTCGAGAAGGATTATCTTACCTATCATGATGAACTGAGAGTCTGGTGTGAACGATGCCTCCAGTGTGACAGCCTTACTATTGTTATAACCCTAGGGCACAAAACAGGAGAACACGTGGTAGAGACGGTGTCCACAGTTACCTCACAACCAAAGGGCACCTGCTACCCAAACTAACACCAAGCTTCCAGGAGGTGACACAAGTACATGCTCACCCCAAAGGTGTGCAGGATGGCTCCTTTAAAGGCATCAATCAGTCGGATAAACCCTCCATTGGTTGATATGAGGATGAGTTTGCCATCATTACTGAACTTCAGGCCTGTCCACTCACATGTTCGATCATACTGCATCTTAAACGTAGCAAATGGCCCCTTCAAAGAAAAAAATGGAAAATCTGATGTAGGCTCCATGCACTGCTGCTAACTAGAGTCTGCTCTCAAGCTTAGCTTGGGAAAAAGTTCAAGATTAAAAAAAAAACCAAACAAACCTTTAGTCCTACTATACCAAAGGAAAGAGTTATGGCAAGAAGACATCACTGCATGGGTAAGTTTCAAAGAATGAATCCACAGTATCCATAGCAAAAAGGAAGCACAGTAAGGTTCTTCAATACCAAGTACTCCCATACTCCACCACATTCAATGGCAAAACTTAATTTCACATACGATGAAGTTGTCAAACAAGGCTTCTAATTGAACTTAGAGAAAGTGCCTGAGCCAGTGTTATTGTCATCTGACATTTTGAAAACCATGGAACTAAGCTCAGTGCTTAGCCAGTTCAGCTGCTCCCCCCAGTCCCAGTGTCCTTTGAAATTTCCATTCTTTCTGACAATACCAGCTCCATCTTTGCCAGTGTTCCTTCAAAATGAACCTCAAGGAAAACAAACAAAACACTAAAACAACCTAAACAGGAGTCTGAAACACGTTAACAAGTTAGCAGAATTAAACTTTAACAACTGGTTCAAGAATGGATTTCAGGACCGGGAAACAGCATGTACCTCTGTGAGAGTTGTTCTTGCCAAGCAGGCACTCCAGCAGACTGATCCAGCCTCTGAGCAGTGAGTTTAGACTACTTCTTATAAGCTAAGAGATATAAGAAGCAAAGTTAAGAGTAGCTCACCTTGTCAAAAGAACGGAGATCGTAAAGCTTCACCATTTCAGAATTAACTCCAGCAGCAAAAATCAACCCTTCTGGGTCAAAAGAACACACAGGCTTCCCCTGGAGATGCATTAAACCCTAGAAAACAGAAGGCGCCCAAATTATTTTACAAAACTGATTCTCTTATTTCTACCACAATCCTTTGAGCCACTGTGAGCAGGACAGCAACCCATGGGTGGAACAACTGAATTTCAATTGTAAATATTTATACAGGTTCAGAACTCAGCTTCCTAAAACCAACTCTGACTACTTCAGGTCATCATCCCAAGCTTCCAGCTTGCCACAATGCCACAAATCAAGACCTTATTCAAGCTGTCATCCACTCAAAAAGCACCCAGAGAAGACAGGATGCTGTGGTTGTATTAATAACCACACCAGATAGTACCACAAAACACTGTTGCTGAGATTTGTAACAACGCTCTAACAATTTTGGCTCCAAAGAAGTTGGTAAAAAACTGTTTTGAAAGCAAGTAGAAACATCTCCAGTGAACACAACCACTGAACTTTCCATGCCTGTTTAATTAAAACTCACACAGGAAGCCAACAGACCTTACACGTTAAACAGATTAGTATCAGTGGTTGTTTTTAATGTTAACTTTTCCTTAACTCACATAGTAGAGAAAACTTGAAAAAATGTGGTAAAAGCCAACAAGACAGATAATCAGATAATCTGTATCTCGACTGGCAGGTCAATGTATGTTAGCCAAATGGCTTTGTATGTAACTGTCTGCACATAAATAAGAAAACAGCTTTGATTAAATCAACAAAACATTCAGGAAGTTTCTGCATTTCTAGAGAAGTCTAGAGGCTTTACTGCTTCTCTCTTCTTTTCAAGTTAGGTCAGTTTTCCGTGTGGTCAGGGCCCTTGCAAGTGGGATGGCTCCGGTTTCCTAGTATTTCCAGACACTATGGCTGCCATCTCATGGGCAAATTAAAAACTACAAGGAATGCTTCCTCAGCCTAACTTTGCTGGATGCAGCTTGCAGTTACAGGTCCTAGTTTTACCATTCTTAAAACTTCAGACATGAGCATAAATCACAGAACTGCTGCTGAATTTACAATCCTATCTCATCTCTAGCAACTTTCAGGTTGAGATTCATCCCAAGGGAAATATACACACCAGCACTAAAGAAATAGTCCCAGAGAACAGCAAAATTAAGATTTCTTGTCAGAAAAAGCTCGGGTTTAAGATATATAAAGCCATTTTGTAGGAAATATAATATTTTTTTCCTTTTGCTTTTAGAGTTTCATCATCTGGAAAAAGTGACTGCCATAAGCAGAAATGTCCCAGTGAGATGGGAAAATATGAGAGCACAATACCACGTGCCCAGATACAGGGATAAAACAGTTCATCACCAATAAAAGGGGGAGATTCTATTCCTAGTCCTTCATTCCTGCCCATGCTGCCAGGTCTGGTACTTTTCTCAGCCCACAAAAGCCTGCTTCCACTACAGTAAGTACAGCAAACTATTCCAGCAAAATAAATGAATAAAAGTGAATAGGGTTTGCCTTGCTAGGAAGTTAAATCTACTCATAATCAGGTCTGATGAACAAAAAGGTGATGCAAGGGGCAGGTATATGGCTGCTGAGTTAGATTATCAGTTTCTTCACTAAATTTAATTGCATCAAGGTGTCAATTTTAAACACACTAGAAACACTGAGATAAAATACATCTTCCAGTGCCCCTTCTGCTGCCACTCCCAACCCAGAAGAGATGCTGCCTAAGAAAGAACACTCTCTGCAAAGGACAGCAGCCTGATGAAAAGCTGATAGCACCCAGCTCTCCTCTTGTTTCAATCAGCTGTGGGTATTACTTCTTGCTCTTCCCAGCTTCTCTCTAGCAGAGACACAGGTGACAGTGAGTGGTGTTACCCAATGCAACATATATATTTCAGAGATCTGTGATCGAGGCTCCTTCAGCATTCCAGGAAGGTGTCAACACTAAACCAGCAGCATAAACTTTTGGAAATATTTTTGTTTTATAACAAGCACACATCCATGTTGCATCCTCTAACTGAAAGTGCAACACACTAAACACAGGAACTTGACATGCTACCTGACAATTTGGAGAGCGGAGATCCCAAAGTCGAATAGTTTTATCCAGGGATCCAGAAATAAAAGTATCATCCACTGGAGACATTGAAAGAGCAACCACTCTGCAACACAAAAGCCCATATGCATCAGAGACACTCAAAAGAAGTGTTTCCTGCCCCAAGAGCTGTATACAAGCTCACAATTACCATGAACAGTTCTACAATGTGAATACCAGAGTAAATTGAGTATAACACAAGTCAAGCTCATTATACTCATTATTTCAATTCCTCCTGTACTGTGCCCAAGCCACAACTTACCTCTTTGTGTGCCCCGGGAAATACCGGATGTATTTGTTGTCATGCAGGGAGAGGTATCGGATTGTATCTGAAACCATAAACAAACCATGAAAACTATTAGATCATAACATCAGCGTTATCTAGAAGTAGTCACAGAGTAAAGTCGCTCCCCACAGCAACAGCAATCTTGCCACAGTAAGTCTGGGGTCATTTGATTTGAACTCAGACTTTGAAACACAATCAAGTTTGAAAGGGACATAAAGCAACTTGTTCCCAAGGCAGAACTGGAAATGAAGCACCAGGAAAGATACTCCCTAGAGTCTGAAGTCATGTTACATCTTAAAGGCAAACTATCCTGCAATTTATGCAACTGAATTTCAAAGTTGCTAAAATTTAAGTACCACAGATTTTATTCTCACAAAATTGAGAGTAACACATTAACAGAATTGATACTTTCACTTCATATTTTTTTCCTTACAGCATGAATCTTGCTGTCTTAGGTACACATCCAGCAACTAGGTCTCCAGCTAAGCAGCAAGCACAGGAAATGTGCTAACTCTAGCATTTACCCCAAGAGGAGATAAAGACATGAACTTCAAAGCCAGGACAAAACCATTAAAAAGCAGCAAATCTGTCTTCTCTATTTTTTTCTAATCTGACAGTCAACAGCTCCACACATTCTCTGCACTTAGAGCAGCTCAGCTTTAAGAAGAGGACAGAAGTAACCTAAAGCCTAGTCCACTTAAAGCAGTCTTTAAAATATAGTTTATTAAATTGCAGCAACACCACATTTCTTAAGTGGTGATTTTATTCTTAGCATAGATGTGCATACCAAGAGTTGCCCAGAATTTTGGAAGCTGCAGTTGAGACTCTCCCCCAAGATTAAAACAAATCCTTTTAAGAGGAAAATTATTAAATGACAGAAGACACTTCTTAATGATTCTGTGCAGATCATAGAATGGTTAAGGTTGGAAGGGACCTTAAATCATCAGGTTCCAACCTCCCTGCTATGAGTAGGGACACCTCCCACTGGAACAGGCTGCACAAAGCCTCATCCAACCTGGCCTCACCTCCAGTGAGGAGGCTTCCACAACCTCCCTAGGCAACCTATTCCAGTACCTTACTATCCTCATGGTGAAGAATTTCCTGATGTCTAACACAAATCTTCCCTCTTTCAGTTTAAAACCATTACCCCATGTCCTACCACTACCCTCTCTGGTGATACATCCAAGTGATAAAAGGTGAAGAGCACAAGTTAAACCTCTGAAATCTGAAGGCCTCATCAGCAAAATCCCTTCTCACACTAGTTAAAGGACACAAGGTTAAGCTGTTGCTGGATGGGAGAGACTGGCACGATGCACCTGCACCATACAGTGCCAAGAGACCCTATCCTGCTGTAACCAGTCATCCTGCTGCAGCTTTGAAGACAAACTGAAGGAACAGAAACACAGAATCACAGAATCTGGGGGTTGGAAGGCACCTCGAAAGATCATCTAGTCCAACCCCCCTGCCAGAGCAGGATCACCCAGAGCACATCACACAGGAACACATCCAGGTGGGTTTTGAATGTCTCCAGCAAAGGAGATCCCACAGCCTCTCTGGGCAGCCTGTCCCAGTGCTCTGTCACTCTCACAGTAAAGAAGTTTTTTCTGATCTTTATGTGGAACCTCCTATGTTCCAGTTTGCACCCACTGCCCCTTGTCTCATCACTGGACATCACTGAAAGAGGACTGTTTTACTTTTGACTCAGAAGGATAAGAGCCAACTGGATGCAATACCATTTTAACACCCATGACAGCTACAGTGTTCAGGGCTTCATGAAAGGCTCACTCAGCAAAATTTGGTTTATGTGAAAAAAAAAAAATAATCAAGTTACCATTTCACATCAAGTTGAGGTCAGAGTTCTGAACCATCCTCCAGTATTTGACAGGAAATCTAAAGCTGGCTGAAAAGCTAGAAACATGATGCTGGTGACACACCATTCCAAAAGGCTCCAAGTGACCTCAGGCGACTACCCAAAATGCAAATCCCTAACACCAGTGTCACATCCCATCGTGGCTTGCACCAATATGCTTCAAGAATACTGTTAAGACATCTCTAGTTTTCCCTGCAAGAACTGTCATTACCTGATTCCTGAAGTATCCATTCAGAATTTCATCTTCCTTTGCTAAAGAGGAAGCAGTGGGGAACTGTGATCCTTTGTGCTCCTTGTTGCTGGCAGCGCTCTGTCCCAGGCAAGGCAGTGGCCTGTACAGTTATCTCCTGTACCGGGTGGTATCATAGACCCTCAAACTGTACAAACTACTACCTCAGCCTGGAATCAGGCAAGAGGAACCAGGTTCAAAGGTCTTGAGGAAATCTTCAGGTGTGGATCGGTAGTAACACACAAAGTGCTTGGGAGCAAACAAACACCAGGAACATAGCAGGTTCCTGGGTTCATTTTCCCTCCCGATAACTATGAAACAGGTTAAACACAATGCACCTTGTCCAAGACTCCATGAATTAGGGACTACAGAGCATCTGGACCCCTATAGATAACACGACTGGTTTTATTAAGCTTACAGTTATTAACAGCAACAAATACTTTTTTCAAACTTTTTTTTCACACACTCTTTTTCTTTTCTTCTAATTAAATATTTATCATAATGTTACCCCACAGGATGAAGACTCTAAGTTTTGGTTCTTCAAAGGCTTACCAGTGCTTATTAACTAAAACTCACAATCCAAAATGGCATTAAAAATGGTTCATTAAATTGTTAATTAATTGTAAATTAAATAACAGCCAAGTCAGAAATGTGAATTAAAAAAGGAATAACTTAGTAAAAAAATAAGTTAGTAGACTGTGAAACAGACTAAAAAGGCAAGTGCTTCCCATCACACTTTTAATCCTTTTACACCATTAAATCCAATTCCATTGGAAACTTCCTTGTTCCTCTAGTTTAAATTCCAGCTTGTTCTAGCTTAACCTGACTTCTCAACTCTTAAATTCCATCTGCTCTAAATACTCTTAAATTCCTTAAGTAACCTAGCACACACCACAAGGCACCAGTATCTCTACTGTTAAGCTCCATCACTACAAAGGAAAAACAAAATCTAAACCACTATTCCAGAAATCCTTATTAGTTTACAATGACAATGTTAAAATCCATTTATAAAGTGCTGTGTTAAGAGATGCATTCACTGAAAAACTCTCAAGGCACTGATTACAACAACATTGAGACAAAGTCTGAAATAAGCACTAGTTGTTTCCAAACCTAGGAAGTATTGCCAAATACAGGAATTAATGTACCTATCTGTGCCAGTTCTTAGCTTTGAATTTCAAATTAAACTCCACTACATTAATGGAGAGCTTGTCATGAAGATCTAGAAGCCCTTTGATGTCACCAATTTATAGAGAGTGTAAATATCACAGAACTGACTGTTGAGAAACAGCATGAAAATGGGTGCTTTGTCTGTCACGTGGAAAAAACAGATCAACACCAGCAGAGCTAGTCTCAAAGAGCTCTGTGGCTCCTTCAGGCTTGGCTGGTGATCTGCCAAGTTACCTGACCTTCCTGTCCTCCCTGCTGCCTAAAAAAGAATGGAAGAACATTCCCTCTCTTTGCAGTTGACTTGTGTGTGTATCAAGAGCTACACTTCTGCCCACCTTCTGGCCACATGTTGTTCTACCTCATTTCACACTTAAGAAATTAAAGCACAGAGGCTGACAGGACTGGTATCAAACAAGCAAGTGAACAGCACAATCAAGAACCAAACTTTAATCACACTACCAATAGTTAACTCCTTACTGCAGCAATGAACAAAACTCACAACAGCAAGCTCAAGGCAGTATCATCGAGTTCTGTGTTAAGAGTTGAACATCAGTTCCTGTTTCTGACAGCACATTTAACACTGAGTAGTTGCTGTAATTTTCCCCCAGATCTTTAGAGCTATTTATCCAGGCATGTAGTTTTAAGTGTAAGGAGATATGGAAGGAGACAAGGAAATATGGTCAATTCCAGTGGATCACTTACCATCTATTTTGTTGGAGCTGTAAACAACAGTGTTGGCAGCATGTGTGTACCTGATGAGGTCCACTCCATACTTCTTACTGTACAGTGTTCTCTTTGGTCTGTCAGAAGGAAGCAGAAATAATTGCACTCACTGCAACAGAAACTCTGAAACTTACCATATTCATACATATCATTGAGGTTGTTTCAAGTAGTCAGATATTTTTATACAAAGAAAGAAAAGCATTTGTATTTGATTTTCAAACAAGCATTTTGGTGCTTTTTCCATGACCCTCCCTAGGCTTGAGGAGCTCCCTGTAGAACCTGCAAAATGCACTTTTCTGTCTCCTCCAAAAATTCTTTTTTTCCTATGAAATGTACTTTAAAAAGACTATGAGAAGCTAGTATAATGAGCCCTTAATGTCAAGCAGCACTGCTTCATCATTCCCTTGCCCATCCAAATCTCTAATTCACCTGCTGTTTATTTTAGATCAAGCATAGTTTATGTTACTGTTTGTTCTATGTTACTTCAAATCCTATAACAGGCTGTCTCATTCAGAATAGGGCTTCTTGATGTTAACAGATATACATATAGACTAGTGGTCTAAACAAGCAACAGTAACACAGGGACTCTTAAGCAACGCAAGAATTATATTCATATCCAATCCTAATCAAAGCATGAAACTCAAATTTAACATTTTATGACAAAATTAAAAACATTCGGGTAAGAGTGCAGACAACACACAGAACTGGGCTTCTAGGGGTCTGGCAAGCAAGTGATGTGCTGCACCACTTCAAATTTAAACTGCCAAGTAAACAGTGTGGCTGGTTAATAAGCACACCTTGCAGCAGCAATGTCTGAGTGGCACAAGGCCACCACCACCCTCCTTCCCTTTTTTTCCTCAACTGAGGTAGCAGAGTAGTTTCAAACTTGAGCAGTCAGCCCACAAGGGTACTGATCAACATCGGAAATCATACAGTCTCTTCCGGGAGTTATTTTTAATCCAGAAATTCATAACTCTGGTTATTACACAGGCCCACAAAATGTTACTGGCACAAAGACAATAGCATGGGAATGGAAACAAACAGCAGGAGTGGTTTAAACCAATACTGCTACCGAAAGAAAAGTTCATCAGACTACACCCTCAGACAAGGTATTTCTGAAACTCAACTTTTTCCTTGTTTTCATTAGCCTCAAATTGACACACCCGAACTACAGCATGAGTTGGAGACTTTCCATATCAGAACAAAAATATATAATTATCCTTAAATATTAAGTCTCAAACAGCAGAAGCCATAGACTTTCAACTTCACAAAACTTGCTGGGGCCAAACTTCCATTAACTGAAAGCCAATATAGCAAGTGTAATTAAAACCCATGCACCACCTGTACCACTTAGGCCAAATCTCAACAGATTCTTCCCATTCCTCCAGCAGACTTTAAAATCAGTTTTTCAGATGTAAACATGCTACAAAATGAAAACAACACATCAAATGTAAATTTAGACACCAAAATTCTGAACCTCATGTTTGATATACTTCCCCATACTGCTCTCTGTAGTTACCTCAGTTACACAGTTGTCCAGACGGGGAAAAAAACAAAACAACAACAAAAGAATCCCACCAACCTCAACACACACTAAAGAGTCTCATGCTTAGTCTGGTTCTTCCTTATCTATGAAACGTTTCAAGCTTAGAAGCTCTAATTAGAATAAATGAATGTGTATCAAAGAATACAGAGGCAAAATAAAGTTCAACAGATGGACTAAAAAAGATTTACCAAAGAGACAGTACTTCTGTGTTTTAAGAAAGGTGAAGATTTGATGTAAGTTGATGCACGCAGAAATATGCCGCTTCATACAAGACCAAATGCCTGCTCCAAATCAACTATTGAAAAACATAAACAAGAAAACTAAGTTTCACATATTTTTTTAAACAAATCACAATCACTAAACACAATTCCAAGTTTAAGGGCTAACTATTCAGCCCACTTGCAAAACAAGCAATATCACCACAGAAAAATGCTTTATGAGATCACAGTCAAATCTGCTACAAAGGTGAAAAGAAACACAAGGGGAGATTTGTGTTTGATCTGAATCACCTCTAGTGAGATGGGGCTTGGTTGTACTGGTATGGCAAAACAAAGTAAACCAGGTGAGGGTGTAACTAAAGTATAACCAAACACGATTGCATTTTTAATTCTGCCAGAAGCCCTCACAACAGAGGAAAAAAAACCCAAAACCTCAACTTTTGTCACTTTTACATGGGGAAAAGTTTTAAAATCCAGATCACTTGCTGAATTAAAGTATCCTAAAGTATCTTCTACTGAAAACCCAGCAAGCAGGATGCTTCTTCCTCCTGGCCATTATACTCATAGGAATGACATACATAAGACGACTTCCAGGTCCTTGAAACAGCAGTTTAAAACAAAAACAAACAAAAACCAACACTCCAAACTACTGGCCTGAAACTGCCAAATTCCACCACAAGAGCAATAATTCACAGGTTTGATTTTTCATCTATACAGGAATCTTCTGTGACAAAGTAATTCATAGCTAAAACTTTCCAGGTAAGAGAAAGTGTGTCTTGCATCTGTAGGTCCCTTTAAAAATTACACACTTTTAAGACAATCGATAGTACATGAGAAACTTTCAAGTTAATTTTACAACCATGAGAGTGACACATCCTGAAGCAGGGGTTACCTTGATGAAGCTCCTCTCACTGCCCTGTAGCATTACAGCAGACAACCATTGATCTTCTACATTTAACTTCATTAAAGCAAAGCCTCTGACTGTAAAGCATACATCAGGACTACATGGAGCCAGGGATGAAAGGACCAAATGCCTCCCAACCGTTCATCAAACTACTCTTTACAAGTTTGAAAGGGAACAGCAATCAATACCATCTGCATTAACACCACTTAGCCCTTTTACTACTGTATATCATTAGGATCTAAAATACAATCCATGTCAGACACCATACCTATAAAGTTACCTATTCTTACATTGAAAAAATTAAGTAATTTTAAATAAGAGTTCACTCTACCTCAATGTGTAAAGCAAACAACCTAATAGAATGTAAAACAACACCTAAGTGGCCTAGAGAATTAAGAGAACACAGGATGCAGTCTTTCTAACACAGCAGATATGATGTCTTGGTCTACTTGAAAGAGCAGGAAGATCAAGAATACCTGGTTTACTAGAAAACATGTGCAACACTGACACATCTACCTCCTGGTACTCCCAAGCCAGTTCTTTTTCATTCCTGTATTGCCCTGTCCTTTTTATCCCCTCTCCTACGACACACATGCTCATTTTTCCTTCATCTTCTGTAGGTAGGTGATGCTCTGTTGTATTCACTCTATAAAGAAAAAAAAAAACCAAACAAAATCCAATAATCTCAGAATTACATCTCTACATCAAGCAGCCCATGAAAACTAAAACTTAACATTTAAAAGACTTCGAAGCAGCCGAATATTTTAATGGGTAATGAAATAATTTGGCTCGATCTGTTCCAATTCTCATAGAATACAAATGCCTTCAGCATAAGTTCCAAGACACCAAGTGCAAGTGTTACTAGAGGTCTGACTTGCATGTTTTTATCCTCTGAACAAGAACACCATATCTCAAATGCTGTGCAAATTTCTGGGGTTTTATCCATAAGACAGGACTGACATTGCATGAGTAACAGAAGAAAGATAAACTGGACAACTGTTCAGTGAGAAACACATACCCCTTAATTCATTACCTCTAACTAACTGAAACCAACAAACTCCTTGACTGACTAAATATAAATTAAGACAACATTGAAAGATATATGTAAAACACACATGTATTTTAACCGCACTTGACAGATATAAATACAACTAGAAAAAAGGATTTAAAGCACAGAGGACCACCTTTATCTGCAAGGTTCCCAGACACCACTTAGGATCTAGGTTTTAAGGAAAACATCACGTTTTCAGAAGTTATAGTGAGCACACACTACACCACCTTCACCTTTTGGCTTAAAGCATTTATCCAAAAACTTACACTTAAATTAGGTTGTTTTAAGTGACACATTAACATTGCTCTCTATTTCAATTAGAGACACTTAAGCACAGAAAAGCCCGAGCAGTCAGTTTGTGTATTTCTAACAATTCCGAGGCCTGGAAATGTGACCAGACTCAGCGTCTTAAGCTTAACAACTATTTAGTTCTCACAGCAGCGAACTCTCTCACACGTGGGAAATTACCATCGCTGACTCCAGCCTACCAGAAACAACCAGCAGACTCACCCGTGGTGCAGAATAAAACACGCTGACCCATCTCTGCGCCCCACTTTAACCCTTTTTATACACACACAGCAGATACCGTCGCAGTTCCACCTACAAGACCACTAAAAAAAAACAGTAACTACGAGCAAAACCCTCTCAGCCTGCGGCCAGACCCCCCGCCTCCTCCAAGCAGCCGCAGGGGCCGGGCTCGCCTCCTCGAACGCCCCAAGGGACAGCAGCCACAAAGAGATAGCTTAGGGACAGTCTGGTTTGCAGTAGAAGCTGCTATGTG
>NW_009952968.1:331692-349458 GCF_000747805.2 Chaetura pelagica | reverse complement strand
CCCCCCCCTTTTTCAGTTCAATTATTACACATTTTTATTTCTCAGTTGTTGTTTTTTTTAATTCTAAAAACGCCTCCGGCAGCACCGCGGCTGCAGCGCGCTGGTCTCACGGCACGTAGTGTGAGGTAGCCAAGAGAAGCACCGAGCTCCCCTGTGGGAAGGGCTCCTTGGCCTTGAGGCTGCGGTTCCAGCTCGGACACCCGGGAAGTGGCTCCTTTTCTGTCATGGCTCTGGATGTCACGCTCAGGGTCCCTGTCTCCCTACACCTCTTCCCTTAAAAAGCTGAAAAGTTCTTCCTGGGATATAACAACACCTTAGAGAATCTCCCACCCCATGAAGACTTCCAGCCCCCTGCTATTTTAGATGTGGAAGAACAAATCTTGTGTCACTTTGGTCTTCCAGAAACTCGGAATCGAAAGAAAAAAAAACAAAACCAAAACATAGGTGCCTTCAGACATTTTAATTGCATCATAGTCTCCAGAATAGAGTTTTGATTTTGCTCTTAGAATATATTGCCCTCCTGTGGTCAAACAACAGTAAGTCTGGGAACTGCTGTCACAGGTCTGCCTGCACATCATTCAAACATGCTCAGTTACTTTCTGTGCTGGTATGATTTAGTGAAACAAAAGTCTTTTCTGAGGTTCCTTGCTCTTCCTGTTTTCTTACTGGAGTTCTCTGTTACAGGTTTAGAAATCTAACCTGATTCACCCTGTCATGCTGTGCTGGGATTGGCTCATCAGAGTGATTCACCAATCTTTACTTTGAAAAGGAGACAAGATTTTCTCATCAGAGTCTAGGGAGACTCAAGAAAAGACTTCTTGGTTACTTCCCAGGGTCTCAGGGTCAGCTGCCCCATTGCAGGTCAGTTCCAAACCTACCCCTGATTTTCATCTGATGGGAGATTTCAGGACAGCATGCCTGTTGCCCACTGTAAATGGCATGATCAAAGCCTGGATTATCTCATGTGGGCCCTGAAGGTGACTCACCAACACCACCATAAGACAATTTCCTTCAAAACACCTACAATACTTAGCTAGGTTTTAGAGTTGTATAACACCGTGGGTTGTTGATTTGATATTTTGTCACTCCCTTTTAATTCCTTCTTCTGCCTTTCTTCCTAATAATTGGAACTTAGTTTGTCAGTTTATACCAGGCTGGAATTTATCTGGCAGGATAATTGAATCTTCTAGGAAAATGTCACATTAAGTAGGATTTATGGATAATGCCCCTGCAAAACTAGTTATTTGGAAAAAAAATGTTTAATTGCTGCTTGAGTAATAGTGATCAAGTGCAGTCATTCTACCCATGCATTTCTGTATTAGATCCCATCATAACCTCACAGTGCAGACCCGTGTGTGCTCACCTGGGTGGACATGAATTTCAGAGGTGCTTCTGGACACTGCTCAGGTTAGTGTATTTCTCTTGGACTCTGCTGGGAGTGATGATTCTGGGTGGGTGATGGTTATGGCTGAAGGCTTGTGTGGAGGACTCGTGTCCTACAACTTGACATCTCTCCATGGGTTCTTCAAACTAAGCACAAACCCTGTCCCTGCTGTTACAAGATAGAGTCACAGAAGTGTGAGGAGAAAGGACCTTTGGAGCTACCTGCTCCACCCTTCTTCTCAGTACAGCACCATCCAAAAGGGCAAGATCAGCTTGGCCATGGTTTGTCTAATCAAATCCTGAGAACTGCCTAGCATGGAGACCACATCTTCCCAGAGTGGCCTGATCCCAGTGTGACCCTTTGGATAGGGAACCTTTTGCAGATGTCCATTGTGAGCATCCTGACTTGCAAATTGTGGCCACAGCTCTTTATACTTTCTGCCACTACCAAGAAGTGTTAATCTCTGATGTCTTTCAAACCACCCTCCAAGTAGTTGTAGCTGCTATTAGGTTGTTCCTTGGTTGGTTTCACCACTTGGTTCCCAGCCTGATGCAGGGGGATCCTGCCTCAGCAGCAAAACTTCACACTTCTCCTTGCTGAGGTTGAGGTTTCTGTTCTGTTGGTCCTGACCTTCAGTTTATCACAGTTCCTCTGGAAGGTGTCTCCAACGACACTTCCCCCAGATGAGCACTCTGCAGCCTCCTCCAGGTCACTAACGAAGCTGTAGGGTGACATGAACCCCAACAGAGTTCCTGTTGACTGCCAGCTGTCAGCTGGATCCCAGGCCACTGATTTCTACCCAGTGGTTGGGCTGTTTTTCAGCGAGTCTGAACAGTGTGTTTGCCCAGCCCACCCTCCTTCAGCATGCTCACCAGAATGGTGTCCAAACCCTCACTGAAGTCAAGGTAGATTACAGCTGCCACTTTCTGCTTTCCCCATAGCCTCTTGTCTCAGCATAGAGGGCAGCAGTAATTGTTATCCTGTGACTGATTAATGTTCCTGGCTCCTTCTCCTCTTTTGTTGTTTCCAGCTGAGGAACTCATAATTTTTTACTATTAATCCAAAGAGCACGACCTTATATTTAGCAGTACTGAATTTCAACCCCTTTCTATTATTCCAGACCTCAAGGCTGGCAACTTTTCAACTTCTCTAGAATACTATGATTCTTCCCTGTATTTTAAATGACTCTCAACTTTAATTGCAAGTTGACTCAGAATAGGGGAGTTTGAGAAATTACAGCATGGAAGGAAGTAGACTTGGCATGAACTTGGCTTCAGGGTAGTGCTGTTCTGCATTGAGCTACAGAAGGATGTTTCAATGAAAAATTTTTCTTCCCTGCAATCCCCAGTGCATGGGAAAATCAATTCCAAAAGGTATATAGGGAGTGAAGGGAATGTGACCTAGAAAAAATAGTAAGATGCATATGTCAAACCCAGTTAATTTTTTTTTTCCTAATGATACTGATCTATATATATAAAATGCTGAACAGAACACTTATCTTCCTTGTGTTTGGCCTTGGGCTACACTCCTCATCAAAGGCAAAGAGACCCTGTTGACACTTTCCTGGTGAGTAAATCAGTCATGAGAGCAACATATTTCTTTTCCAAGAAACATACAGAAAGCCATGTCTTGGAAATTAGGATTCCTGGATTTCCCAGAGCTCAGCATATTCTTGAAACAAAGGTATTCAGACTCCATCCTACTTTCTCCCTTGCCTGCCTGGAAAACCCTCTGGTCTCATTGTATTGCTTCTGTCCACCATCATCCTCTTTCCCAGTTATGGATGCGGGAGCACCAGGGTGAGCAGGGGCAGAAGGACATTTCCCCCTGTCCCTACACACCCACTTGTGTTCTGGACCCTTCAGAGCCGACTAGTGATGAGTTCCTCCATCCAGGCTGCAGACATTTTCTGTTTTACAGCATGTAAATGAGGCAGTGCAGTAATTTTATGCAAATCCATGTGCAGATTAAAAAATTAATCAAATTCTGAAATTTTCATTTGAAGAGATTAGTCTTGAAAAATCCTCCTTCTAATCCTCCCAGAATAGTCACTTGGAACAAACCTTCACTGCTTTGTTTTGCTCCTGGGTTCAGTGCATCTCCTGGAAAATTTTCTCATAATGCTTTTGGGACCATCTGGAGCAGCAAGTTTGAGTTTGAGCAGGGCTCACCAAGCAAATTAAAGTTGATATATCAGATGATAGAAGAGATGTGTCAGTAAGTGGAAACATGGGAGTTTAGGGCAGTAAAATCTCTGCTCTGTTGTACTTCATAGGTAAACTCCCAAGGTAATGCATGAAAAATGGAAGGAAGCCTTGGTGAGTCTAACGGTAATTTATGTACCAGGAGGCCAGAAGAAAGTCATGTAGCGAGAAAAACAAGTAGCAGGAGACCCTGTTAGGACTTGCTGTGTCTGATAGTTTACTGGTGTAACAAAGACGTAATCCATCTTTTGGAGCTTGAGCTCAAAATTATCCTAGAACAACTGGGGGTTTGATCCAGTGCCATCTCCAATTGTTTCTAAGCCTCTCCGGCATTCTGGAGTTGACCCTGGACACAGTGGACCAGCCACCACTGCCAGACTGGGGGAAATCCAGAGATGTCCCAATGACATTAAAATAAACTAATTTTGGCCCCTGAACACCTCAGTTGAATTAGCCATCCCAGAGCATTAACATACAGTCTCCTCCCATCTGGCAGCACCTGAAACACTTGGGATGTGTGACTGGGTTGGCCTGCAACAAGTCCAATTGTCCCAACTTGAAGACAACCACAATCCTGTGATACAAACCCTTGAACAAACTTTCAGACACAGTACCTGGAATAGCTCCAGGCTCCCCAGTGATGGCAGACTGGCCCCTAGAAGGGAGTATTTTTCTGGCTTTCAAGTACCTGCAAGGGAGAGAGATGCTGGCTCATTTTTCTCACTGCACAGGCATGGCCAGCTCATTTGGTCACTGTTTTCCTCCCCAGTGTGACTCCAAATTTGTGGCTGAGACTGTGCCCCCTGTGTCCCTGCTTTTGGTCTCGTGCCACCATCCAATTTACCTGGCAGCTTACCACATTTCTGCCCCTGGTGCTGGATTGTTTCTGTCTCCCTCTGACTTTGGCTCCTTGCCTGCAGGATTGCTTTTATTAAAAAGTTAATGAAAGGTAATGCAAACGAGCTCTTTGCCTGTATTTGATCACAGTCCAGCTCCTCTCCCTCCCTCTTTTCCCAGAGATGGTGAAAACGAGGAGCTGTGGTTTTGCTGCTTTTTGTTGTGAGAGTTAACAGAGGAAATTTCTGCAGGCTTAGGAGGAGCCCTATGAAGAAGGAGCTTATAATGGTAATGCACGCAGACAAGTATGTAGATGGTGAACGTTATTCATCAATGAAAGCTGAGGAAGTTTTCATTTAAAGGGGATTAATCTAAATCCCTTACAGTCCTGCTTTCTTGGGAACAGGCAATTCTTAGCATAATTCCTCTCCTAAGCTTAGTGCAAACTTCTAGAAATTTTTCCAAAGGACTTTCTATACACCAACTCCAAATTATCTCCTGCAGGGACAAAGGGAAGGTGTGAAACCTGAGCCCCACTAGTGCCTACAGCATGTCACCTTGTATCCATGCAGAAGAGAGCTTGTTCATCCCCAGCCAAGGTTCCTCCCAGCCCACAGTGGGAAGAAGAAAATGCAGGGATGAGAGGATGTCATTTCCCCACGTGCAATGCTCAGCAGCTAACTGGCAATTACATTCTTTCTAGACCCACCATCCGTGGATGGAGTCTGAGAGCTGCCATTTGGGTTATTTTGCTTTCCAAGGCTGCCTATGCCTTGGTGTGGGGTCATGTTCAGTTCTCTTACCTTCTTTTTAAAGCCTTAGTAAAATGAGTAGGAGTTTTATTATTTTTTCTAATACCTGCAGTGGATTTCATAGCACTGATTTACAGCCGTTCCCTGATGACATTTAGTACCCGGTGCCTCAGACTGTATAAATAAATTACATAAAAATGGATTTGTGGCATCATTAGCAGCACCCCCATTCCAAGGGGGGCCTCCAGTGAGCCTGCATGTCTAATCAGAGCTGACAAGAAGCAGAGTTACACACTGAGACCTCCTGAGCTCATGGGGCTGGGCCAAATTCAGCTCTCTTTTGCATTGATGTAAAGTTGGATAACCTCTGCCTGCAAGGGGGTTTTACACCAGATTTACTCTGCATTTACACCTGAGTTCTGAGATCAGTGTCAGGCAGTGTGCCCTCAAATCCCTTGAAGGAATGGAAAGACACGTGCTGACTCCAACAGGCTCTGGATCAGGCCTCAATGGTTAAAATATAATCTGAGTTCAGAGTGCAGAAAATAGATTACATGCCTGCTATTGTAGGGAAGTGCTTTCCAGAGCAAGCATTAGCAGTATGTACACAAGTGCTAGATGAATGAAGCTGGCATCTATTTTCTTTCAGCTCCAGTAGGAGAGGACTGCTTTTAAACAACTCCTGCCTGCTGTGTCGTGTCTGGAGCTGGAGCTGAGTGGAGCCACCAGGAGGGCACATGTGACAGGATCCACAGTTGCAGGTCTGGTTATGCTCAATTCTCCAGGTCTTCAGGGTCAGCCATGCACAGAAACATCAAGGCAGAGCCTGTTAAAAGCTGTGGGGCTTAAGTTTCTTGAACTCCTCTGGCTCCATTTAAGCCTTTTTTTCCAACTACTTCTGCAGACTCTGTGTGGCTCAGATGAGGTGACCTGGGACATGATGCACCTCTGTTTTGTAACACCTTCCTCTCATTGCCCTGTGCTGCCAGGTGAATGGGAGACTTGCTGGGAACTGGGAACAGAGATGCTTATCTCAGTTCCTGAGGTGTACAGCTGATTTCACTCGTGTTAGCAGGGTTACTCTGGCCCTCATTTTACGACGGTTGAGGCCTGGTGGCAGCACCAGCTGCCATGAAGTTCGGGAGTTGAGTAACAAAGTGGTCAGGACACCCTGTCTTCTATCTCTCCTCGTGCTTGAAAAGCCAGTCCTGACCAGTATCTAAAGGTAGTGTAGATAAGTAGTTTAACTGCCCTGTGTTCTGCCTTTGAATTCTGTTTCTCTTAAGCACTGAGCCATTTTTTTTCTTTGGCAAACCTGTGACTCTCTAGATAGTTTTATATGCAAGTCCCTTGACCAATAGATTTCAGAGTGTGCCCAACTTTCATTTCCTGAGAAGGTCCTTGTGTGGAGGTTTTCACAGAGCTTTTGGGTCCTTGCAGGAAAACAAGGCAGATGTAGACCCAGAGGAGCTGCTGGAGAGCTTGTCTGGCTTAATGATTAACACTTTGCAATGCTCTGGGAGTGTTAGGACAAAGAGACCTCTGGACTCATGAGCTCTCCCAGAAGAAGCCAGCCACTGGCCTTGCACCAAAACACATCCATTTACTAGAGAGAGAATTAACTCTCTCAGGTAATTTGAATGGGTCTGTGATCAAGTGTGTTGCCTGGGCTGCCTCAGTCTTCTGGCACTCTGCCTTAATTGCCTACATCATAATTGCCGTGAGCAGGAGAGATGCAGATCACACAGATCTTTGATCCTGGGAAACCAGCAGTGGAACTTGCTGCCAGTTAATGGAGAGAAAGAGAAATGTTGGAAGGGAGTAGATGTGTGCATGCTGGCAGGGGCTGCATTTCCTCTGTCACAACAAGCATCTGCCCTTGAGCAGTTGAGATCCTATGGTCCACACTCATCTTTGTTGTATATAATGCTAATATTCAGTAGAGACTAACTCAAATGGGAATTCACAGACATGGCAACTTGGCCTGGATCTGAACTCCTATTTGGGCTCTAAATGTGATTTTAATGGATAATGAGAGGACTAAAAAATAAAGGCGAATGAAGCTTTGTGTTAATTTGCTGTTTGGTGGGGGAGCCTCATTACTGGTCTCCCTGTGGCCACCAGCAGAAAGGAATCAGGCAGCCAGCAAGTCTGTTTTTTCTCCAAAGCTCATGTGTGATGCTGCAGGGACACGTGGGGCAATGTGCAGCCAGAGAATGAGATCAGCATTTGGCTGGCCTGAGAAAGGGAGTTAGCACAGTGAAAAGCTGTTCCCCTCAGATGCCCTGCTCTCTCCAGGACAGAGAGCAGCTTCTACAGTCTGGAAAGGTGTCAAACACTGTGCAAATAGAAATGATGGCTTGCCAGTAGCAAACCTACAGTGAAAAAGAACATGGCTGGCAGGGCTCACCTTCCCTGCAGGAGGTGATGGGATTGCAGGGGGACCACAAGCTAGCAGGTAGTTTGAATGTGGCACTGTCCTGCCTTCCCACCTGCCTAGGGAGAGGTTTGAAAACACTGCTGGTGTGTCACCTTCATCTAGAGGAAACATGAACTAGAGCTCCATGGCTCATGTTATTGCCTCCCTGCTCTCCCTGTGACAGTTCTGTCTCTTCTGCTAGTGTTCACCTTCCCTTGCAGGTTGGAGGGTGGAAGTGTCCCAGCTCTCAAGGCCTTGCCAGTGTCAGCAGAGTGTGTACAAGCCCACCCCACTGCCCTGGGCAGCATGTCCCTCCATGAGCACGCACTGTACCTCTTCCGCAGCGCCGTGGGCACTGTCCGGCCAGCTCCCATGCTGAAGAGTGCTGTGAAGCTCCAGGGAGGCAGATGCCCTCAGCTGCTGGTGAAGGGCCAGGCCTTTCCAGTGAAGAGGGACCTGTACCTGGTGGGTTTTGGCAAAGCTGTGCTGGGAATGGCCGCGGCAGCAGAAGAGATCCTGGGAGACCATCTTGTTCGGGGAATCATCAATGTGCCGCTAGGCATCCAGGAGAGCCTGCAGCGAGTAGGATTGCAGTAAGAGGGGGCTATTGTCTGGACAGTTTGTGGAGGGACAGGCTGCCAGATTTGTCCTCTGTGGGATGCTGGTGTGAATCCCTTCAGTTCTTTCCAGCTGCCCTCGCTCTGGTGCCCATCCCATCCACCACATTGCCCTGGGGTTCAACATGACCCAGTGGCATTAGTGACAGAGCCCAACACTTGCACTGGATGTGCTGCCTCTCGCCCTAGGGAAAAGACTCAGCAAAGGCCACCTCCCTGTCCCCATCACTCACCATGCACCAGGCCCAATTCCCTGCTGAGTGACAGCCTGGCTACCTGGGTTGGTGCACGTGTCAGTGGTGTGATACCTCTCTTACCTCACCAGGGAGATGCTCCTGAAGCCACACAGCAAAATCCAGGTCATTGAAGGTGCCAAGAACAATCTCCCAGACGCAGAGGCTCTGAAGGGAGCAGTTGCCATCCAAGAGCTGGCTGAGGGCCTGACTGCAGAAGACCTGCTCCTTGTGCTCATCTCAGGTATCATGGGGAATCCAGGGAATGGACTCTGCTCAGGGCCCTCCAGCTGCCTGCCCACATGTGGCTGTACAGCAGAGAATCACTGTGTTCTGCTGGCCCTGTCAGCACTGACATACCTCTGGGATGAGACTGAGAGTCTGTGAGAGAAGAGAGACTGAGCTGTGCAGTCTGGTCCCTGTAGTTGTGCCACCACTGTGAGATGACACGTCTGGGCACAGCCTACTAGCTGCTTTCACCCCTTACCAAGATGATGCTTTCTTCCTGTCCTCTCCTTGTATTTGGGGATGCAGACTTGGAGAAGCAAGCACCTGGGGGACTTGCATGCTCTGAATTCATGCAGGCTTGTAAATCTGTGAGCTAAGATTTGGGACTGATCCTTCCCAAGGCTTTGCTGTGTCCCAGCCAGTAGAAATGAGGCCCTCAGGTTCTGATGCAGTGAGCTGCATGCCTTGCAGGGTCAGCCCTGAACACCCCCAGACCCTGTCTGCTGGACCTCCAGGCTCTCCCCAGAGCCAGGGCTGTGTAAGGAAGGTGGATATTGTGCATCAGAGGGATGCAGTGACATCACTCTGGCCTGATCTCAGCTGAGTGAGTGGGTGTCACAGGGCAAAAGCATACAGGGGCTCAGAGCAGCTCTGTAAACCCACTGGTCTCCTCTGCTGAGTGATTTTCCCTCTGGTTCCTCTGTGGATGCCACAACCCAAGCTGGTGCAGAGAAAAATAGTGCCACTAGGCAAACACCCAAGTGACTGGTATCTAGCTGTGCTTCCCAGGGATTCCCCTGGGCTTCCTCCTGTCCTTTGGCTATGGGGATCTCCAAGAGACTCCTCAGCCCTGCAGGGAGCCTGTACAGGATCTCCCCAGGGCTGCAGCTCCCCATGCACACACACTCCCACACAGCAGCCGGTCCCTGACTGCTCCTGCCTCTCAGCTAGATCCCTGGCTATTGACTGAAACAGGCGTTTGCATTTGTTTTTCTTGCTCATCATGTTTTATTGATGCTGATTTGTCTCAAACCTCTGAGACAGCTTTGCCTTTTGACAGTAGGTTTCAGCTGTACTTCTTTACATGTTCTCTCAGATCTTTCTACTCGTTTTTTCCATCCATTCCACAATTCCATTAGAACCTTTTTACTTGCCTCCTTTTCTGCATTTCCAGTGCTCACTTGTATCAAACAGGATTCCCATCAATGAGGCTGTCACCCTGGACTCCCAGTGTGCTCTGTTTCCTTTTCTGTTTCTCTCTTCCCCGTTCCTTTCCTGCAGGACTAGAGGAGTGCAGTTCAGCACTTTCTTATCTTGCTGCAGGCGTAGCTGGTGTTTTTACACACTGTCCTGAATAAGTGGAGCCAGCAAAGCAAGCACTGTCTCCATCTGCTCAGCACCAACTGCTGTGCCAGTCATGGAGGCTGTGCTCCCCCACATCCAGGCTACCCTTAAAATCAGTGTGACAACACGCTCACAGCCTGATGTAGCAGGGACAGTCATTGCCAGCCCTTCTCTGTCATCCCTGCAACACCCTGGTCTGGTGAGGTTTATGCTGCCTGGGTGAAGTGCAGCTGACTGCAGACAATGCAGGGCAGCACTGAGGAAAGCCTATTGGTGAAGACAAATTCTCCAGAGATGTTAGTATAGTTCCCCCTCCAGTGACCTCTGCCTTCCCTCTATACACTGGTGAGGTAGGAGGAAAGGCTGCTCCTGCTCAAGCACTGGACAGCCTCGGTTTCCTCCTGTCTCTTCTGCGTCCTAGGGGGTGGATCGGCCCTCCTGCCTGCTCCCATCCCTCCCATCCTCCTCCAAGAGAAGGAGAAACTCACAAAGATGCTGGCTTCCCGAGGAGCTGCCATACAGGAACTGAATGTTGTCCGGAAGACTCTGTCCTTGCTGAAGGGTGGAGGGCTGGCCCGGCTCGCATACCCCGCACAGGTAACGCACAGGAAAAGCCTCTGCTTGCCCAGAGATCACCCTCTCCCCTCAGGGAGGCAGAGATGGAAGAGGGGAAATTCATTCTTAGCAAATGTCAGCTGTTCTATCACAGCAGTCAGCAGACCCCAGCCTTCTCCCAGCAGGCACTTCCAATGGGCTGGTGCTCCACAGCAGTGCTTTAGGGGGTGGCTCCAACTCAGGGCTTCCCTGGGGACTGTTCTCAGTATGTGCCATTGCCTGAAAAGTGCAGTGGTACAGGTTACATCTTCCAGTGCAGTGGTCCAGTATCAAAGACATTGTAGATCTGTGGGTTTTAAACGGCAAGGTGACTCTCACAGGACTGTAAAACAAAAATGGACCAAGATCCACCCCCATTTCCATCTTCTTTGATATGTGAGTGGCACAAGCGTAACTCAAAGCAGCACTTATGCCAGGGCTCTTGTGTGGTTACCTGTCTCTGCCTCCCAAAGTGATCTGTGAGCATTTCTCTTGGTAGGTGGTGAGCCTCATCCTTTCTGATGTGATTGGTGACCCCCTGGACATCATAGCGAGCGGGCCCACTGCCATCAGCTCCCACGGGGTCCAAGACTGCCTTCAGATACTCACCAAATACAACCTGCTGCACAACTTGCCCAAGTCAGTGGAAACAGTCCTGTCCAGCTCTCCCAGCAAGCCCGCTGCTCCAGAAGACTACTCCCACGTTTGCAACATCATCATTGGGTCCAACAGGCTGGCTCTAGATGAGGCCCAGCGCCGGGCCGAGGGCCTGGGCTATGCAGCCCTGGTCCTGAGCGCAGCCGTCGGCGGGGAGGTCGGGCGCGTGGCCACGCTGTACTGCCAGCTGATCCAGCTGGCCTGCCTGGGCCTCACCGGCCTGGGAGAGGGGCCCCTGGCTGATGAGGTGAGGGGGAATCTCCTGCAGCTGGTGGCAGAGCTAGAGATCCCAGGTTTGAACCTTGCCGAGTTTCTACAGGCGCTGCAGAGATTAAGGCCTGAAAGACCAGTCTGTATCCTGGCTGGTGGAGAAACCACAGTTCAGCTTCAAGGAACTGGCAAGGGAGGGAGGAACCAGGAGCTGGCCCTACGTGTGGGGCTGGGGCTGCACAGGGCACAGGCCACGGTGGGCAGTGGACACCCTGGGAGGTGTGAGATCATCTTCCTCAGTGGGGGAACGGATGGGCAGGATGGGCCGACGGAGGCGGCGGGAGCCTCCTGCAGCCCAGAGCTGGTGGGGGAGGCTCTGCAGGAGGGCCTCAACGTGGAGGCCTTTCTCAGCAACAATGATTCCTACACGTTCTTCAGCCAGTTCCAAGGTGGCCGTCACCTCCTGGTGACAGGCTTGACGGGCACCAATGTCATGGACATCCAGGCCATTTTAATTAGAGCTATTGAGAGATCATGAGAGCTCCCTCTGCAGACATCCAGGTGCATTCCATTAGGACTGGGGGGAAATGAAGGCATCAACACTGCAGACAAATGTAAACTATTTAAATTAAGGCTCCTTGTCAAGAGTACTAATATCTTTGACAGAAAGACTCCGCTAATTAGACATGAGTGGATGTCCACAGCAGAAGCAAGTGCTTGTAATTGGGATCAGAGGAAGGTAAGAGGTCACATTTCGGACACAGAGGCTGGATTTAACACTTCTGCTGAGAGCTGCCACTCCTGTGACTGTTTCAACTGTAGTTCAAAGATGTGGGGAAAGCAAGGCAATGGTACAGCTGCCAGGAAGAGCCCTCACTGTGGCTGTTGCTCCTGCAGTGCCCCCAGCTCAAGAGCAGCTCATCAGGGGGCTTTTTCAGGTTCACAGAAGTGCATCACAGAGACTGAAGGATGTAAAAGTAATAGCCAGGCCTGCCCAGCTGGAGGCATAGAGGTGCTGGAGTAACATGGTGGGGACACCCAGCACTACCAGTGCAGTGCCCTGCAAGGCAGCAGGAGCCTCCTGCAGCCCAGAGCTGGTGGGGGAGGCTCTGCAGGAGGGCCTCAACGTGGAGGCCTTTCTCAGCAACAATGATTCCTACACGTTCTTCAGCCAGTTCCAAGGTGGCCGTCACCTCCTGGTGACAGGCTTGACGGGCACCAATGTCATGGACATCCAGGCCATTTTAATTAGAGCCATTGAGAGATCATGAGAGCTCCCTCTGCAGACATCCAGGTGCATTCCATTAGGACTGGGGGGAAATGAAGGCATCAACACTGCAGACAAATGTAAACTATTTAAATTAAGGCTCCTTGTCAAGAGTACTAATATCTTTGACAGAAAGACTCCGCTAATTAGACATGAGTGGATGTCCACAGCAGAAGCAAGTGCTTGTAATTGGGATCAGAGGAAGGTAAGAGGTCACATTTCGGACACAGAGGCTGGATTTAACACTTCTGCTGAGAGCTGCCACTCCTGTGACTGTTTCAACTGTAGTTCAAAGATGTGGGGAAAGCAAGGCAATGGTACAGCTGCCAGGAAGAGCCCTCACTGTGGCTGTTGCTCCTGCAGTGCCCCCAGCTCAAGAGCAGCTCATCAGGGGGCTTTTTCAGGTTCACAGAAGTGCATCACAGAGACTGAAGGATGTAAAAGTAATAGCCAGGCCTGCCCAGCTGGAGGCATAGAGGTGCTGGAGTAACATGGTGGGGACACCCAGCACTACCAGTGCAGTGCCCTGCAGCCCCTCCCACGCCCAGGTGCCTGAAGTGACAGACCCAGAGCCCAGCATGACACACACCCAGCAGTGCAGCTAAGAAGCACACTGGCCGAGAGCAGCATTTCATCTTGGACATGTGACAAAACCAGTGCACAGTGACAGTGACACAGAGGGTGGTGTACCTTCACCATGCAGCATCAGGAAGGGATGACTAAGGTACAGTGGCAAACTAGATGTGTATAGTCCTTCTCCAGCCTCCTTCCCTCTGCAAGGACATCTTCCCCGCTGATCCCTGTTGGAAGAGCCTCCATGCCAGCAGCTATAACCTTTCATGGTGGTGTTTTCCAACTGCCCAGAAAACAGTCATGCATCCAGCCTGAGCCTCTGACCTTTTTGCACTGAGGCAGAAGTCACTGTCACTCTGATTAACTCTGCTAATTCCAAAGAACAAAAGGCAAGGAAACCTTCCTGCTCAGCTCTCCTGACCCATGCTGCTGATCAAAGGGCAAAGCTGCCAGAGCTGGGCTTTGACAGGGAGCCTTCCCCCACATGCATGAGGATGCAGTGGTTGTGGTTTCATCACCTACTGCAGTGCAATATGTGGGAAAGCAAAGACAAGCTAGGTTTTCCAGGATGTGGAGCTGAATTTCAGAAGGGCTCCACCTGTAGCAACAGGCAGTGTGACAGTTTTGGCTGGATATTCAAAGAAGCAGCTCAGCAGCCAGTATGACCCAACACATCCGGCTCATTTTGACTATCTACCTGTTTGTTACAGAGCCTAAGTGGGAGCTGAGCTCCTTTGATAATCCAGCCCTAATTTAACAGGACACGCTTGACTCAGACTCTTTCTAGACAGACCAACCTACTCCATGTGGCTGATCTCATCTTGTGACATAAATATACCATCCTCCCAACACCACGAGTCATGGTGTCACACCAAATAGTCATTTTGCACCCTGCTCCAAGATGGATAAGAGGGCAGATTTTTGAGGAGGATGTGACACCTCCTGCTTTTATTTTGAAGCCAGTATCTGCCAAGCAAGAATGTCAGCAGGAGCATCACAGGGCCCAGCATCAATGCCAGGCTGGCAGCAGGGCTGCCTGGGCCACAGCCCAAGCGTGGTGTCAAGACACAAGCCTGGGGATTTCAAAACCCTGGTCTGATCCCCATGGTTTAAACTCATCCACGCATCTCATTTGCCCTCCAAGCCTTAAGGTCTTCTGTAACATGCCTGAACTTGCTTACACTGGCAAAGGGCTTGGAGATCTGCTGGGAGGAACCTGCCAAGCTTTACAAAGCTCACTGTGCCCCTGCTGCAGGAGGAGCTGCTTTGTAACCGGTGTTTTTCTCCAGAGGTCGCTGGTTGGTTTCAGAGCATTTGGCTGTTGCTGCGTGCCCAGCCTGCCAACACCATGGGGGCACTAACACAAGCAATGATACAGCCAAAACCCATGGGCTGCAGCCAGGATAACTGGCTAAATCTAGCTTCAAAATGCTGTTAGTGCTTCCTGTCCAATTCTGCTCCAGTGAAATCCAGAGTGACTCTGGTTTTGGGCAGGGGTGTCTGGCAGAAGCATCACTGGCATCTTCAGCAGCAGGTTTGGTCTGCCAGCCTGGGCACATGGTCACAGGCCACTGTAATCCAGCAGTCTGTCCACAGCCCTGCCACACTGCTGAGCACCATGCTTGTCCCTGGAGCTGCTGCTGTGCTGGAGTCAAGTTGAGAAGACCTTGGGCTAGGGCTTGCTGGCTGCTTCTGGGAAATGCCTACCACATTCCCTGAGCAGTGGCCTTGCTTTTTAAACAGCAGCTTTTCACTAACCATTAAAAAGAGTCTGTGTGTTGGGAAGGAGAAGAGGTCGATAAAAGGTTTGTTGAAAGGATGGAGCTCTCTGAAGCACACTTCACATCTACATTTGCTTGACCTTCATGTATGGTTTTTGTTATCCCTTCTTTTCCAATGAAGGGAAAACAGGACAGGGTGAGGTTGACCAAGGACACCCAGGTTACAAAAACACTTTTCTGATGCTTCTAGCTGCATAGATTGAAGCTCCATTCCTGATGGCTTGCTTGGGTGGACTTTGTGCATCCACCCAGGGAAGAAAGCAGCTTTGGAGCATGTGCATCCATTACAAACAGGACATAGTTTTATGCCTCTGCACAATGCCCAGCACAGAATCACCCGTTACTGCTCCAGCCCAAAGCCAGCTCTCTCTGATCTGCAGCCTCTGCACTGGTAGCAGAAGGCTCCACAGATGAGCCAGCATCCATTTGGGCCACAATGGTCAGGTTTTGCAAGGATGTGGGAGTTAACACTTGCATCTAAAGATGCAACAGCATTGCTTACCTGCCAAGTACTGATGTGCCTCTAGGCTGCTGGAGCTGGCCAGGAGCAACAACCTTCCTATTGGGAACCTGAGTGAGTAACCACAGCTGAGCAGGGCTTTGCAGCTCACCCATGCTGTCCTGGACAGGAACATACCCAGGCAAATGAAGAAACCCAGAGTGGGACTGTGGTTGCATTGAGTGATCCCAGTGTGTGGGCCCTACTGGAACCAGCTCCACACCATCATGGCTCTTCAGCGCTTGTGCCTGAGGAGACAAGTCACTGAAAGAGCAAGGAACAAGAGCTGCTTGGTTTTGGTGCTCTCAGATCCTGCCATTTTCAACAGAAAAGCAAAACTCGTTCTATACCAGCCAGCTTCCAGGAAGGAGGGAGATGGTTGGAGATGGCCAACAGCTCTCTGGACACATCCTTGTACGTGGGCAGAGGACACAGGGACAGCTGTTGGAAAAGGCACACCCAGCCACTGGGCAGGGAGCAGACAAGGAGAGCCCGGGTGTGCTTGGGATCAGTGTGCTCTCCTGGGCATGCTGCTCGTAGCCAAACTGAGCTAATGGCCAGAAGTAACTGCCTTATTAACAGCACGAGCTTTTGGCAGTAAATTAAAAACCTTGGCTGCTGCCCTCGGCTCTACTCTTGCCTCTTAGGAGACATTAATATCACAGCTCCCCAGCATTCCCATTATCACTTCATTAAGGATCCAATAATGATAAATGTGGATGGTTTTATTTTGCACAGAGCCTGATTAATGGCTAATATTTCACTAGGTGTTAATGGGGCCCTTCCTTTATGGAGGGATGGAAGGGGCTGCCTTTCATCTCCACAAGCCAAGTAATTTTCACTATTTTCGCTAATGTGACAGATTTAACACAAACCTTGAAAGAGCAGCTGAAGCCTCTTGAGAAACTTTGAAGAGCATCATGCTTGGGGCAGCCCTTGCTGACGTGGCCATTCTCCAGGTCCTTCCTCCTCCTTTTTTCCTGACCTGCCAGCAGAACTTCCTTCCAGTGCCCTCCCTCACCAGGAGGCTGTCACCCATCTCCTGGGACAGTAAGGGGGCAAAAACAAGACTGGGGGACCTCCTCATCCTCAGGCTGAGCCCACCAGCACAGTCACCAGTGCAGAATGAGGCCCACCCTTGCAATGGGATGGAGTGCAAGAGGTGGGCTTGTGCTGGCCTCACCCCAAAGCAGCTTGGCATCCCTCACATGCCCCCTGCAAGGCCTGGGGAGCCCAAGATGCAGGACAGATCCTGGGCTGAGGCCAGGAACCCTTCCTCCAGCACCCAGGGTGCTTTGGTGGCTCCTCTGAGGTTGCCTCCTGTGGCACAGGGGCTGTTCTCCGCTGTAGGACCCCGGCGTATTGCACGGCTTCAATCCCTATATGAAGTGGAATGTATAATCACATAGGAATAAAAAGCCATACAAGACAGCAGGCTGCAGGTTCCTCCATGCTGGTGGGATGACAGGCGAGTCCCTCTGAACCAGCTGCTGCAGCCCCCACTGTGATGGGGCCAGGTCCTCAGGAGCCTCCCCAGGTCCCTTTGTGGGGTCTGTGGGAAGACAGAGGAGCATCCGAGAGGAGAGGCAATGCATCTGCCAGGAGAACGTGTGGGAGGCCCTGGAGCCACTGGAGAGGGAGTCCTGTGGGGCATCAGCAATTTCTCCCAGCATTCCCAGCTAATGAGGGCTCACCACCTCATGGCTCCCCTTGGAGCTGAGACAAGACTCACCCTATGGTACTCCCAGATCTCCCCTCTGCCCATCCTGGAATATCACCCTCTGGGGGATCTTCCAGCCTGGGGACCCTCTGCTTGCACTCCTGCCATCCCCAGGGCTTTATCAGCCCCACCAAGAATATGGGCACCACAACCCTCCAGCCCCATCACTAACACTAGGGGTGGAGAAGAAAAGGAGCCAGCCCCCTCCCCGCAGCAGTCAGAGCAACCTCCCCATCTGACCAAGAAGAGGAGAGCCCACGGAGCTGCCAGCACACAAATCCCCCCTGGCAGCCTGTGAGGAGCAGCTGCTGGCTGCCTGCAGGAGCTCTGACAGGGGGCCAGGCACCAGCACAAAGGTGGATCCTCTGCTAAGGTGGACTTGGGGTGGGAATTAAAGCAGAGAGCCACTGCCACAGTGAATGCTTCCCAAGTGTGCCAGCACAGCCA
>NW_009952968.1:325943-330414 GCF_000747805.2 Chaetura pelagica | reverse complement strand
GGGGGGGGTCACCAGGGCAGGTCCCAGCAGGAGCCCACCCAAGCAAGCTGGGGACAAAGCCAAGTGGTAGCCAGCAGAAAGAGGGACCTGTGCTGCCTGCTGTCCACCAGCCTTTTTCTGGAAGCTGCTCACAACCCAGCAGCAACTCCAGCATCCATAGGGTGGGAGACCCAGAGCAGTGACCATGGCAGGAGGGGATGGGTAAGGGGTGTGGGCTTGTGCAACACTACCCTGACATGCACTCGGAAGGGAAAAGCTGCTTTTAAGCTAAAAAAGAGAAGGCAGCACTGCACAACCACGCTGTGCTTACTGAGGGCATGGGAAAAAGCTTTTCTCTGGCCCAGGAGACCACAACTGATGACCAGCCTCCTGCTGAGCACCACAGCCTTGCCTTGGGCAGTACTGAGGAGGCCAAGTCACCCCAGAGCCATCACCTCCAGTTCCCCTTATCCCACAAGGAAGAACTTCCAGCTCCAGCTTACCCTTCCAAAGCACATAGCAGCACCAGGAAGCATCAACACCCTTCAAAGCTCCCAGAAACCTTTGTCCCCAGAGTCAGGGTTTCTCCCAAGGGCAGAGCAGCTTCACAGGTTGAACTCCGTACACCATCCCTGGTGGGATGCTCCTTCCCTGCATGGTGGAGGGGTGGTCCCAGGTGTACCCTCCCCGGGGCAGGGCAGACAGGGGGCTTCCTAACTCTGGGGAAGGAGGTAGCAATCCTTGGCAGCTGCCCCACACTGAACAATTTGAAGCAACGGGCCTTTTTGGGTGCAAAACCTGGGAAGGTTTTGCTTTCCACATGAGCATTTCATGAGCTCTCACCCACCTGCTCCAAGCTGTGAAGAGGTGAAGGCTGAGCCATATCACTGCTAAGTTTTGGGAGGATGGAGGGGTTATGCTCACCCTGGAGGGGGGCAGCTCTGATATAGGCAGCCCCAGCTCTCCCCCAGCAGGCTGGTGCCATGGCAATGGCCAGATCAGATAGAGCAGCTCTTCAAAAAAACCACAAATCTCACATCTTGAGGGGCTCAACCCAACCAAAATGCCCAGCAAAACACACACAGGAAGAAAGCAGTGACAGAGGGGGTGAAAGAAGGTGAGTGACCACACCACAGGAGTGAGCCAGGCACAGTGATGGTGCCACCCAGTCCCTCATCACTTTGTAACCCCCTCCAAACCAAGTCAGCAATTAAGAGATCATCATTTGATGATTTGTACAAAGAGATGTGTATGTGAATCACTGTACCCAGGCTGGGTATGAACACCACTGGTGCTGGATTTGGGAGTAATTACTCTTCACGAGCATGTGAATCATTAGGTATAATTGCCCTAATAAATAAAAGGGAGATAACTCCAGTCTCCAGCCTAATCTAGCACAAGTGATTTTCAGGACAAGCTGCACCAAAAGAAAACCAGAAGCACAAGGCATAGGAGAAGCAGAAAGAGGAGAGCTTCAAAACCTGGATGTGGTGTTAATCCCACTTGCAGCAATCAAAGCCAGCCAGCAGCGATGGGGTCTCTCCTGCAGGTCCCCAGTGGAGTTTGATGGCAGAATTTGCTGTAGAGGGCTTGGATTTGGCTGTGACAGAGCTGTCCCTTCCCAGCACACAGCTTCTCCTGGCAAAATTTCTCTGCTGCAAAAATGCAACCAGGTTAACAAAAAAAATTGATTTAGTTTGGGGGTGACGGCGAGGCAACAGTTACTCAAGTCTGATTAAACCATTTCACTTTTCCCCTGGGATATGCTGGAATAAGAAAACCCCAATCCCACCCTACTCAAAGTTGACATTTTGAAATGAAGCAGCAATTTTCTTCTCCACTTAAAATGTCATCACAGACTCTTACTTTAAAAAAAGCAGCATTCCCTGAGTGACATTTTAAGAGGAAATGTTGACTTAAAACCAAAAGGAAACCCCCAAACCCATGCAATGAGATGTTTCGAGCTGCACTTGAGACTTCTTGCAGGGAAATCAATATTTTTGCAGAAAAAAAATACATGCAACTAAGTACAGATCTTTTGGGATTGAATTTCCCGTGGGACAAATCCATCCGTGAGTAAGCAAGACTTTAGGCTGCTCCTTGCCAGGCCTGGAAAAGGCTAGAGCTGCACCACTGCCCTGTCCCAGAGCAAAGAGCATCCTCAATTCAGGGCAAGTTTTCTTTTGAGAAAACTTTTCTTTTACACCTTCAAAGCAAAAAAAGTAGGGAGCAGAACCTGGTTTTGTCTTGAGAGATGGCAGGTGACTAGTGCTGGCTCTATGCTGTCCCCATGAGATGCCAGCACAGGAGCTGCCCCTGCCCAGCCCCAGTGATGGGGAAGACACCAAAGCTGCAGGAGGTTGGGACCAGGGTTGGGGACCCCCAGTAAATTATCACAGGGGTTGTTCCACCCCAACTGGGGCTCCCCACAGCCTCCACAGGGAGCAACAGGATTTAGTCTGTGACTTATGGGAATCCCCACTCACCACGCACGGACCAAGAAGAGACTCATCTCTTCTCCATTTGCAAGAGAGGCTGGACTGTGCCTGGAGATGCTCCCAGTATCCAGTTGTGCCATGCTGCTTCTGCCTCTTCTGCTGGGTGGGGTTTGCCCAGGAACAACCTGTGCTTGGGCTCTCCCCAGGCCATAGTTATTGCTGCCTGGGTTTTGTTTTTTTAATAACCCATAATATGAGAAGCCTGCCCAGGAGGGCAGAGGGATTATTGGCAAATATCACTTCCCATTTGCCAGGCTTCAAGGGGCTTTAGCCACGTGGATTAAGCTGAGAGCTGAAAAAGGGACACAAACCACCAGGCTGGGAGAGACTAGGGCTGAATCCTTTCTACACAGGGCTGCAGTGAAATCCTGCAGACAACAAGTATCCTCCAGCCTCCAAAGGAGAGGGCTGGGTGGGAAGGGCTGCAGAATCTTAATTAGCTCTTTGATATTAATGAACTGGCACCAAAGCAAACAAGCCAGCAACTGGCACAGCTCCTGCTGCCACCTTCCAGAACTGGCACTGGGCTGCCCACACAAGGGGGGCTTGGTGGCACAACCCCCAGGGTGGGCGACAGCAAAGGACACAGGGACCCAAGGAAACAGGGGGAACATGTGCCACCACAGAAGAGGAGCCACCAGGGCTCCAGCAGGAAGGCTGCAAAGCACATAGGATACAAGAACATACACCACAGTCCTGATCCCACAGCCACAGCTGACACTGTGAGATGCCACCAGTTTGCAAAAGCACACCCACCTTGCCAGGGGCTTTCTGCCACACCAAGGCAGAGTCACTTCATCCTCAGATGAAGCCAGCAGCCCAGAAATGGGCCAACCTGTCAGCAACAGGTGCCCAGTGGCTTGGAAAACTACAAGCCAGCAGCTGGAAACACAACATATGCAAATAAATCCTTATGCTGGACATTTGTGCCTCAGTCACTACTTAAGGGCTCCAAAGGCCAATGGGGCACCCAGCTGGCAAACTGAGGAAGCCATGGGGTGCAGAGCCAGGGACCCATACCAGAGGTACTAGGGACATCCTGCAATATTACTTTGCATTATTATTAAATGCCACTGGGCAGGGAGGGGAAGGAGTCTCCTTGCCTAGAGACACCCAGGGTCTGACAACTCCCTTCCTGTCTCCAGGGCTAATGCCTGCTATAGGAGGGTGAAGAGCCTTCCCAGCACACAACCCCCAGTACCCTCACTGCAAACCTGGGAGCCACCCAACAGCAGCTGCTGGATGCACAACCCAGCCATAGCCCCATCACTAGGCAGAGAGCACCTAGAGAACATGAAAGTCCCAGCCCAATGCAAGCTACAGGGGTAAGCCCTGCAGAAGCCACCCCTGAGCTCAGGGTGATGCCAAAACCATGCGACACAAGCAATTCCATACAGAGGCACCACCTTGGGCACAGCCCTTGAGCCTAACTCACCTCCCACCTGCCCTTACCAGTATCTCCAGCAACAAGCCCAGCCTGGGAGGACACGTGAGCTTTGTCCCAGTGCCCAGTTCACTGGGCTCCACTTGCCAGCACATCCCCAACAAGCCTGCAGGCTACATCACATCCCCCCTCAGCTGCTTTAACCTCTTATAAACCCTCCTGGAAAGGAAGGAATCACTGTGTGCTGTGCTGAGCCACCAGAAGTTGATTAAGCCCTAATTAATTGCATTAAGGTCAGCCAATGTACTCTGTTAAGGAAGAAAGCCAATAATTAAACTCCACGTGGGGTTTGCTTCTGCCTTCAGCTCCCCAGGCTGCGGCAGCGGCGTCGGGCTCGGGGAGGTCACAGCCAGCACATGGTGGTGGCACCGGGGGAAACAACTGTCAGGCATAAAACCATCAGCACTTGAGTGGCCGGTTGACAAAACCCACCCAGCGTGGCTGTGGGCGGTGGGGCTGCCCGGGAAGTGCCAAAGTGGCAGGAGAGCATCCTCTGCCGGGAGCCCCGGGCAGTCACAGCCGCGTCCGGCCGGGCGGAGCCGCCTCCCGG
>NW_009952968.1:323144-325780 GCF_000747805.2 Chaetura pelagica | reverse complement strand
GGTGCCGTCTCGGAGAGGGCCCAGCCTGGCTGGGGATGAAGCCTCTGGCATGGGGAGGATCACGGGTGCTGAGTCGTGCAGGATGAGACCTTGGGAGCCCCCTGCCCATGGCTGATACAGCCTGGAAGGGCACGGAGGTGATGGGTGCAAGATGGGTCTGACACGCATCAGGTTGTTCCTGGCCACAGATCCCAGGTGCCTCGTGCCCTGAGGAGTGGGGCTTTGGGGGGGAGCTGGGAGCCACCACTCGCCCTGACAGGGCAGCAAGAGGCAGGGTCCTGCGGCTTCTGGGGAGGAAATGGAGCATGGGGGGCTCCTGAGCAATCCCCCCCAGCAGCCAGCTCATTTAAGGCTTTTCTTTGCTCCCAGCTGAAAAATAAAGCCCAAGGTAATCTGCCTGCCTGTCCCTCTTTGTCTCGGGGACAATAGCAGCCAGCGCAGTGTGGAGCCCCCCGGGGCTTTGCAGATTACAGCTTTCACGGATGTCTACAGTGCCTGGACAAAAATGAGAGGTGGTGGAGCAGAGCAGGACGGCGGGGACAGCACAAGGTCACCCGCTGCCTGCCTGCCTGCCTGCATCTCCCCTCGCTGCCCCTGCCACCAGCTGGGTGGGCCACGGGGCAGCGGGTGATGGCACGATGGGACGGTAGATGAAGGGATGGTGGCCAGGCAGTGGGGTGGCAGCAGAGCACTCCTCTGGACTTCCCAGCTCCAAAGACTGACCCTTCACTGAGGACAGTGCAATGAATATTTCACGGTGGCTTTTTGCTTTATAATTTACACTTCGCTGATTCTGATAATTACACATCTGATCCTAGAGGGGCAGAAATAGAGACAAAACCATGTAACCCACCACAGTAACCACGACAGCACAAGGTGCCACTCACGTACTCACGCTGGCTTGTTTGCAAACCACCTACAGGCCCGAAATAACTGGCTGGAGACACATGGGAATTACTGAGCAGGGCTGAGCAGCAGCTGGCTTTTCAATAACTCAAAGGGTCAAGACATGGGAAAAAAAAAATCCCAAACCAACTCCCCCATTAGTTTTGTCTGGCAGGAGGTGTCCCAGCCCGGCAACGAATATCCCCTCAGGAATGTCTCATGTCTGAAAAAAAAGAAGGGGAGGTGGGAGGAAACCCTATGCCCAGCCTTCTTTCCATGTGGCTGAGTTCAAACTGCTAGGAGGGCAGGCAGGGCTGGCACCCTGTGCTGGGGCTCGGCAGCGTGGGTGCAGAGGGGCAGAGCAGAGGAAGGTGCCATCCTTCGTGCATCCCCCTCCCCGGCTCCCAGGCCCCGAGGTGCTGCCCGGGCCAGCCCTGGGTCACAGCCCGGCTCCTGCTCCTGCTCAGCCCTGCTCTCCCTCCCGCCGTCACCACACACACGTCATCCCTGCAAACACAGCCCTGGGAGCTGGCATGTTGGTGGTGGCACCGGTGGGCCAGGGGGGCCCAGCCAGCATGCCCCACGGTGTGGGGCTGGGGGCCTTCCCACTCAGCTCCCCCCACAGCCTGGGTTTATTCAGATTATCAAAGCCATCAGGTGCCCAAAGCCACAACTGCATCCTCCAAAAAAACTTCCAGGGGATGAGGCATCCGTGTGGGCATCTTGCAGGCACTAGTGTGTCTGCACCCCCCGAAACACCCCGTGTGTCTTCTGTGTGCCACCCACCCTGAGCATCACCTCTTTCCTGCCTTCTCCAAGATGGAGAAGGGACCAGAAGGAGCAGAGGGGAGACAGAGGAACCAGACAATAAAACCACGACCAAGCCTTGTGGTCCTCAACAGCCCAGCCCTGGACTTGGCAGACCTTGTCGCTCCTCTGTCCCACTTGGGGTGCCCACACCTGCCCCTGGGGGTACCACGCACACCGGCTGCTGCCCAGAGCGATCCGCAGCATCCCGTGGAAATTCTAGCTCCAGCCTCCATAGCAGCCGGAGATAAGGACAAAACTACTCCCTCGCCTATAAACAAGGAGCCAGATTCTGCTGCCAGCATCCGGCAGGCGATACCTGAGCCGGCGAGGCCAGAACCAGCCACAAAGCTGCTCGGTGCAGGGAAGGCAGCCGGGATCTGGCTGCCTGCCCACAGGACCGGAGCGGGAAGTGCGGATGGGTCCCGGCTTCTCCTTTTACCTGGGGCCGGCGTGAATCCCGGCAGCACAGGAGGAGCGACGCAAAGTGAAGGCAGCCTGGGGAAACGGGATCCCCTCCTGGGGGAAACGGGATCCCCTCCTGGGGATGGTATCACAGACACATGCAAAAGGGACAATAAAAGACCGACAACCCCTGTCCCCCATCCCTGCTCCAGACAAAGGCAAACCTGAGCATAGCAGCGCACACGAGAAACACACCCCCCCACACACGCCCCCCAAAACCCCAGGAAGGTCCCCAACCTTGCGTGACCCCCAAGGACCAGCACCACACACAGACCTGAGTGATGGAGATGCCCAAACCGAGACCTGGGGCCCGTGATGAAAATCTTGCCTGGAGACAAACCCACCCTGGGGAAGCAGCTCCAGGAGGTACCTGTGCAATCCCCAACCAAACTGCCAGTGCCCCCCAGCCGTGAGGCACCCCCACACCACCCTCCCTGGGCAGTGACAGGTATTTACTGGGGCGACTGGCTGTGCCCCCG
>NW_009952968.1:311015-321946 GCF_000747805.2 Chaetura pelagica | reverse complement strand
GGGGGTACAGCCCAGGATGGGTGTTATAGGGGAGCACGGCTTGGAATGGGAGGCAATGGGTAGCCCAGTCTGGCATGTGGGACACAGCCCAGGGTGGAGGACACAAAGGGAAAGCAGCCGAGATGGGGGAAACCGTCTGGGATGGGTGGGCACAGCCCAGCATGGGGGGCTACAGGAGGAGCAGGGATGCCCGTCTGGGGAGAAAGACCAAAACCATCTCAGCCAGGACACACATCATCACCGGCCTCTTCCCCACTCTCTCTCCACTGAGCCATGGCAAGTGCAGGGAAGGGGCTGTGACTGTCCGGCTACAGGAGGAGCAGGGATGCCCGTCTGGGGAGAAAGACCAAAACCATCTCAGCCAGGACACACATCATCACCGGCCTCTTCCCCACTCTCTCTCCACTGAGCCATGGCAAGTGCAGGGAAGGGGCTGTGACTGTCCCCAGGCACAGGGCAATGGGGTGCTGCAGGTGAGTCCCACACTGGTGCCACAGCCCTGGGGCCAACACAGGTCCCCAAAACCATACACACATGGGCATGCCTTCATGTGCTCAAGCTGGGTACCACCACCTCTGCCTGGTGCTCCTGGGCAAGGCAGCTGCCACCACCCCCCCCTCAGGTGGTGCCAACTCAGAGGGGACATGGGGGCTGGTGTTGGGCCCCATCCACATGCACATATCCCCCTTTGATGCTTCACAACCACTTTGACTTCCCCTTCAACTGCAAGGGGGCATCAAAGGGAAAGCACGGATGCACCCAGGCTCAGGGACACCCACCTGGAGTGCTCCCCTCATGCCAGGCAGAGAGGGGATGGCAAGAGGGGGATGCCAGAATGCAAAACACAGACCCTGGCTTCTTTTTTGCCCTTGCTAGTCTAACAGCAGAAACCACATCCTAAAAATCACAAGGGAAGGTGGCCCTTGGGTCTGGGGCATGGCTTAAGGATGGAATTGGTTTGGAGCAATGTCCTTGCTCAGCTGCTGCCCAAAAACTCCTCTTTTGCCCTTTCACTGTGTCCTCTCTGCTCCCAGCCCCATGGCACTGCTGGCTGGCTCTGAGCCACAATGGCAGAGGTGGCCCTGGGGTGTCCCCAGAGAAGGATGGGGACAGAGAGTGCACGGCAGCTGGATCCCACCAGTGCCCACCCCCTGGGACAGCCCTAGGCTTTGCCTTCACAGCCTGGCTTCACCCAAGCTCCCCTGCCCCTTGTGCCCATGGCCCCTGGGCACAACCTGTGCCATTCCTCTAGCATTAATAAAGCCATTAATTAATTAATAGCTCAGAGACACAGCTCAGAAATGCTGCTGGAAGCGCCTCAATTCGCATCAAGGCGGTAAGTGGGCTCAAGGAGGCAGAAGACATTTTAAAGCCAGGGTAGCTCTTTAACACAGGCAAATCCTTCTCCAAAGTCCCCAGCACACCAAGCACAGGCCCGCAAAGAACAGAACACCCACAGCTGGGTTTCCCAGGAGAAGGGGAGCAGAGGAGCCCTGGCTGCTCCACACGGAGCTGTCTGGCATTATAAAGGGCTGGGAAGTGGCTCAAGCTGCCAGCAACACTGACACGATGTGAGAGGGGATTTTTCAGGCTGATGCAGCAACAAAGGCAGTTAAATCCAGCCAGGTAAGAGGCTTTCAAGGTTTGCCGGCCGTTCCCACAGCACAGGCTTTTTGTTGTGTGTCTGGTTTCTGTTTTGTGTTTTAGTCTTTCTTTCTTTTTTATTTATTTTTTTCCCCTTCCTTTTTTAGGGGGAATTATTTTCAGTAATCCATGCGTTGCTGCTCGTTGGGTGCTGAAGCAGAAGTAAGCAGGTAAGCATTTCTTTAATTCCCAGCCCAGCTTCTCACCACAGCTGAGACTCCAGCAAGGGACTTTGAGCCTCAAAGGGAAGCAGCAAGGTTGGGCCAAGACAGCTGGAGCAGCACAAAGCTTGCAGCAGCTGGGAATTGCTTCATTTATTTGTGTTGGTTTTTTTTTTGTTCTTGAAGAGATGGCAGCAGAAAGCTTCCTGGAGGTGAGCAGCTTTCACACTAAGCTCCTGCTGCACAGGTGGAGACTGGGTGCCGTGAGGCATTGCTGGGTGTCTCAGGGCGCTAGCAGAGAGCAGGGTGCACCAACTTCCTCCTGCCTGGGAAGGTTGAGGTGACAGGGGCAACCCCAGCACAAGCAGGGGCAGAGAGGTGACCTTGTGGTGTAAGCTGGGCCTGGGTGCTGCTTTGGGTGGCACCCACTGCTCAGCCCTTCCTGGCAGGGCAGAGGGGTGCTGTGAATGAGAAACACACCCAGGACACCCATATCAGCATCCTTGGGTGGGGAGAGGTAGATGCTGTGGTCCTAGGGCAGGAAGCTTAGGTGGTTCAGGCATGTTGGTGGGATATTTAGCAGATAGACCAGGGTGGGACACAGACCTTGAAGCCTGCTGGAGGCCAGGAGGGTGTGTCCAAAGTGATCTGTGTCCCTGGAGATCTGAATACCAGCCCTGGCCCAGCCCGGGGAAACATCTTGGGCCAGGGTGGGCTGTGTCCTGGGCAGCCCCCTTCCTGCAGCTCAGCTGGGTGAAGGATGTGCCAGTGGCCTGTGCCCCAGCATCTTCCCCAGTGCTTCGCATCAGCAGCTGGGATGTGCAATGAGCCCAGGGGCTGTAACGAGCTGTGCTGGTCGGGGCAGCGCCGGCTCAGCAAGCTGTGCTGCCGTGTGGGGCTGTGGCTGTGACAGGGGGGCCACAGCTCATCTCCCCGGTGGAGCTCAACATCTTGTCCTTCTGGTGAAAGCTCCTCAGGCATAACCCCACTGAGCCCAGCAGACCCTGCATTGATCCAGCCAGGCAATGATGCCGTTGTGCAGATTCATTCCATCCATCCATCCATCCATCCATACATACATACATACATACATACATCCTCTCATGATGCCCTTTGCACCACCCCGGGGCACGTGCCATGCCAGTGCCACGTGGTGCCAGCTGCTTCCTGCAGCCATGTGCCCACACTCTGCTCCAGTTCATGGTGCAACCAGAGCAGCCTACCATGCTGAGCTGCCTGGCACGCTGCCCGGGGACCTCATACCCTTCCTCAGAGTGGGGCAAAGGCAACAGAGGATCTCTCTTCCTCCTCATCCTCCTCCTCCTTCTCGTCCTCTTCCCCTGCCCAGCCAGCATCCACCGCTGCAACAAGATTAAACCAATTGCACTGTTATTTGTTTCATATTTAATAAGGGCTCGAGGAGCAGATCTCCCAGCAAGCCCCTGCTATCAATCAAGCCTGCACAGAGTCCCCCTTCGCGCCTGCCTTTCCAAGAAGAAAGAAAACAAAATTGGGACTAATTTATTATTCATTCGTTCATTAAGTCTGTATTAACCAGATATATTATAAAGGAAAACAGGATTGCGCCTTTTGATCAGCGAACTCTCTGCTCATGAATATCCATGAGGCTCCTGCCAGCCCAGCACCTCTCCTGTGTGTGGAGCGAGCAGGCGGCAGATGCCGGGCTGGGTCCTGGCACGGGGCAGGTTTGGGAAGCTGCTCTCGGCTCTCTCTGTTCATCCAGCTCTGGGGAGCAGCCGAGCTGTCCTGGGGGGCTCCAGAGCTCAGGCCCATGGGTGCCCATGGCTGGAAGCAGGAGGCTGAGTCCTGCTGGCGGGAGGGGGCTGGCAGGGAGGTCCCGGGGGGCAGCGGGCGATGGGATCCCCTCCTGCCCACCTGGGGCTGAGCAGTACACCCAACAAGTGTTGTTGCCACAGTGTGAAAAAGCAGCATATGTCCTGGTTCCCCAGCATGGAATTGATGCCTGCAGCTCCCCCGATACTGCAGGGGGGGAGAGCAGGACCCTGCCAGCAAATGCCCTGTGAAACCAGCGCAGGACTGGGACAGCGTGTCCCCTGATCCATGGGCACCCTCCTACAGCCCTTTGGTCCAGCCCAGGAAGGATGGGCCAGGGCAGGACCAGACCCCAGGATGCTGTTGTAGGGACCGGCTGGCACCAGTTCTTGGCCACACGTGCCTGAACAAGCCTGCAGCATCTCGGGCTGTGGCAGAGCACAGGAGAGCCATGTCCCAGCCCAGCAGGTGGCTGGTGCATCCTGGCCATGCCGAGGAGGTGCTGCACCCTGTGGCAGCAACAGGTGCCCACAGAGAGATGCTGGTGGCACATCTGCACGGGTGTCCGTGCACCCATGCAGCCCAGCCAGATCTGCAAATAGGTTGGTTTAAAAAATGCATCACATTGAAGTTATGTAAATGAAAGGCAGTGGCAAACTGAACATGCTGGCAAAAGGTTTCCTATTTTATTTTATTTTTTTCTCTTTGCCAGCTTCCTCCAGTTAAAATTGGGTTGCAATTCATTAATAAAGGAACAGTTGTACTGAATAAGCTCCCGTGCTTAAATCAGGACAGAGAAGTGTAATTAACCCGGCTCCAGTCTGATGTGATGGAAGAGGAAAATGCTCTTCTGTTTTGGTCCCTTCTCTTAAAAGCCCACTGCATTCACCCTGCCTCTTGGGAACAGAGTTGAGCTGCTTATTTAAAAACGAAGCTTGCAGCCTGGTGGAGCGGGTTCATGTATATATATAAAAGCTGTCATGATGATATTTTATTCATACCCATCTTCCCTTTGCTTGGAAAATCCAGGAGCAGGCAGCAGGCAGCTTGGAGAGAGAGAAAGCAAGAATCCCCTTTTAAAAATAAATTACAGATGCAAGTCACATTAGTTGAAGCCCCACGAGGCAGCAGATTCCCGAGCACTGGGCTGGCACCAGTGGCTTGGCCAGCCTGGACTGGGCATGGTGGCTTCCCAGCCCTAATGCCACCTCTGGGGAGCAGGAGGGGACAGGCAGGGTGGCTTTGCCACCAGGGTTACACTGCTGATTTATGCAAGCTGAGGATGTGGCTTCACTTCCTTAATTGGAGCTAGTGCCTAAATTACAGCCTAATTACAGATGAGGCCATGAGAAGCTCCTCCTGCCAGGTCCCATGAGTGGGATTCAGCCCCCTGTTCCCAGCTCAAGGTGAGGGGGCTTCTTCTCCACCATTATTTTTGGGGCTGAATTTGCCACCTTTCCCTGCAGTGGTTTGTCTGGGCGAGCTAGACACTGTCCAGCCACCGTCGAGCTGGCACGTGGCTTTGCATGTTGATGCAGGTCCCAGTGGCTTAGTGCTGCTCTGCCCAGCCTGGCAGCCCCTTCCTCCCCCACTGCTTCCTCACCTGCTGTAAAAGTACTCAGCTGGGTGCATGGGAGGACAGATTGTGTTTTGGGTGGTCTCGGGGTGGGAAGTGCTGCTCTTGATCAGGGGGCTGGGTTTGCTGTGCCAGAGCATGGGGATCCTGCAAGACAGAGCTGGACAGCATGGGCCATTGAAACTGCAGGTGCTGCAGGAGGGTGGTGGCATGCCCTGAGAGACAGGAGCTGCTGAAGTCCCTGTGGGACAAGCCATGGCCCCATCAGCATCTCTGCTCCTGCAGAGGTGAGCTGAGGTGACTGCCTGGAGGGATATGACCAGCCAGCACCAGGGCTGAGCAGGAGCAACCCCATTGTGGAGACCTGCAGGAGCAGCCCTGCAATGGGGACGTGCAGGACCATCCCAGTGACCAGGATGTGCAGGACCATCCCCATGCCATGGGGCTGCCCACATTCCTCCTGAAGGGCTCTACTCCAATCATGGAGATGGAGCAGGGGTGTCACTGCCCCATGGCACTGCTGCCCCCACCTCTAGCAGGGACCTCCCTGGGGACCTTCCCCATATTTCTTTTGCTTCATTCTAGGCATTCTGTTCCCCTTTTCCCTGCCCCATAGCCCTACCCTAGGGGATTTCAAGGCTGCAGTATTTTTATTATCCAGGTTGATTCCCAGTGCACAGAGGATGCTGGACCCTGCTGTGCCCTGAGCAGCCAGGCTGACACAACTGAGTGCCAGTGTGGAAGAGCATTACTGGGGCTCATCCTCCCCTGTCACATGCCAGTGAGTCTGGAAACCCTTGGCTGGGAAAGCTGGGGTTGGAGAAGACATGGGGTGATGCTGGCTGGCCCTTTTTTAGCAGAGATGATTCTGGTGGGGAGGAAAAAAAAGACAAATCAGTGTTTGTTTCTTTTGGAGAAGATTGCTCTCTGCATGCTCCTTGTATTTAGTTATTATTAAAGAGTTGTTTTGCTGTCATTGAAAGCCTGCAATTATGGGCTCTCTCTTTTTGTCTGGCTGTCACTACTGTTTCCCATGAATGCATTGCCCACAATTTAGCATTTCTGCATTTCAGTATTAAAAAAAAAAAACCTAATAAAAAATGTTGAGATTTGGGCTGACACTTTTCACATGCAGATGCTGCTGGTTTCACACTCCTCTGATTGTTTCCCCCCAAACCCCCATCATTTCAGGAGCTCGACCACAGCAAGATGTAGCTGGGCACTAGCAGGGGTGGTTCATTGCTCTTCCCCCCCTCGCTTCCTGGACCTGTGTACCTACAAGCAAAAAGCTCCCAGGAATCCCACCGATGCCAACAGTGTGACTGGGAAGCCAACAACACCTCGAGCCCTGCTCTGTAAGTGCTGCTGGGGGAAAAAAGACATTGTTTTCATTGAAGATTCTTGTAAATTTCCCTTGGTCAAATAAATAACAGCTGATGGCTAGAAACAGGCTTTGTGCCCTGCATCTGCCCACAGCAGCCTCCTGTGCCCTACATGCCTTCCCTGGCCCTGAGTGGCATGGGACATCCCCAGCCAGAGCCAGCATCCCTGCAGGAGCCAGAGATGCAGCAGATGGGGCACACTCAGCTCTGCCTGACCCCAAATCCTTGATGTGCCTGGAGGAATTCCCCCAAAGTTCACCCTCTCCCCAAAACCCCCCTCCCCAGCAATATCACCACTAATCTAACGCGGCTAATTTTAAACGAAGCTGCCCTCCCTTGACATGCATCTCCCCGTGGCACTGAAATTAAATGTAGGCTGTAATTTGGCATTTGAGAAGCGAAAGGGATGGTGGCCCTAAGGGAAAAGATAACAGCTTGGCTGTTTGTGTTAAATAGCTGTCTGCGAGCTTCAAACTGCAGCCGGAGCTCCAGCTCGCTGGCGGGCAGGCTGCCAGCCAGCCTGCTTTTTGGCTACAGCTCCTCTGCAGCAGGAAGCTTAGTGTGGGGGATCTCAGCCCTGACCCCCCCAGTGCACCTCACAGGGCAGCTGCTTTCCCCCCACCCTCCCTCTGCTAACACTGTCTGGCAGGCTCCTTGCTCCAGCAAGGGGGGTTGCAGGGGGCACGGCCACCAGGCAAGCACCAGGGGTGGGGGCACAGCCCTGGGGAAGGAGGAACGTTTTCTTCTGGGGCACCCAGAAACCTGGCGTGGGGCCACACAGCCTGGCAGGAACATCCCCGTTGCATGTTGTATGTTGTATGGTGAGGGCAGCCCTCCAGGGGTGTCCCCATTGCACCTTGACAGTTTCACACTGCCCCTGGGATGTTGCATGGTGAGGGCAGCCCATCAGGGACACCCCTGTAGCTCCTTGCACCTTGCACGGTGGGGATAGCCCAGCAGGGATGTTCCCATTGCCCATCGCACTGTGGGTGCTGTGCAGCTGGGGCCGTGGAACACACAAGGTGGGAGAACCCTGTGTGGCACTGTCCTTTGTGCCAGGCCTGGGCACAGCACAAGGAGAGGCTGATGCACTGAACAGGGAGGAGCTGACACCAACCCCAGTAACCTTGAACTCTGGAAAGGGAAGTGTTCCCTTGGCTGCTGCCAAATGCTGCACCAGGAAAAACTTGGAGCTGGACACACTGGGATTTGGCTTCAGCATGGCCCAGAGGTCTGTAGAGCAGGTCCAGCCCCTGGTACTCGTTGTGCAGGACAGCTGCCTGGCACCCAAGGACCTGGCTTGAAAGAAAACCTCACTCAAATCAAATGTTTCTCCTGAAACAAAACTTAATTCTAATTTCAAGCTTGTTTTGTGCTTGTTTATTTTATTTTAATGGTTGCTGTTAATAAAAGGGAGACTTCAAGATAGTAATTTCCAGCAGGAGAACATGCCTGTTTTGGGGGCAGTTTGTTTTGAACTGGAGAAATTTTCCAAGCTGGTGGGAATTAGCCTGTACTCCCTTTGCACAAGGCTCCCTGCTGGCTGGGGGGTGCCTGGCTGGCCCTGTAGCTCCTTGCACCTTGCACGGTGGGGATAGCCCAGCAGGGATGTTCCCATTGCCCATCGCACTGTGGGTGCTGTGCAGCTGGGGCCGTGGAACACACAAGGTGGGAGAACCCTGTGTGGCACTGTCCTTTGTGCCAGGCCTGGGCACAGCACAAGGAGAGGCTGATGCACTGAACAGGGAGGAGCTGACACCAACCCCAGTAACCTTGAACTCTGGAAAGGGAAGTGTTCCCTTGGCTGCTGCCAAATGCTGCACCAGGAAAAACTTGGAGCTGGACACACTGGGATTTGGCTTCAGCATGGCCCAGAGGTCTGTAGAGCAGGTCCAGCCCCTGGTACTCGTTGTGCAGGACAGCTGCCTGGCACCCAAGGACCTGGCTTGAAAGAAAACCTCACTCAAATCAAATGTTTCTCCTGAAACAAAACTTAATTCTAATTTCAAGCTTGTTTTGTGCTTGTTTATTTTATTTTAATGGTTGCTGTTAATAAAAGGGAGACTTCAAGATAGTAATTTCCAGCAGGAGAACATGCCTGTTTTGGGGGCAGTTTGTTTTGAACTGGAGAAATTTTCCAAGCTGGTGGGAATTAGCCTGTACTCCCTTTGCACAAGGCTCCCTGCTGGCTGGGGGGTGCCTGGCTGGGACCGGGACCCCCAGCCCCAAAACGCCTTTGCCAATGAACAGGGACAAGGCTGATGTCCCCATGGCCAGAGCCAGCTGCAGGCTGGGGACAGGACCTCACGACGGGGCAGGTTCCCCAGTGCACCCTGCAGCCCCTTAACCCCCACGGGAGATGCAGCCCACCCACCATCCCCCTCTGCCCTCCTCTTCCTCACCCAATTGCCATTTCCCTGGAGCCGCTTGTCCCTCCCAGCCCTTTGTACCTCTCGTCTCCATCCTCCCCTTTGTTTAGCATTTTAATTATTTTAATTACCTTGTTTGCCAGCTTATCGCGGCGCTCAAACCCATCTGTGTGCGCAGGCAGACACACAGACTTTTATCTCCAGCCGCCGTCAGCCCCATTAGCATTTTTTGCTCCGGCGTTTGGTGGAGGGAAGGAGGAATTAGCATTTCTGCCTGTGCCGGCAGGGCGGGAGCACCGCGGTCCCTCACCTGGCGGGGTCACTTCATTCTTCCCAGAAGAAAGGCACTAATTCAGCTCTCCCCCCTCCTCGTATCCATTTCAAATGAGAGGTTAAAAAAAACCCCAACCAAACAGAAAGCCCAAGCAGGGGTGATGCCTGTGTCTGGTGATGGGGTTTGCCCTCCCCAGGGACCCTGCAGTGCCCTGGTGAGATGGGTGCCATCCCTGGGGAGCACCCTTGGGTCATCAGGAACAAGGTGTCTTTGTTAAAAAGCTTCTTTCTGTTGGATTTAGATGCCAAAATGCTGCTTGGTGGGGGTCAAAAGCGAGGGTGCCAGGCCTGACAGCGAGTGGGAGGGGATGGGAACACATTCAGGGGCTTCACACACAGTTAAAACAGCCACATTGCTCTGGGTGCTTTCCAGGTGGGCTGTGTGGTTGGAGCCACCAGCTCTCCTTCAGGGATGAAGGATGGATTTCACCACTGGAAACGCTTTTCCAGCATCCTCTTAGCACTGCTTAAATGTCTCTCCCAAAGAGACCAGGCCAGCAATAAATCTGTATCAGCTCACCTTCAAACGCATTTCAGTGCCCTATTTTCTTTCCACAACAGCAAAATAACAGCCTGGGTTTTGGGAACAGCTGCCAGTTCCCTGAGCCGGGCTCCCCTGAGTGATCTGAGACCCCTTTTTGCTGCAGGAGCAGCAAAGCCCTGCTATAAGCACACCCTGAGCTGCCTCCGGAGCACTTGCCCATGGAGATGGAAGGGGGTGTAGTGAGGATGTTATGGAGGTCAAAGCTGGGTGAGTGGTGACCCTTGGGAGAGGCTGGGGTGCCCAAGGAGCTCACAGATGCCCAGCTGTGGTACGGTGGGAGCAAGGCTGAAAATATCCTATGGAGTGGGGCTGGGGAGCCAGGAGCCTGATCTCAGATACAACCATGGGACCAGGATACCTCTTGGGGACAGAACAGTCCACAGGGACAAGAAACCATTTGGAAAGAGGACCCTCATCCAGGGAAGGATGACCTTTCTGGACAGGATGTTCCCTGGGGACAGAAATACCCCTGGGGCAAGGACACCCCTTGAGGATAGGATGCCCCTCAGACATGGTGTCCCCAGGGGACAGGCTGGTCCCTTTGCTGCCTAGGGGTGCTAGCCAGCCCCACCAGTGACCCTCAGAGCCCTCCCCACTCCCTCCACCTACTTCTAAACCCGTCTTTAAACACTCAACACACTTTAATGTGTGAATAAAGGGCCTTGAGCTCCTGATTTGAGTCTTCAGGGAGGATAGAGTGAATTAAACAAAATTCTGAATCAGGAGAAACCTCCCAAAAGCTGTGCAGCTTCCCTGTGCCCAGCAAAATCATTTAAGACTCAGGAAAGGCAATAAGGACCAATTTATTGGTCCTAAAGCCATTCAACAAATGAACTGGAGGCACAAAAGCATCCATCAGGCCAGAGAGGCTTGGTGGAGGTGAGCAGGGCATCCCGTGGGATGGTGTGCAGGGACAGAGGCCCCAGCAGCCAGGGACCTGTTGTGGCTCTGCTCTGCAACCTGCACTGGGACAGCAACAAGCAATAGTTTTGCCAAAGTTTGGGATGCGGTAATTTAATGAGGAAGAAATTAGAAATCAAAACTTAATTAAGACAGCATTAGGACATCATCCTGCCAAAGTGATGGGATGAGAAGTGATGGAAGGTGTTGGGACAAAACCCAGGGGAA
>NW_009952968.1:285373-310887 GCF_000747805.2 Chaetura pelagica | reverse complement strand
CACTCCATGCCCTGCCATGGGGACAGCCACTCCATGTCCTGGCAGGGGGGACAGCCACTCCATGCCCTGCCATGGGGACAGCCACTCCACTCGCAAGCACGTCTCAAGCTCGGCTGCTCCGCTGCTGCTGGAAAGTGCTGAGAGCTTGACCTATAATTTACAGAGAGGTGGGTCAGGGGAGCAGCTCAGCTAGCCTGGGAGAGCAGCATTGCCCTCTTGGCTCCTGCTCTCCTTTTAATTTAAAAAATCTTTACATCAAGGGACAGTATCAATAAGGGTCTGTGACAGGTGCCATCACTTCCCTACCTGCCACTGCCATCCCCCTGGTTTGCCACACTCCACTTTTATCCTCCCTGGGATAAGGCTCAGAGGTGCTGGCTCCTGCATCTTCAACTCAGACTATTGGGATGCACATTCTTGGGAAGCCCCTGGAGAGATGCTGCATCTACCAGGGCCAGGCCAGATGATGCTGGTTGCTGTGGAAACAGCAGGGCCGGATCCAAGGACCACAGCATCCTCCCCACACCTGGGACCAGCTCCTCTCGCCTGGTTTGCGGCTGGAGAGCACAGGACGTGGAGAGCAATTCTGGTGGCACTGGGCTGTCCCCATCCCCAGCCTGCTCCAGTCCCATCTTCCTCTGAGACTGGTGGGGCCACCCTGTGTCATGCCTGGGGTGTTTCTCCACTTTTATCCTCCCTGGGATAAGGCTCAGAGGTGCTGGCTCCTGCATCTTCAACTCAGACTATTGGGATGCACATTCTTGGGAAGCCCCTGGAGAGATGCTGCATCTACCAGGGCCAGGCCAGATGATGCTGGTTGCTGTGGAAACAGCAGGGCCGGATCCAAGGACCACAGCATCCTCCCCACACCTGGGACCAGCTCCTCTCGCCTGGTTTGCGGCTGGAGAGCACAGGACGTGGAGAGCAATTCTGGTGGCACTGGGCTGTCCCCATCCCCAGCCTGCTCCAGTCCCATCTTCCTCTGAGACTGGTGGGGCCACCCTGTGTCATGCCTGGGGTGTTTCCTCACATGGGGCAATATGTGATGGGAGATATGTGCTAGGTCTTGGCCCCTACCTCTCCTCCCAGCCACCCGGGGGGATGGATCCAGCCATTCCACTGGACATGGCATGGCACAGCCTGGCACCTCCAGGCTATCATATTCCCTGGAAAGCCTTTTGCACAGGCACCAAGACTTCATCCCCCTTGCTGCACTACCACAGGCTCCCTTAAATGTCATCCAGCACTGGAGGAAGTGGGACACAGTGACAAGCCACACAGGGTCCCCTATGAGTGCAGCCAAACCCCACCTGGTGCCAGGCTCCCACTCATCTCAGGCTCATCCCTGCTCCCTTCATGGGCAGCTCAGCTCGTTAGGGATGCTGGGATGATGGAGTATCCTGCTGGAGCAGAGGAAGCCAGGCAAAACCTCTCCATCCATCAGGGCCCCCACTTTCTGCCAAGCACATTAGGGGATAATTAAGTAAAAATAGGCCTTCCGACCAGTGTAGCTCATTAAGGGCTAATTAAGTTAATTAGTGCCAGGTGTGGATTGCAGCGCTTGCGCGTGTGGCTGTTGTTTGCTGTAATTGCATTTTCCCAGCAGCTTCCTCCGCCAGGCTGGAGCGTGGCCAACAGGGAAGGTGCTCAGTGCTCTGCTGTTGGTGCAACACAGGGCAGTGGGTGGGCACCCCCCAGCACCTCACTGGGGCCATTAACCCTTCTCTCCCCAGCCCCCCGGGGATAGGTCTCCCACCTTGAAGCCCAGGCTTGGCAGTGGGGCAGCATGTGCAGCCCCTGCCCATCCCTCTTGCTGTGGTCCTCCTGCCTGCATGCAGAAGAGGGACGGGAGCGTTGGCCATGACAGTTCCCAAAAGCAGCCAGCAGGGCAGGGGCATCTGCTCAGGGCCCAGCAGGGTCACTGGACTGATATCTCTGAAGGCATCTGAAGGTGAATATGGGCAGAGATGAAGCAGCAGAGGCAGAGCAGAGCGTCCTGGTCCTATTGGTGCCGGCAAATGAAAGAGGGATGGCAGAAAAAAGGGTGGAGAGGGTGAGAGAAAGGCGAGAATAAAGCATGAGAGGGTGAGGAGGGAGCTGCTGGGCTCTGATCTCCGCTTGCTGCACCTGGGAGCAATTAAAGCTGCTCTGCCTGTGCCCTGCAGAGACACTGGAGGGATGAAGATGTGACAAAGACCAGGCTATTTTTTGCTGAGGTTACTGTCACTAATAAATGGAGACTGTCCCTTGCCACGTGTTCCTGCTCCTTCCAATGTCTGGGCATTTGGCATCCTCTGAGCGCAGCCCCACTGGCAGCAGCCTCATTCGGAGCTGACCCCTGCTCCCTCTGGAGAGGTGAGAATGGGAAACAATCCCGTGAAATACAACTGGCAGCTGGAGAGGGGACGGAGAGGCCACACAGGCACTGGCAGCTCTTCCCCCATCCCTCTCTCCATGCTATGAATCAGCTTCTGCTGAAGCAGGTGCTGGGCAGAGTCCCATCCACCACAACCCAGGCTGGATGCTGGGGAGCGCAGCCGGCACCCCAGGGGCTGCCTTGCCTGCACCCTCTGCCCAGTGGAAAGTTACTGCTGCCTGTACTGCTGTGGTGAACATGATGGGGGGCTGGGAGGGGGGCAGGAGGAGAGCTGGGTCCTTGCATCCCCGCCGTGATCTCTCAGCGCTGAGATAATTGCCTGTTGGCGACAGCTGAGGTCAGGCATGACAGATACCTCGGGAAGAGCTCCGGCTCTGAGGCCTCCCGGCAGCAGCCCAGTTCAATACTGGTGTTGAAAGGCAATTTTCCTTATCTCCCCTGGTACAGGATCTCTCTGGGTGGATCGGGGTCCAGGCTGTGATTCTTTGGGAACCTCTGCCTTCAAACCACGTGCAGCCCCAGCCAACAGCAAAACACATGGTCCAGGAATCCTGGGGAGGGATGGGGAGCAGTGGGGTACCAATTTTGAAGCCCTGGAGCTCCCATGGGGTGTGGTAAGAGCACCTAGGCAGGTGCAGTGCCCACCTGGGAGTCAGTGGGGCCCATATGAACCTGCCCCTGCCCTTTATCCCTCCATCCTCAAAGGAGGCTTTTCCACCTTGCTCTCCTTGCTCCCTGCTGCCCCATCCTGATGCACCAGAGATGCACGGAGCACCAGGCAGTTCCACTTCATCTGCTACAGGTAAAGGGCTGGGGAGGGGGTGTTCTTCAGCCCCCTCAGATGGCTGGGAGGCTGGTGGGCACATTCTGGGGCTGGCAGGGGCCTTGTCCCTCCTGCTGTACTTTGCTCACCCGACCCCTTGTTCTGCAGTGGGAGTGGGGCAGGGCAGGAGAGCTGCACCTTGGGCATGGAGAGGCCAGGACAAGACACAGAGCCTGATGCCACTGACATGGCACCCATGGGAGGGAGCACATACCTAAGCAGGCAGGAGCAGGCAAGGAAGAAGGCAGCACACGCTGAGGCAGGTCAGCAGCACCGTCTCCCCAGAGCCGGGTGCGGAGGCTGACGGGATCATTGCAGGCACCCTCTGGGCTCACCAGCTCGTCCCTCTCCCCTTTGCCTTTTGCATAATGGATAGGCTGTGAGTAATGGGAACTGGCAGCCCAGCCGCGCTTGCTGGCAGCCCCTTAATGAAGAATATGGAAATCTCATCAGTCCAATCAGGCCAGCAAATGAAACTGCTTTCCCCCGCCGATGTGAGCAGAAGGCTAACGACCCGCACTCCCCGGCTCTGTCCCTCTCCCAGGAAGCCCCTCTTCCCCTTTCCATGTTGACAAGCAAGGTGTGAACTTCATTTTTTCTGGCAAGCAGAGCCCCAGCTCATCTTCCTTGCACCCCTTCCCTGAGCTTGGAGCAGCAGGTATTCCTGACTTGAGCATTCCTCTTGCTTTGAGGAAGCTTTTATGTCTGACTCCTCCCCTTCCAAGCACTTTACCCACCACCCAGATGGGTAACACCATCTGCAGGTGTCATCCATCCCCAACTCCTAGTCCTTCCTTGTCTCCTCCTGCTGAGCCTGAGCCTCCTAGCTCTGACTTTGACCCAGCTGAAGGTGCAAGTCTGTGACCCACAGCAGGGATGTGGAACTCGCATGGTCCCCCAGCGAGTTCCCCCAGCCACCTCACATCACTGTGTCTGTGCAGGCACTGGGGTCTCCATCTGTTGGTCTCATGTCCAACAAGTCCCAGCACAATCAGGCTCCATGGACTTGTGCCTTCTTCTACATGGACACCTGTAAAGAGCTACAGTATGGTGGAATGACTGTTTGCTCTCTTGTCTCACTTGTTCATCACTTACCTCTTGCAGTGTGCACCTTCTCCAAGCAAGACCTCCAGCCATGACACCTGCACAGTGTTGCTTGCAAATTTCCCAGAACTGGAACATCTTTCCAGGAGCTGTACTCCTCAGTCACACAGGGACCACTCTGCTAGGAGCTGGAACCAGCACCATCCTCCAAACACACCCCAATTTGGTGTCATCTACAGATTTTATGATGTCCTTTTTATCTCCTCCTCCCCATAAGTGTTCTCTTGGTCCTGGGAAGCTTGGAAGCACCTCCAGCTCACATCCCACTGCTTTTCCAGTTAATCTGGACTTCTCAGCTGTTGTCTCCATGGAGCTGTGAAATGCTGTCCTTTGACTTGGCTACTGTGGTGGCCTAGGAGTTTGCCCTGTGCATATTGGTAGGATGTTTGGCTGAGAAAGCCTGGCCTGTCCACAGTGGGATACAAGATGTGGTCAGTACTGGGATCTCAGTCCACCCTAGGATCTGTAGAAGGATGCTCATCTTGGATAAGGACCTGAGGGATGCAGGCTCAGCTCTGCCTCAGACTCCCTGCACTGGCTGTTTGCCCAAAATACACACCCAGATTCATAGCTGGACTTTTAGTGTCCAAAATGTGGCTGAAAAGAGGCGTTTGCACAGCACCTCACACCAGCAGGTCCCAACCACCACGGGAGCATCCTCTGGCCTTTGCAACACTTCAGGCACTGGAGAGGAATCCTCCCCTGCATTTGTCTGCTCCATGGACAAAGGCAGGAGGCTGCCAGGGGACCGGCCACTTGCTGGTTTGGGGGAATGTTTAATTTCTGGCTTTCCCAGCCAGCATGCAGCTCCCAAGCTGATGGTGTGCTTGCTTCAGCTGTGCATTTGCCCAGAAGCACCAATGTGAGTATATGTTTTAATAAAATCCCAAGCTATGTATACACCCAGGGCACTCATCCATGCATAAATACATCCATAGCCTACACTCTTTGTACAGCACAGGATGCTAGCTCAAGGCTGCAGGAAAGCATTCATTTTCATGAATTTTAAGATCATATCTGGAAACACCTCTAACAAGCCAAGATCAGAGCAGCAGCTAAGCTGGCTCTGGGTCCCCAGCACAAGCTGTTTGCACACACCAGTCATGACGTGAAGGGGCTGCTGCTCAACGGGTGGATCAGCATCAAACCGTTGAAATTAAAGGCTGAGGAGAGGCAGAGCCATAAACATTTATTGCAACACTCTGCACATCATCAGCTGCTGATTGGGAGGCAGAGGGAATGTGCAGCTGAAATAATCAGATTTATCAGAGGCTGAGATGAACTGTCCTTGATGGATGGTTGTAAAAGGGAAACAATGTGCCATCTCAGACACAAGGCCATTCTTAAAATAAAGCAAGGGGGTGGGGAGGGTCTTGCCTTTATTAACAGTAATCTTTCACAATTTTAGAGCCCACACCAGCCACCAGACCCAATCACAGCTGAATGAGAAAGCCAGCTTAAAGATGATGCACTAGAATATCCCAGAGGACTGGAAAGCAAAGTTGTGGGCTCCAAATGCCAAGTGTATAATTTGCTGGAAAGCTGACACCATTTCTGCTTTGTCTTGATACATTTTCCATGTGTTTGATCCCCTTACATGTTTATCTCTGTTCTTCAGGCAGAAAAAGCAAAAGTAGGAATTCCTTCAGCTGCTCTCTCTTTTATTCCCTATTTCTTCTGTTGCTGCAGTCACACAACTCAACTTACAGAGTGCCAGGTAGGAAGGGATCTCAAGGATCATCTGGTCCAACCTTTCTAGGTACTACTATACTTTATATGAGATGGCTCAGCCCCTTGTGAAGCTGAGCCTTAAAACTGTCCAATGTGGGGGAATCTACCACTTCCCTTGGGAGACTATTCCAATGTTTGCTGTTCTCATGGTGAAAAATGTACCTCTTGTGTCCAATTGGAATCTCCCCAGGAGCAACTTGTGTTCATCACCCCTTGTTTTTTCCATGTGACTCCTTGTAAACAGGGAGTCTCCATCTTCTTGGTAGCCCCCCTTTAAGTTCTGGAACATGGTAGCAAGGTCTCCCCTAAATCTTCTTTTCACAAGGCTGAACAAACCCAGTTTTCTCAGTCTCTCCTCATATGGCAGCTTCTCCAGTCCTCTGATCATCCTTGTGGCCTCTCTGGACCCTCTCCAGCCTGTCTGCATCCTGTTTGTAGAGCAGGGACCAAAACTGAACACAATACTCCAGGTGTGGTCTGACAAGCGCTGAGTGGAGTAAATGACTTCTTTATCTCTGCTAGGTATGGTCTGTCAGCCACCCACAGCACAGACCACTCGTCAAGGCCATAGAAGAAGGTGATTAGAAGGTAATGGTAGAAGGTGATCAGGTTTGTCAAGCACAATTTGCCCCTGGTAAATCCATGTTGGCTTTTCCCAATCATGTGCTTCAGTTGACTTGTGACAGTCCCCAGGAAGACTTGCTCCACAACCTTTCCAGGGACTGAAGTGAGGCTAATGGGTCTGTAATTACCTGCATCCTCATTTGAACCCTTCTTATAGAAGGGGGTGACATTAGCCTTCCTCCAGTCTTCAGGGATGTCTCCCCATCTCCATGACTTCTCAAAGATTATGGAGAGCAGCTTTGCAGCAACCTCAGCCAGCTCTCTCAACTTCATTAGTAATGACACTGACAATTCACCTTTTAAGCTCAGAGCATCTCCATCTCCTGCCACCCACTGAAGCAATGGATGCCCACCTCTGGGGGGGGACACAGGCACCCTGCTCCTTGTAAACAGCAGGTTAAGACAAGAACCAACAGTGCCTGGAGCTCAGAACTGCTGTAATCAAATTGTCTCCTGTCACCCTGAAGCACCCTGTAATGCTCCTCCAGCTAATGGGCTGGGAGGGGAAGAGTGCTGAGAAAAGCAGTGTCAGAAGAAAGCAGGAAGAAAATAATTTGATAGATTTTTTTTTGCTTTTTACATTGATCTAGAAATTGAGGTTATGGATTGTTTTTCAAAAGGGAACTTCAGATAAAATCTCTCTCTCTCTCTCTGCTAGAAGAGATCCCAAGGAAATATTTCCATGCAAAAGTCTCTCACCTACATATCATCCAAGGTGTTTTATGCACATCAAAGTACTTAATATTTGAAACAGGAGATAAAACTCCATTTGACTTCATCAGATGTACAGTTTATCTTTGGTTGCATTAAACGTCTGCCGCAGGCCCCGTGGAGAAGAACTGTCTTTTACTTCTGCACCTAAAGCTCTTCTGGGTCCCCCTGGGCAAGCCTGGATGCAGAAAGGCTGCTGCTGTGACAAACTGGCCCGAATTTGCCCTCTAAAGAAGAGGGGTCAACATTACAGCTACCACCTTGTCAATTCTCTATGGCACTGACAGGACAAACCCACCTGGAGTGAGGGAAGAAGGGATGCAGTGATGTCCCTATCCCATCTGAGATATTCCTGACAGCCCAAAATTCAGTGCAACATTCATACCTCATTGGTCTCTTTTATGCCCCCTTGACACCAGAATCTCTGATAAAACAAGCCTCCCCAGGAGCCTCTGCTGTATCTCATTTTTCTTGCTTAAATGGGTTGCAGAAGGGACTTGCTTTTGTTTCCACCAACACAAAGCCAAATAAAACCCCCCAAGGCTACATCAGTATGGGATGTGGGTGGTTGGAGAAAAATGGGTTTCCTGCTGCTTTCAATGTCCTAAAGCCTATTAACTGGTACTCTGTCTCATCCACTTCTTGTTTTGCCTGACAGGTTAAGTCCGTGTTAGCTTGATGAGTCATTAGTGGCAAAACTTCTCTTGTGCCAGGCTGCCACCATTCCCACTCCTACAATTCAGATGCCCAGTGACAAGCCACTGTTGGAGGCAGTGTTTGAAGTCACTGCAACACATCTCCTCCCTGAGACCTTGAACTGACCCCGTGGTGCTCTGAAGATTGCTGTGAACTACGTAGAAACAAAATTGGTTTATTCAAGATGAGGTTGAATGCAGTGAGTGACCAGGGAAGTGTGGGGGTGCAGGGGCATCCAAGAAGAGATTTGCTGCCTGTTCTGCTACTTTGGGCCCTTGGCTTCTGGCTGCCCAAGTTCCTACATGGCCCCTTTAGCACTTTCTCCTCCCTGAGGCAACCTATCTTCACAGACCTTCACTCAGAAATGAAGCTGGTCATCCCACCTCTTTGTGAAGGTGAGAAGCATCCCACAAGATAACTGAAAGGGTGGGTATGGGACATGGTGGGGGCCTTTTTCATAGGCCTGTGATGGTCTTGCCTTGATGCTGCAAGTCCCAAGAGCAGTGGCCAGAGTGGCCTGGAGCTGTAACCTGGGGCTGAAAGATCAACCCCTCTGCTCTGTTCTCAGGTATAGAAGCAAGTAACTTCTGAGCAGCAGCTTTGGGATAAACCTCACCAAGACTGGACAACGGGAAGGAAGGGCTGTCGTGTGTTTCTGTTTGCAGTGACACGTTTGCCCCATTATTCATGGCTGGTGAGCATTTTGCTCCCATTTGGTTCCCAGCTTAGTTTATAGCTGGGTTTTCATGCCTTCGAGGCAAGCAGCATTGAAATGGTGCCAGAGCGATAGTTCTTTGCCAAGAGCCAACTGGGAAGGCCCTTGGCTTTGGTTTTTGTTGGCAATAGTCCCAGGAGAAGGTGTCTGTGGTTCTCCATTGTCTGTGTTGTCTCTCCTCTCCCCTGCCCAGCTCACTTACCACTGTGTAAGTCTACTAGCTGACTTTTTTTTAAATAGACAAGATGGAAGAATAAGAGTCTCAAATACAGGTGTTATGAAAACTGGTGTCCAGGTCTTTTTCCTCCATCTTCGTACAGTGCCAAATGAAGGGAAGGAAAGAGTACGACACATGAGCTCACCTTTAATTAGACATCAGATAATCCATGTGGAGATCACTACCATATAAATCCATTTGGCCCTAAAGAAAAGCCTCCACCAGTGCCTTTCACCATCCATAAGACTCACTGCCTCTGCCAAGAGCTGCAGGCTCCCCTTGCCAGGGCAGAGCCCCCCAGGATGGCTGACTGGGGGAAGGAGGACAGCTATGGGACTGTCCACAGCAGGAGCCACTTGCTTCTTGATGAGTCCTTGCCCAGGCAAATGCCACTGACTTGGGCTTTATTTTCCATTTATGCTCCCAGCAGAACAGAAGAAAATCCAATACCCATCCTGCCCAGCATCCCATCTCTGCCCCTGCCTTTTGCTTTGCAGCTGCACTGAAAATGGAGCAGCATGGAGCAGGGTGCATTGGAAACAGCACTGCCTGGCCAGTAACAGGTCCTCAAAGTCTTCTGCCCAAGCTGTGAACTTATCTGCCTTCTCCTAAGACACTATGAGGTCTGACAGCCAGGAAAGGAATGATGCTATGGGGTCTGCCTCTGAAACAAGCAACCTGAAACCAAGCACAGGTCTGGTCAAGTCAGGCGAGATTTTCCCCAGGGGTTTTCGGCTGCTGCTGGAGCACAGGAGGACAAGGTGACTTGCTTGCCTTTCCTTCACAAAGGCACAACTCAGAGTGTGCCCACATCACTTCTCCCCTACAAGACAGTGCCAGGAGGGTGCTGCTGCTCTCCCAGCAACTGCCACAAGGAAAGCAAACTGCCCGTCCTCCACATTTGATATAAGGCTTTCCACAAACACCAGCTAATGGGAATTCCTCAGTGGTGTCCCTGGGAGCTTCAATATTGGATGTCAAGGCAGCCTTTTGTCTTCTCAGCAGGCGGTTGGACCTGATGTTCTTAACCCTTTCCTGTCTGAACCTGAGCCTGAGGGACTGAGCATGGCAGGGCTTCAAAGTGGGCTGAGGGTCCTGCTCATTCTGGGCTGCTCCGTGCCCTGGCCTCAGCTGCACAGCACTTCTTCTCCCACAAACTCAGTGCATGTACAGCTTCATTTTATGGGCAAGGTGCCTTGGAGGGTGGGGATCCAGGAGGACTGAGTGTCTTGCAGCTTGGAGCTGGCAGGCACACAGGGTAGGCTAAAGGGTTTTGTTTGTGCCCAGTGAGAGCAGCTGTAGGCAGGGGTGGGTGAGCGGGGAAGTTACAAAAAGATAAATAAGGCAACAAAAGGCACATTTGGGGCAAGGGGGTATGTTTGCATGGGGGAGGGCAGGAATTTCTTTTCTTTGCCCAAAAGTCTAAAGTGCTTTTCTTTAGTGCCTCCATCTCTGCATGGGGCCTCGGTCAATAACATTCCTCCCTCGACCTGCGGAAGGAGACGGGCCAGGCAAGATGTGGCTGAATGAAATTCCTCTCACCTCACCCCGTAAACATCCCAAGAGTCTGGCCCCATTATGGCTGGGTACAAAAGTCTGGGTCTGAGGCAGAACAAAAGGATGGGGAAGAAAGTGCAGGTTGCCAGGGCAACGCTGTCCAGGCCGCCTGGTTTTATCAGCAAGGGGCCTGGGTTTTCTGCTGGAGTTACAGGAATCTGAGGCAATTTATTTCCACCACAAGACAGAGGCTTTAGAAGGCAGGCACTGCGAGGCTCCAGATTCGCTTCTGGTGTTCCCAGCAGGGCAGGTGAGGTGGGAGCAACCGGCACAGTCTCCAGGGAAGCGGGGTCCCTGCCAGCAGCGTCCCGGGCAGTGCGGGGAGCAGAGGGATGTGCAGGGCATCCCCTGGAGAGGGTATATGGAGTGGTGAGGGTGACCCTCTGGTGGGTCCGTCCCACCTGTACATCACGGGACCCTGGGCTCTGTCCCAGCCTCCACTACAACACACAGAAGCTCCTCGTCCCTCTGTTCACTGAGTCCATTCATCTCTGCTCGCTGAGGATGGGAATTCCAGTGGTAGGTTGGATTAAATTGGGAAAAGCTGTTTTTCAGTGGCTCCACAGAGGGGGCTTTACAGTTTAATAAGGACATCCTTTGTTATCTTGCTTCCAGACAAAGGCTGGTGACTCCCAGCTCTAGCATTGTCCCCACTAGACAGGATCTGGTCTGTCATCCCAAGAGCATCAAAGTTGCCTCTGAGAGGTCTAGATTGCAGTGGGAACATCTAGAACCTAGTGCCAGAGAGTCAGAAGAAGCAGGACTACCAGATGTCCTGGCACAGCATTTAGCAAAGCTAATGTAAGACCTTAAAGTTTCCTGAGCCCCTAACTGAGCACTGGATCTGAGATGTGTTGGCCTTATGTTGATAAGGAAGAGTTCAGCTGTGGGAAACCCAGTTCTGACTGGATCTATGTCCTCTCCTCCCAGTTCTGGTGACAAGTGAGATACTAACGTGCCAAACCACAGGTGTGGTGGCAAGGTTTCCAGAGGCAGAACCTCTCCCAAAAGAGACAGCACCACCCTGAAGATTGTGAACATAATACCCATTCTTCCTATGCTTTATTTTTCTTTACTGTGGGGCTTGGGGAGGTTGTAGGATGGGTCAGTAGCATCCAAAGACCTGGAACAAAGCTTGCAGACCGGCATGGCTGAATGACTGGAGAAAAACCAGCTCAGCATGTCATGAAAAGCATTCGGCCGAAACAGCCTGCTCATCTCAATTAATCTAGACAAATTTCTAGACAAATGCAGCAAGCTGTGCTCAGTGGAGTAATAGGGAAATTACTAATTAAACTCAAGATGATGGGATTAGTGGAAGAAATAGAGGTCGGGTACAGAAGCTGTACCTCCGGACACAGGCAGGAGCAGGCCAGCCAGAGTTCACCACCAGAGTTTCTCTGAAATCGATCCTGGGATCGATCGTGTTTATTCTCTCCATGAATGATGTTGTCATAGGAAGTGGGAGTGCTCAGGTTAAGCCAGCTGATGACGCAGAAGGGGGGGGCTTGTGAAGGCAGAGGAGACTGGAGATCAAACAGAAAGCAGCAGACAACCTTGAGCACGGAGACATGGGAATGAGTTGAAATTCAACAGCACGAAATGCAAGACTAATCACAGGGTTGGGGCTTTTTTGTGCTAGACAGGGAGTGTGTCAGTCAGCTGGACATGACTGAGGAGGAGGTCAACATAGTTGTAGCAGTCATGGATGATTATGAACCACCAATGAGCTAAATACACAAAAAGGCAAATGAGACCTTAGGGGCTTGGGCTATTTCCAGTAGAAGCAGAAAATTACTAATAGCATTTGCAAAGTACTGACAGGACCTCATCTCCCTCTGGGGTCCTGGGCAGGTGGGCTGAATTCACACCACAAGCAGTGCAGAAAAATTCTCTGTGTATGATCAAGAGACTGGAGATCCAATTTCACAAGTAAAACAAAGGCTGGAAGAAGTTACCTTCTCATGGGCTCACTAGCTGAGGTGGTGGAAAGAACACACGGCAGGAAGAAAAGCTGTATGAAATAATGGGTGCTGTTTGCACAAGAGTGAGTGATATACAAACACACCAGAAAAACCCAGGAATTCAGAAGACAAGGATTATGGTGATCCCAAAGGCCCTGTGTCTCTGCTTCTCCAGCCCACCTGAAGCCACCTGTGCTCTTGCTTTCTGCAGGATCTCTTTTGTAGAGCAGCCGTCTGAGACCTGCTCCTTCCCCCTCCCCGCCTTCATGTCTGGAAACTGATCCCCACTTCAACTTTAAAGAGGGAAAAAGAAAAGGAAAGCCAGTAGACTGGCCCTTTTGTACAGCAAAGCAGATTAGGGGCCTCCCAGGGACTTGCAGCTTGTGTTCCAAAGAGGGAAGGGCTGGGAGACAGAGGGAGGGAGGGCAGCCTCTGGTCTTGTCCACAGCCAGTGAAATTCAGACCTGCCTTTGATATGCTCCTTGCAAATTCTTTTTTGTTCACCTTCCTTCCTTTTTTCTCCTCCTGCTTGACACTGTGGATGAGCATTTGGGGACTAGGATCTTTTCAGCTCCTGCACAGGATTTAATTCACAAAACATGTATCGTGTTCCCCTGCTCCTATGCTGAATCAGGAAAGCAAATGCCCAAACAAAAGCCAAATCCCCCTTCCAGGGGCAGTCAGGAAAAGAGGTCCCTGCAGTGGTCTCTGGCCTGATGACAAAAGGTTCCTTGGACTATAGACAAGCAGGTTAGTGATGCCCTGGATTATAGAAACAGCTGCAGACAGCAGGGTTTAGCCACCACCTGTGTGATGAAGGCTTGGTGGCTCCAGTCCCAGGGCCAGCAGGACACATGCCAGATGCTTTGTGCTACCTGGCTGCCCAAGCTTGGCCCTCGAGGTGTTTTCTTTATTTCCAGCTCACCCCCCTCCAAATGCAAAGCACCTAGACTAGGAGGAACCAGACTTGCCCAGACCCAGGTTTGGACAATCCCATCCTCTTTTCATTTGAAATGACTGGTACCTTTTTTGGTTCTGGGCTGTAGAGAACCATTTGGCGTGGTGAGAACACTGAGGGGGTGCAATGCCCGGGTACAGTGCCAGCACAGACCCCTCTGCTGCCACCTGGGCACAGAGCTGCTCTTTGGGCAGCAGCTTGGCTCAGCAACTCCTTCCACAGTGGGGTGCTTCATTTTCCATGTCTCATGTGGTGCAGCTGGCTTTTGGAAAGACAGCAGTCCTTAAGGGAAGCTGCTACACATCTCTAAGTGCTCTGTAACATCCCACCTGAGGGGTGTTCCACCACTTTAGCCCTTTTAGGGTCAAGTTTTGTCCTCTGTAAAACAGCCATAGCACAGACCCACCCTCTGCCAGGGAAGCTGCAAAGCTAAAATCATTAACAGTTTTGAAACATTCAGCTATTTTAGTGAACTTGATTGAAGAGCTTTTTAGGAGACTAATAATCTTCCCTCCTTAGCAGAGACTGAATAATATGCAGTAAATCCTGCCTAAGGCTTCACGCACTGAACACACTGCGAGAGGTTTTGCTAACCATGCAATGTTCGTTCTGTGCACAGGCTGAACCAGGGTCCTCTGGAAAAGAGCTCACCTGTGTAACTGACATTAAAATTAAAAAATCTGTGTGATAATAATAATAAAAAAAAAGACCTGTGCAAATGACTTTGACCCAGCATTTCTGATGCTGCAACAAGACTGGTCTTTGGGCAATTTGCATGTGTATATCCATGCACGTTTCCTTCTGTAATAGTCACCTATACAGTCCTTTTTGATAAAGAGGTTGGTGGGTTTTTTTGGCCAAATAAAGGTGCATTTCACAGCAATGACAAGAGCTAGGAAGAATAAGAAGTTCTGTTTAAATATTAAACTAAAAACTTCACTGTAAGGGTGATCGAACACTGTGACTGGCTGCCCAGAGAGGTTGTGGGGTCTTCACCCTTGGAGATAATTAAAACCTAATGAGATGTGGTACTGATCAACCTGCTCAAGTTGACTCTGCTTTGAGCCAGGCATTTGGACTACATGGTCTCCAGAGTTTCCTGTCAACCTCAAGTATTCTATGATTTTTAAGTAGCTGCAGAAGGTGGCAGAGTAAATATATACATACACTTCTCCCAAGCTTAAGAATTGGAGGCACTATAGAGAAAATTCAATTAAAACAATGAATTTGGGCAAAATAATAAGCAGCTGACAAATTGGTCTTATTGTGTGATATGTTGAGCAGCCCTAACTGATACTTCTGTCCCTGCTGGTAATGGGGTTGTCTCTCCTGTTTTAATTATCTTCTGCAAACTCTAAGGCTACTCTAGGTGTCTGGAGCTGCTATAGTAAGATAGGCACAGCAACAGAAGCTTGAATTTTGACAGGGAATGTGAAGCAACAGTTTTTGCAGTCCTTTTCCAGAATATTGTAATTGGGTTTATTCTTCTCCTTGGGTCAGAGCAAAGACTCACCTTCCCCAGCACTGCTCCTGCTGGCAGCCATGGGTGGGTGCCTGGAGTAGAGATGGTGTGTGACCCTCCCCTCAGGCTCAGGGCAACTCGCAGTTTAGGATGTCCGTGGGTTGGGAGAAGATGGTTTAGCCTCTCATCCTTCAGAACACAAGGTTTGCCATGGGAGTTGACCATCAAGATCCTGAGCCTGTGATCCTGTGTGAGCTGAAGGCAAGGTGACATCCTGCTACCCAGATACATGGAAAGCCACCTCTTTATGCTTTTTCCATTCAGAAAAGAGAAAAAGACAGTGGTGGTGGCCTGAATTAGGGCACTTGTGGCTTTTTGCTGTTGCTGACAACAAAAAAAGGCAACATTAGTTTCCAGGCAACTGATTTTGTGGCTTTCCAAGGGCTTCTGGCAGTGGGGCTTCTCACTGAGGACCATGTTTTCTTCCCTTCCCTTCATAAGCATTATGCTTTCAGTCCAATAGCACAGACTCCACTCTCCTGTTGCAGGTCTTTTGCCATCCCTTGGCTTTGATTTTCAGATCCTCACAGTTCCTTTTTGAAATACCAGCCAACATGGAAACCCCCAAATGGGGCAGGATTGCAAGGACAGCAACACAAACTGAGGATGTCAGAGATTAAAAATCTGGGTTTGTGAGGTTGGCAAAAGAAGACAGTGGTAAGGTACAATCCCACATAAGGGCTTGGTGCTTCTCATAGCCTGGAGCAATTAGATGGAAGGAGGACAGTGAACTGGGATTAGAATCCAGCATTGACAGGCCTCCATACATCCAAAGCCACTGAAAAGAGGTTTGGCTGAACCCAACCAAGTCCTTAGCTTGAGTCATGGTGCAACTGCAGCAGAACTTAAGGAAAAAGACACCCATGATGCTGCTAAATGCCACAGCACGTTCCCTGCTAAAATCAGGACTGGCTCACTGCTCAGTCTGGGGCTTCTGAAGAGCAATAAAGCTAAAATATAAGTTTTTACCTGATAAAGTTGAATAAAGCTGGGTATTTCCAAGAACAAGGGAAATTAATTTCTCCAGAACACATTGCAGAAGTGGTCCCCAATGTTCTCTGGCCCAAAACTACATAGAAATGTTGATAAGCTTCTTTTAGCCCTAGAGACTAGACCTTTTATAATGAAGGGCATTTTTTCTCCTGGGCTTATAAATTTTGTCTTTAAAATGTGACGGTACAGAAGAGAAGAAGAACTTGGAGGGTTTTAGGAACAGCATTGATCATCTGTTTCCTAACAGAAGGCAGGCCAGGAGTCAAAGGTGACCCTCACCAGTCAGGGCAGTCCCACAGATTCTGAACCTGGCAGGCAGAGACAAGTGCTGGTAACAAGTGCCACAGACAGCCTCAGACAAAGTAAAAGGATGAATCAGCTCCAGGATCCATCTACAGAGTCTTGTTAGAAGCACAAGGACCAGGAACAGAACTGAAGACAAGGCTACAGTGTGGGTCTAAAGTCCACTCAAGAGGAATCCCATTCACTGGAAACAAAAGAAATACCTTAAACCTTTACAAAACCCAACAGGCAGATCCTGCTCATGCCTCTGCTAATAACCCCTTGAATTTTTCCCAGTGCTCTCTTGTGTATCACTTGCATCTTGGGAAGGGGTGGAACTGGAGCTGGGAATCAGAGTGTTCAGATCAACCCCAGAGACACAGCAAACATACCAGACATGCCCAACACGAAATGGGATCTAACAGGAAAGAGGAGAGAGAAGGTGGAGGGGGATCCATTATTCATGAAGGCAACAGTAGTACAACTCAGCCTCCACAGACCCATGCAGGGCCGGGTCAGGTTACTGCAGAAACAAGGGCTGGGGAAGCCAAGGCTCTGCTGCTTTTGTGCAGAGAGCAGAGGTGTTGAGTCTTTCCCTTCCCAGCTGGTAACACTCTGCTAGGAGTACATGGCAGCAGAAATAATCTTCCTTAGAAAGCTCTACTCGTGGTCCTTTGAGGAAGATTTGGGAAGTCAGAAGCCCTTACAGCACAGGAACAGGAAGAAGCAGCTCCCTGGAGAGGCAGCAGCAAAGTGAGATCAGGGTAGCAGAGAAGCAAAGGAAGCATGAACCCGGATCAGGTGGCCACAGGCCCTAGCTGGGCAGCCTCAGGGCATGGGGTCCAAGAGCTTTGGTGCAAGCTTCTGGATGGATGTACCAGACCTTCCTGCCTCCCTGTGCATGGTACCTGCTCCCCTTCCCCACCTCTCAAAAACACTGATCCTGATTTTCTGGGGAAACCTATCTGGCCTTGGCACTTGTCTCAAATTACAGCAGGCTTGCTGTGCCTCTACTGTTTCTCACAAAACAATTATTTCTATTACATCTCCTAGACATCCTTCTTTTTTCTGTTTGCTGCCTTCTCTCTTTCTTCCCTTTGCAACCAGAGACACTGGCCCCTGCTCAGCAGGCTGCCTACAGGGCATCTCTGACAGGTGGAAGGGAGAGCAGGTAGCTGTGTAACACTGACTTACCACGAGGTGAATATAACCCAGCAGCTGTCCTGGGGAATCAAACATCTCTGGCTGCTTGTGCATGAGACTGGGCTCTGGCTTTGCACCACTTGGCTCCGGGACATCCTGAGAGCACGCTGGAGTATTTGTTACAAAGAGAAGGAGCCAGAAGCTCATGACAAGATGGAAGTTAAGCAAGGCTGGAGTGATTTGCAAAGCAAGGGCTGTAGCCTTTATAGCTCTTTTCCCTTGGAGTGGTGTCACCTGCAGTGGTTTCTTTACCAGGGCTACTTAAATTGTGCATGATGAGCTAGGTCTAGCTCCTCTTTTAGGTAGGAAATGGTGGCTATTGTCTGCATCACTGTAGGTGCCAGAGCTTGCTCAGGTCTGTAGGACAAGGAGAGGGATTGCTTCCTGGGCACTTGGCAGTGTGTGTATATGTAACACAGATATTGGGCAGGACAAACATTGAGGCATTTGTTCAACCTGGTATGTTCTTGGTCACCTTTTGTGTCTGTTTGCTGTGCAGGGGAGAGGCAATGGCGGAGAGGATTCTCTGTTAATCAGATGTTGACTGTGAATATGGACTATCATCCAGGGGGAAAAATCCACAATGCTTTTGTTTTGCCTTCAACAGAATCAGACCTGAAATCTTGGAGCTGGTAGAAAATGAAGTATTTCCTACCCTGGGCACCTGGTGCAAGGCAGAAATGTGTGCAGGCATGCAAAGCAAAGATGAGCTCTCAGCTTAGCAGGTGAGGAGGCAGCAGCAGCTGTAAGCTCAGGCTAGCAGAGTGGTGGTCCTGGGACTGCAACACGTGTAAGGGCTGCTTTGGTGGACTAGAGAGCAGGTTGAATCAGGCCCTCGTGCAAAAAGAGCTCATACCCAGCTGAGGACGGTTTGCAGGATCAGACCCTGTTGGTGCTGCAGGTGCTAATAACAAATCAGTGCATGTCATTGTCAGGCTGTGCCTGGAGCAGCCTGACTTGGATCATGTCCCAGGTGTAGTATGGAGGCTGCCAGGCACTGCAGCCAGAAACACTTAGTATTCACCTGGAATATGTTGCATGATATATTTAGAAACCTTCCTTCCCCACCCCCCATTGTTTTTAAGTACCTTCAGCATTTCTGATATTCCTGACAGTGGTTGGCCACGTGGTTTTGCAAAAACAAAAACAAAATGCCACCACCCAGCAGTGTGTGGGCCTGGTGTCTGCCTGTGAGCCAGGTCCCATCTGGCTGTAATTACCAGCTTCACATCAGCAGTAGAGTGTAATATTTAAACACAAATGTTTGATGTTTGCACAGCAAACCTCAGGATGGAACACTCTTGATAAATAGGCCTGCAGAAGAGGAGATGGGCCTGCTGCAGGTGTGCAGGTGGTAGCAAGGCTTTGTGGGCTTTCCTGGGGATAGAGGGAAGAGCAACACTGAGCACGGGAGGCCTTCGTGCCTCACTCCAGGCAGAAGTTCCCCAGAGCCTTGCCATCCTTGTTTCTTGCTTAGACAGGAGGAGCTGCAGGCAGAGGAGCTCCAACTGCAGGCAGAGCACTGCAGCCCAGGGCAGCTGACACTTGCAGGGCTCTCCTGTCTTCTCCCATTTGATACTTGTGAGATGGTCACCAAAACTTGCAAGATGGTTGAAGTCAACACAGGCTCCTTGCCCAGAGCAGTAGCCACAAGGATGGATAGCAAAGTCTGTTGGATCTCAGCAGCTCAGTGACCAGCTCTCTGCAGAGAGGAGTGCAGGCTCTGCCATGTTTCTTGAGCACCCAAGCTCACAGAAATACAGTGTTTTCTGCTGGCCCCTAAAGAGTAAGGCTGAGAGCACAGCAGGTGTTAGTTACTACAGCGTGGACCTCATCTCTGCCGGGAGAGGTGGCTCATGATGAGCCCCAGCCCTTCCAAAGGCCTTCTACCCACAGGGGACTCAGTCTGATCTGTCTTGTATATGAGACTGCCTTCCTGCCCTTCACTGCTGATCCTCTGGGGAAGAAAATAACAAGCTAGTATTTCACCCTGCTCTGACTGGGGTGATAGGTAAGAAAAGAGCTGAATCCATTGCCAGACACCTCTGGAAGGTGATAGAGATACATGTGCTGTCTGCAGCACCTTCCTGTTCTCCTTAAGGTCTGAGACCTGGCACACCCAGCCAAATGGCACTCTTGGAGCTGCTGGTCTGTGTGCCACCTCCTGTAGGGTAAATGCCCCCCTTGGTTTGCTCTCCTGCTGGAGAAGAAGAGGCACGCCTGGCGATGGCTGCCATCCATGGTGCCATTGCAGGGCTAGTGGGTGTCTCTTCCTGAGCTTGTCCTGCTAGGGCTCAACTTGTCATTTGCTATCAGCAGGAGGCTAGAGCAGATGTAGGGTAACAAATGCCTCCTTGCTGCTTCAGGGGCTTCTGAAGCCTCTTTTCTGCAGTTTGTGCACCCAAGGCAAGCCAGCCCTGCTGTCGTCTTTGCCTCTCAGCAGCATTGCTCATCTCAGCACACTTTAAAGCCGCATCCTGACAGACCAAAATAAATCAATCAATAAATAAATCGTCCGTCTCGTCTACAGGATTCTGCAGTTTATTTCCTCAGCACCAATGAAAAATAGTGGGATGCTCAGTAGCTTCATGAGACTAATTATGATAAACGGCCCCATCGCTGCTAATATCCGGCCATTAATTCCCAGATGGAGCTGCAGAAAATGTCAGGAATGGAAATGTCAACTCTCTAAAAGGACCTGGCAGGTATTGAAGTGGGGACTGGAGTGTCAGTAGAGAAGGGAGCAGAGGGAGAGCTAGGAATTAGCAGGATGCTGATATGCATTTGGAAGCTATAATTCTTTTGACTTGATTGCCTCGTTTCTCCCAGTTGTCTCTCTCAAGCCACACCACAACCTTGACTTCCTCTGGATTTTGCCTACTCTGAACACTTTTTCCAGCACTGAGGCAAAAGATTTGGCACTCGCTAAGTTGGTGACACTCCCTTTGGGCAGAAGAAACTCAACCTTAAGCTTTAGGAATCTCCTCCCCACCAAAATCCCCAGAGATGTCACCCTGCTCTGCAGGATGGACACACCAGTAATGCTCTTTACACCATGGACAGGAAGGCTGGCTTGAAATGAAAGCTCACATCCAAACACCACTTCCATTCTCCTCTGGATTTCCTATTTGCATTCACAATCACATTTATATGGCTACAATAATCAATTGCATACAAAAATCAGACAGGAAACAGCAAAAAAACCACTTATTATAACTTTGAATGGTTTCTCTGTGTTTGAGAGGGCTCTTTACAAGAATATTCACTACTAAGTGTGAAGGTACTTCAAGAGTAGATGAATCAGCCAGATAAATGATACGAATGTCCAGATATTGACAGCACTGTGTTACTGATGGCAGGAAGTCAGGCTGGCACCTGGTGCAATAAATCAGCTGATGAACAAATGTCAGGAAGGTATGTTTTGAAGCCATTCTAATCCAAGAATGTTGAGTTGTCCTCTCGTATGGAGAGACACTGCTTTGACATTGGCATGCTGGAATCTCTGCTTCTGATGGTGTTATAGTTTTAAGTCCTGATGCAAAGAAATGCATCTAGTTTATTGCTCTGTTTGGCCCATTATCACAGACCCCACTCTGCACAGCTTCTGGAATGCTGCTGTTCAGGTGAGGCTCTATCCAGGCTTTTGGCACAGGCTCTCAAGTGGAAAAATTCTAAACAGGCTGGGGGTTCCTTTATCAAATGCCAGTTGGTTGAAAGAAAAGGTTTTTGCAGGAATATATTATTGTTTGTCAGCAAAGGATAGAATTTTTGATCAAAACCAGATGATTTTGATACTTACCTGCTGAGAGAAGAGATAACAGTGAGCCTGATGGATCCTATCCAGACCACAGATATGAACTAGAGCTCCCCAGCCCCCCCAGCAAGTGCACCTTATGGTACAGAGCCAAGATGTCTCCGTCTCATTAATAGTTCGATGTTCCTCTGGAAGCTTCAGCGAAAACTTCCAGCCTTTTTAAAAGTGGGCAAGTCATTTCTCCTGATCCGGCTGAAAAAAACTGTGTCCCCCTGAACTCCCTTGAGCATTCAAAATTAATTGTCTGAGGACTTTGATCCATGTGTGTTGTCTGGGAATGCCTGAGTTGTAAGACTGCTGGTAGCTCTTCAGAAAGGCTTGCAGTCCTTTTAGGACTGTTTTCACTGGGGGCGGGTGATACATTTCCTAGAACACAGCAGGGTCTATCTATAGCCTCCTGAGTGCTGAGTTTTGTGTCCTTAAATACTGTTTATATGTGAATCTCTGAAACTTCTGAAGAGTGCCAGGAAATGTCACCTCTTAGGCTACATCCTCCCCAGTACAGCCTGGGTATATTGGCTTCCTGGTGAGGCAGCCCCTGGTATTCTCACGTGGGATGACTTGTGTCCCAGCTGTCAACAGCCTGCTCATGGGGTGTGACCCACCTACTTTTCTGCTTTTGTGTCCGAGTGATTAGACTGATGGCTCCATTTTATGCTTTCTCCTAGGAAAATGGGGAGGTGTCTGCACCTTATTTGCCTGGGGAGCTACAGAGTTCTGAGCCCTCTGGGCATATCCTGACAAATGACCTGTCTGTGTGTCACCTCAGGTTGCACAGAATCTGGCCATCTATCTGGCTGGGGCTTCTGAGGAATTTAAGGGTCTAACCCCAAAGAATTTGGAAACCAGAGGGTGGGATCTTCAAGAGTATCTCTGCCACTAACCCTCTCTGAAGTCAACGTCCTTAAACAGTACATATAGGCTCTTCTTGGAAGAATCTCCCAGCTGACTGGTGGCTGACAGGCTCTTTCTACCTGCAGCACTATGGAGGAGATGGCAGCATTGCATTAGAGACAGTTCTGGCCAATTCAGCTGAACTTGAACCAGTCATGTAAAAAAAGCCTGCTGCAATCCTCTCTGCCCACCCCACCCTCATCACTGAGGCCTCCTTAGCTTTTCCATCACCACCACTGCCTGCCTGCTCAGGCTTGGCCCTGGCAATCCTCCCTGTCATCTTCCTGCTTCTGGCCAACCCCACACTTCTGTGCACTTCCCTTGGAGAAGCAACCTCGGCCTGCAAATTCCTTGGGAAAGCTTCTGGCTGGGTTGATGGTGTGATCCTGAATGTGAAAGAATGCACCCTGGGGAGATGATTTGCTGCAGCACAGTGGTGGAGGGAAGGGAGAAAGCTAACCAACAAAAATGTCGCTCTGTCAGGGTCAAAGCCTCTTTCAGTTTTTGAGGCTGCTGTGAAAAATGTGATTGGAAAGCACAACATTAGCAGCTGGCTGTTGGGAACAGCTCCTCTGGTTCCAGTCTGTCTGAATTCGAGGTGACAGCCTTACACTGAGAGCTCTTGAAAGTATCAGGAATATAAGGTTAATTTGGCTTGATATCACCTTTCCAGACTCAAACTGCCTCTTCAGAAGGGCACGGGTAGCACAAAGCCAGACCTTCTCTTGACTCTCCCTGCTTTATGACTTTCTTGTGGGTTTGCATTTTGGGGTTCAATTTAAGGAGTTTCTGTCAAATGTACTGTTAGCATTGTCAACATGTAGTGTTTTACTCCAGATTAATGCTTTATCTTGTGTGTGGGAATGCATGTAGGTGTGGAGGCAGAGAAATCTGGGGCCTTATTCTCCAGTGGCCTTGTGCTTTGAGGATCTTTTACACCTTCAGCAAGATGTAGGGGGGCGGGTACTGAAACACTGCTAAATCTGAAGGGGCCTGCCACCCACTGTGGGTAGTGCAAGTGTTGAAACCAACCAACCAGTGCATCATCTCTGAGGTCCACAGAATTTGGGCTTTTTGGCATTTTATTATTCCTCTCATAATTAGGGGAAGGCCATTCTCTGTAGAAGTGAGCTTTGGTGTGACACGCTGTCCTGGTGTTTTCTGAGCAATCTGATATTGATGCACAAGAGCCAGAGGGGTGAAAGTGGAGAGGAGGGAAGGTGGCTCCAACAGCTCATGGACAATGCAAGAGGGAAGCTGAGCTCTTCAGCCAGAAAAGAACCTGAGAGACAGGATGAACCATTAGAACATTTCACTTATTTCCCCTTCCCTGTGCCGGCTTACATCCTAACACCCATTGAAACCAGTTTGATTCTCATGTTCAATAACTGGGAGAGATGAGAGCTCTGTCCCTGACTGTGGGTCCAGACTCTGCCAGCCCCTGCTCTTGCTTTCACCATGCCAGTGGTCTGGGGGGATGGGGGGATCTGTGGCCTCAAAAGAGCCCATGGCAGAAAAACAGCAGGAAGAAGAACTGTCAGAAGAATGACAGCATTAAACATTTTGTGCCAGTCCAGCTGGGGCCAACATCTCAGCCCAGAGTGCTACAATAAGGAGAAAGCACAGAGATGCTCAGCTGTCCCAACTGCCTGCACTACCGCTTTGAACCTGCCTTTTGCAAGTGATTAGGTCTGATTCTCCTTTGCCAGGCCATGCTGGGCTAAAGGAGCATCCATGGAAGCAGGACACGGTGCTGGTGCACTCTGCTGCAACCCCTGGGAGAGAGTCTCTGGAGAGCCAGAAGGCCCTTCTGACGGCAGGTCAGGAAATTAATCAGTCATGGCAGCACAGGGATGGAGAGCAGGGTGGCTCACACACCTGTCTGCTTTCTGTTCTGGCCTGGTGAGTTTGTGAAGGCCCAGCCAGTCGAAACAGCTCAGCTTTCATCTCCTGATTCACTGAGGCATTGTGTCGAACTTTGAAAGCCTGGTCAAAAATGAAGCAGGGCTAGCAAGGCCTGCTGTGAATCCCAACCCTCTGCAGGGGAGATGAAGTCAGAGTGAAGTGGATGGGTATTTTTCCCATGAAGGGGAAAGTGGCTCTACCATTGCTTCCTCCCAGACAGAGGAACAATCTGAGACATGACTCCAGCAAGACCTGTAATTATACCAAACCTAATCAAGGCAACCAACACGCACTTCTTTCTTAAGTAAAGCAAGGAGGCCAACAGTATGACAGAGAACCTACACCTGGGAGTTTCTCACAGCAGCTGCTGCTTTGAGCAGGACAGGGACAATCCAGTGTGGGGCTGATCAGGAGAACGCCTTGGCAGGAGCTGAGCATTGCTGAGAAAAAGCTTCCTTATTGGGAGAAGCTTGTGTTTCTTCCCTGAGGCTCTGCCTGCCAGAGCATCAACCTCTCCCTGCCCAAGCCTCAGATCTCCTCACTTGCAAATTTTTGGATGGCACAAGGGCTCTTTCCACCCTTGACTCCCAGGCCCTTTGCACCCAGGGCCAACCTGGCTGCCCAGGCAGGGAAGGAGCTGGTGCTCATTGCCTGGGCTCTGCTGCCTCCCCGTGGCATGCCCCCCACCCTGATGCCACCCTGCCTGACGCTCTGTCCCCGTGCCAGGCCAGGCAGGTGTCCCTCCAGCTGTATTCTCCTCAGGAAGCCCCACAGAGCCCTGCTCCTCCTGCCCTGCTTCTTAGGGCTTGTGCCTCCCCAGGTGCAGAGCTGGGCAGCAGCAGGACTTGCTCTCAGCTGGTCTGGGCCAGCAGATGTGGGGGGCCAAGGGGCTACAAAGCAGCCCCTGCCCATAGCTCCCCTCTGGCAGGTGCCTCTGGTGTCCTGCTTCATCCTTTCCTCCTCTGCCCTTTGCCCTCCCTCACACCAAGGTTTCTTCCTTTTACAGCTTTTTTTATTCTTTAAATACTTTCCTCTCTACTTCTTCCATCTTCTCCCTCTCCCCTGAAATAATCCAAAGCTGTTCTTCCTCACTGCCCTGCAGGGCCGGCACTCCTTGTCCCTTCCCCATTGTCCCCTCTCTGAAACCCCAGCTTGCTGGGCCCTCCTGGCAGCTCCAAGTGCCACCTTTCCCTCTGTAAGACACGGTACGTTCTCCAGCACATCGTTAGTCACCGACCCCGCCTGACCCCGCCCCTAGACGTGACCGCTCAAGACTCCCATGAGTACATGAGACAGCAGACAAGAGCAGTACAGCCCTACATCCCACCGCCTGCCATGGTTTTGGGGCTGGGATGAATTACCCGCCCCGTCCTCGGCTCACGGCACCGCCCCCGGACCAGCCCAACGGCCCGGGGGGCGAACCC
>NW_009952968.1:272902-284999 GCF_000747805.2 Chaetura pelagica | reverse complement strand
CCCCGGCCCGGGACTTCGGGGTGTGAGGAGGAGCTCTGGGGGAGCAGAACCCGCTGGGCTGGAATGGCGGGGGTGGAAATGCCGGGGAGGTTCATGGGCGGTTGCACAGACGGATGAACGGACGGGTAGACGGGCAGGTGTGGGTTATAAGGAGACCTCTGGTGTTTTTCAAGACCCTGGAAATATCTTTGAGGAAGGTTTGGCTTCCTCACGCCGTCAGAAGGGGGGTGATCCCCCCGCCCCAGCTCAGGGCGCTTCGCGCTGCCCCAGCTCTGCAATTAGCACCGTTACCGCCCTTGGGTTGCTTTTCCTCCACCCCAGCGGCAACGGAGGCTGTTGTGCTGTATAAACAAAACAAATGCATTTGGAGTCACGGTCTAGATGCCGTGTGTGGTGTCTCCTGACACCCGCCGTGGCTGTAACCTGGCAGCGTGGGGTGTAACCCTGTTGTGAAGGCTCTGGCTGTAGTGAGAACAGTGTTTGCCTCCTGCTGTTCCCCCCCTGCGTCCTCAGGCTCCAGCGGTGGCTGCGTGGGGCTCTCCCATGGAGAAGGGAATGCATTTTAAAACCTAGAGGAAAATCAATTTTAAAACCTTGCAAATTGTTGGAGACAATGAGCTGCTATAAAACTCAAGATTGCTCTCAAGTTTTTAAAGTAGGAGATATTTGAAGTAGAGGATAATGCTTAAAGACATTTCTTGAGAGCTCATCACCTTGTCTAAGCTACATTATATGGCTAAAATTACAGGAAGGGTGGTGTAGTAGTTGGGGTTCTGGCTAATCTACAAATAAATAGATTTCAGATATCTGACTACTAGGTTTCAATCTGCCATTTTGCTTAGGAGTTAGATTATTTTTAAAGTACTTTTCTCTTTTTCTGTGGCTTTTTTTTTTTTCTGTTTTGAACCTTATTTGAAAGAAAAGAGTCCATTTTGTCAGAGCTTTGGATCAAAGAATTGAAATAGAGGCAACAGATCAAAAAGCTTGTAGCAGACATTGATCAAGATGCGTGGAAGTTTGACTTCTTGGATATGTAAAGCCTGGATTTACTGAGAAATTGTAATTGTAGTTTTGCCACAATGACACAGATGCTGTAGCTCATGTTGTGTCAGCAATGCCATTAGAATATGCTCTCATTTTTAACAGTTCGATTTAGCATAGTACAATGTACCTGGTATATCTAGGAAATGTGCTTTTCAGGTGTGAGAGTGCATGGCTGGTATTTCAGCAGTTGTGAAAAGATTTTTTCACAGCTTATTATAGATAAAGCTGGGATGGCTCCGTGCCAGGCAGACATTGGCTGTTGGAGAGCAGGGAGATACTCCTGGGTGCACAGGGGCAGCCGAGAGCAAAGGGTTATTTGGGATGAGTAGAGGATCTGCTTTCAGGAAGACATCTTATCTGCTTTTGATGAGCTGAACTCCTTTTTCCCCCACCTTTGAATCTCTCCTTGTTGAAGGGGAGCTCCAGCCCTCAGGAAAGTGCTCCCAATGGGAAGGGAGTGAAAGCTGTGAACATGGTGTGGTGGCCAGAGTGTGACATCGTTGGCAGCAGCCACCTTGTTTTGGTTCCAGGCAGAGATTGCCAGTCCTGCTAAATTGGGAGTGGGCTCAATCACCCACCCTACCCAAGGTGCAGATGAACCTTGCATTCTGGAGTTAGGGTTTTTTTTAAGTTTATGGGTTTAGGATTCTGGTCCTAAGAGGTGAAAGTACAGCAAAGTAATGTTGCCACCTCCAACCCTTGTTGCAGAAAAAGGATGCTCAGGTGACATATCAGGAGAGCCACTGCAGGGTCATTCCACCTTGCTGCTGTTCTCTTTGCTGGTGTGGCAGGCACAAAAGAGTCCAGCAGTGATTCATCAGGAATCCTTGGATTTTGGCTGATACCAATCAATCCTGCTGGGCTGCTAAAATAGATATGGCCAGAGCATAAAATAGCTAATAAAAACAAAATTCTCCATGGAAAATTCATTCTTCAGGGTATGAGGTTCCAGTTGCTGTGCCAAAGAGAAGCTGAGAGGAAAAAGATTGGAGATTTTCTAGCTTGAAGGAGGGGAGGGGGTATTATTGATCTTGTCTCCCAGGTCTCTCCAATCTGCTCGTTTACTCTATTTCACTTGAAGGATTCGCATCATGGTAACCTTGATTTATTATCTGATTTCTGTTTTGATTCAACTTCTCAAAATTGTGCACTGGCTTGAACCTGCAGTAATAAACCAGCACAGTTATTCCCTCTTATCTGCAGCATGCATGTCGTGCTTTCTGTGCTGTATGTACCCGAGTCATTCTTGCAGACAGACAGACAGCAAGGTGAAATGTAGAAAAAAAAATTGCCCTCTTTGATCAAGAGTGTAGGACAGGCAGAGTTTTCACTCCATTCAAGGGCAGAGCAGAGAGGGCATGGCAGGAAGGGATGCTGTGGTGTTTTCTCCATGAGACTCCAGACAGGTGTGTAGGCCACCAGCTGTGTGACCAGGCAAGGTCTTTCTAAGCTGTGGCAAGCTGTAGGACTCTGCAGCCTGTTGCAGGGGCTTGGCCTCCAGAAGTAAGCAAGGCAGATGTGGGGGTCCTAGCAAGGATGCAGGATGCAAACCATTAGTCAGGTAGGACTGGATGAGGAGTCTGGTTCTTGCCCTGAGCAGTACTTGATAAATAAGCCATATTGTACTGAGTGTAGCCTGGAGAGACACCGTGGGAAGCTTTGACTCCTAATTTATCAGAATAAACTACATGGTTATGTGTACATCATTACATCAGCTTGTCTGTAGAGGTTGGAGGGGCTTATGTCACTTTAGCTCTACTAATGAGTGACAGTAGTTAGCTCTGTGTTTAGACAAGCCTAAAATCAAGGGTTGCATTATTACTGTGCCAGAAGTCTGAGGGCTGCTCTTAATATTCCTCAGCGTGTGAAGGTTTTTATAAGATACAGCCATGGAGCTGTGATGTTTGCCTGGGCATGTGACTCCCAAGGTGGAAGAGGAGAAATTATTTGTGAGCTGAGATCACCAGCAAATATATCCCCTGCAGGAGGAGAAAGAGGGAAGCTTCTGGCTGTATTTGAATATTTGTTAGGCGATGCTTAAACATCTCTCCTGAATTATTTAAATGAGTCAGATTTTGCACCTGGGAGTAGCTGTGTTGGTGTCTAGGCTGTAGCCTGCTCCTACTGGAGTCAAGTGTGACAAGGTTTTTAAGGGATTTGGGTATAGCTAAAGAAGCACTTCTGTTGTAGTCCCAGTTTACTGAAATTCTCCTGAGAGCCTTTTGAATTCTGCCACAGATCTGGGAAGCCCCTGCTGCTTCAGGAAAGCAGCTTTTCATGCGTATAGTGCTGGCTTCCCCCCTCCAAAACCCATTTGTAATAATAAAGCACTCTCTTTGCCAGGGTGAGTGAGCCATGGAGTCAGCCCTCTGAGCCCAGGTCAGGAAGGCAGTGCTTGGTATCAAAGCAGGGGGTTGAACCTGCCTTGTTACCCCCTCATCTTCTTAGCAAGCCAACGACATTCCGCACAGTGGGAGGGTGTGGAGGAGCCTCAAAGATAGTGTTTAACTGGCTCAATGTCTTTCCACTCTAGCAAGCCCGGGGTTGCATCACAGTGTCCTTCTCCTAAGAAGATGGATGAAGCAAAGAAGGATTTGAGGAATTCTCTGGGAAGGGGCCCCAGCCCTTCTAATGCCAGCAAGGAGGCTTCATGCTGGGACTGCAGTGCAGAGGTGAGTTTGTTTCTTCCTGATTGCTGCAACCAGGGGTCAAAAAAATACTCAGCCTTTACACAGAAGACATTTTATGATGATGTTCTCACTCCAGAAGCCTCCAGCATCTTGAAGGTAAGTGCAAAGAGCAGTTCTCTTTTTACCATTGTCCTTCTAAAATTAAAAGACCTGTAGTACATCTGGTATGGTGAAATACAGCTTTTGCCTCAGGTCCTAGCCCTTCATTTTAGTTAGAGGCCTTTGTGCAAGACCTTGACCTTCAAAAAGTGAAGCCATAAAGCTCTTCCTGATCGTAGCTGTGCTGCCTTCCTCAATGTCCAGTGCTATCACTGTCAACATCATCATGTTGCTGGGATCTAGGTTGCCAGTGTGTCAGGGCAGGCATATGGTTATGACTGCAAGTTATATTTAGAAGAAAAACCTTGGTGACTTGCCTACCTCTTCAGCCCCCAGTCCACATTTTGAGCTGCTATCAGGCTGCACTCTGATGACAAATCCTCTGCCTCTCTGTGCTAGCTGAAGTTTCCAGGTATTTTTGCCTCTTTGAGCCTTTTCTCACCACTATTCGCAGTTTCAGCTTTGTCCTTAAAGCACTGGTAAAGTTGGTTCTACAGTCTCACTTTCTCTCTGGACCTCTATAACCCACCCTTTTGCTGCACCAGAACTGTGCTTTGTTATCTCTGACACTCCTCACATGTTGCCTTTCAGGATGTTTGTGCTGGCCCCTGTATGCACCACGCTTTGCTGAGACAGGCAGACCTGGAGGAGCACACCCCTAAAGGTAAATACACTGAGAGGGGACATGATGTGGTGGGAAATGGGGCCATAACTGTTAAGGTTGCTTGTAGTGCATGTGCTGGGAACTCAGCTGGTGACTCCGGGTCAGTGCACTGCTTTCATTCTCCTGTCAGTGCCAGGAATGGTGCTCAGCTGCTTGAATGTCCCATGAAAAGTGAATTTCATTTAGAGATGGAACAAAGTGATTGGGTGGTAAAACCATGGTCCCTTTTCTTCTGAATATATCCCCCCAGGGTTCAGGGTGGGCTGCATGGCTGCCTACAGGAGTTTGGATTCATGGGCCATATGTCGTGAGAGCACTAAATCTGCATATGTTATCATTTTGTTTGGAGCCAGCAATGCCCCTTCCTGTGAAAATGACACCTGCCCACGAGAGCTGTACTCAAGATCTGGATACCCATAGCCAAAATCATGCTCCTCCCTCATTTATTCATTCTGGGTCCAGCTGTGCCCCACAGTGACTTGTTCCCCCTAGATGCAAGGGGTCTTTGTGCATACAGAGCTGCTGGTCCCACCTGCTTACAAGAGCTGCTTGTATCAAGGATGCTCAAATATAGGAACAGAACATGGCTGAAAGATTGGCAGCACTCTCCTGGCCCCTGGAGCACTCCTGGGGATAGCGATCACAGGCTGGCAGCGGGTGGAGAGAACGTGTGTGTGAGAAGATTTTAATCTTAGAGAAAGATGGTAACTATATATACCACCTTCCTGTGCTTAGAAGTGACATTTATTTTCATGAGTGAGGACAAATGACTGCATCCTCAAGTGAATCTTGACAAGCTAGACTCATCCCTAACAAGTGGAGACAGATCTCTATTTATGATCTGCTGGTTCTTCAAGGGGGAAGAAGCTATAAAGCTGGAAATGTAAATGCAAATGAAACACTAAGTATTGACATAAATAGTTGATAGTGCACAAAGTGCCATGATGGATGGTGTCATGGATTTTGCAACAATGAAGTAACAAAATTGGAACAGCTGTGCTCCCTGACAACAGACACAAATCAGGGCCACTCTGTAAAGACCCCAAGCAAGAGAGAGGCATGAGGCTAAAGGTCCTGTAGCCAACCCTCTGCATCTTAGGGATTGCTTGTAGTTATTGTAAACATGCATGTTGGTATGGACAATGGAAATGTTTATGATCATGTTTATCCAGACTAGGAGTCCTTCCTAAGGGGTGGGGGGGGGGAGATTGAGAGAGAGGAGCCAGTTCAGTGACTTTTTCCTGTAGTGTCTAAGCAGATAATGTATAGCTATGGGGGTTATGTCAGGGGTCATTTAAGAAAGGAAAGGGAATGACCTCCTAGAGGACCCTTTCTGTACCTGATCATCCTGAAATGTGTCTGGCTTCAGCATTACTGGCTGCTCTGCACAATTTCTTTGAAATCAAGGGGTTGCATCCATGATTCAAGATGAAGCAGGGTGAAGGATTGGGTCCAAATGATGCACATGGAGCAGGGTGAAGGATTGGGTTCAAAGCCTGACATCCAAAATACCCACTTATGAGCCAGAAGCTTAAATTTCTTCCTAGTAGAGTGTGAAAGTTCGTAAAATGAAAAGCTCTCACTCTACTAAAATCCATTTTTAGCTCAATGCTTGGCTCTGTCTAGGGAATAATGCTTTTTAAAGCTTCCACACAATTACTTAATTTAGGATAAGCTCCAAATTCCCAGTTCATTTCTGTTCTATTATTTGTGACTTGTTTAGCAATATAAACAGTTTACATTTCCAAGAACTGGCTGAAAAATATACTTATTGTTTCATCCAAATTTCCCTTGAAAACTTTTGGCTAAATGATGAGATCGGTCACTGTTTAACTCCATTTTTCTCACACCACTGCTGATGTGAGTGGGTGGTTTGCTTGAGCAAAAACTGGGGAGAGGTTTGTCCCACCTAAGGTGTGAATAGGAACGTCAGCACATGAAGATGACCTGAGTGTTCATAAGCCTTCTATCACTGTCTTGACTGAGTTCTTCCCAAGCTACATCTGACTCTTGGTGTCAGGGCACCCCAGGGAGGCAGGGGAATCCCACCCCTTCCCGAGAGTGAGGGAAGCCTAGAAGTCTCATCAGTGACAAGAACTTGCCCATGTTCGTGTAAAGATTCTGTAGCAAAGATGGGAACAGAACAGAGCTCCTTATCAGGCAGGGCACTGACCTGGTTCTAAGATGCCTGACAGTATTTCTCAGTGGAGGCTTCTTCTGTGCCTCATTTTGATACTGAAAAACCATGATGACATATTGCAGTGAGGGGAAAAAAAGGTGTTCCTTTCAGTTTCCTGTTTCATGTCTGCTTGATCTCACTAATCTAGTGAGTTGACTTCTGCAGACAACCCAGGACACAGCACAGTCCTCCTGTTTATGTGAATGTAAAGCAGAGTGATGTCTGGTGCTTTCAAACATGTTTCTCTCTGTCTCTTAGTGACAACCTTGAAGATACCTGAGGGCTTTGGGAATATCCTGGATAAGCAAGTGATTGGACCAAGCACTGAGAACCTCACTGTATCTGATTTCCCAATACAGTCATTTAAGCCCAAAGTGCAGATTGCCTTCCAAAGGCTTCCAGGGCAGTGCCCTCGGGCAATCCATGTGGAGAGGTAAGTAACCAGGAAGTGCTTGGAGACATAATGGAGTGATCACAGCAGATTAGGGTGTTGATTTTTGCTTTCAAGAGATGACTTGTCAAAAATCTTTTAAAAAATAATATTGATTTAATTTTTTTCTTTTTTTTTTTTTAATATGCTTTATAATGTCCATAATATACTAGTACATGTATATGATCTATAAATTGGACTGGATGATCATTATGGGTCCCTTCCAATTGAACTGTTCTGTAAATTAAGAAATACACAAGTTTGCAGTGTGTGCTCAAAAACTTTTTTACTGATGGAGTGCATGATCCAAAAAGTGGAGTTACAGGCACGGGAGCCCTTCTAGGCACACTAAATGGTTTTCTCCCACTCTGATCCAAACCAGGACAAGAAGGCTGTATCTCACCTTTGATGTTGCTGAGCTCTTAGCCAGAGAGGGAATAGACTCCAATGAGCTGATGTCAAGGCACCATGATCCTCACAATACACCAACTGCTGAGGCAGGTCCCTTCTTTCCCATCTATCTCCCATTAGAGGTAAGAGAGCTTGTTGGGCACTTGTGATCTCGATCTCATTGCTTATACCACAGCATGTTTCTGACAATTGCAGGACAGCCATCATGGATACAGCAAGCAATAAAAAGGAAATGCTACAGAGCAGGTTTGGGCCCTGATTAATCTCTACAAGATGCTGAGCATCTTCTGCAGGATGCCCACAGCTTCCACCAAAACTAAGAGTCCTAGAGGGTGCTCCTCACTTGTCATTTTTCTGTCCAAAGAAAAGGTGTTGTCTCATGTTTTCTTCCAGATGCAGCAGTCAGTAGTATTTTTGCATGAGACCTCTCCAGGTAGTGTCTCTGCTCTCTAGGAAAGGAAAGGGCTAGAGGTACAGATATTGCTGTCTGGGAGAAGATTGTTTATCAAAGATCAGCACAGCTTTTGCATCTGGACTGTTTTTTGTTTCGGAGCGCATTTAGGAAGTGAACTGCACGTTAATTTTTCTTCCATTAAATTTTGTATCAGGTGTTTTCTTCTCTCTGAAGAAAGACTTAATTTCACTCCTGTCCTGGCTTTTTAGATATTTGATGATTACGACTATGACTGTCGAACTCCAGAAGACTGGATCTCACTGGGACTGGAGCCAGGATCTCATGATAGAAAGCCAGTGCCTGGAAGAGCACTCTTGCCTACAGATGATGTGCTGGGACATGGTAAAGCTTGAATGAGTTACTGCTCAAGTGAGGCAGCCTTAACAATTACATGCCCATTCAGCAGAACAGATCATGTAGATTCTGATGAATGCAGTTCTGAGTAGCATAAAAGCAACAACTCATTCTGATCAGGCTCAGGCAGACAGAGCAAGAGACCAACAGCTGTCAGTCCTGCCCTGGACTGACTGTTTCCACTTTTAAAAGTAGCCTCTGCCTTTGGCCCTCTTTCTTTGGCCTGGAAATCAGTGCAGTCAAAATTTTGCTTTATTGATGTGTAGGTATCATCAATGAGTGAGTTAGTTAGCTTGAACAGAGTAAATTCTGCTGGATGTCACTGTGAGTGCAGGATCAAAATCCAAATTCAGACTGCAGTGAAAATTCAAGTAGTCAATCTGGGGCAAAGTAAGTGATGTGGACTTGTGTTGTTTTCCTGTCACTTCTCAATGAGAAAGCATCACTAAGTACAGCTGTACTGGTGTCCAGTTGTGGCTGCAGCCTGCCTTAGCTTTAAAGCATAGGAACTGGCATGCATACTGACTGCAGCTCTGGGGCAGCTCTCCAGAAGCTTGGCTGTCTGCAAAGCCTAAGCATAAAACATCAGCTGTGGGGATTCTTGGGCAGCCAGCACATGATGGCTGAGTTCTGCTTGCAGCTGACTTGGGGAACACCACACCTGCTCACTGCCCCAGCTGAATGGACTGTTCTGTGCACCAGGTAGTTGGACCTGCTGGGCCCTGTGTGGGGATGAGACCACTGACATCCATACAGTGCATCCATACACTGTTACAAATTCCTATGGCTCAGCCCCATGGTTAACAGCATCCATTCTCAGCTTCAGTGAAACACTGAGCTGACCTGTATCTATATGGATTCTATGATATCAATATCATAGAATCATAGAATGATTACGGTTGGAAGGGACCTTAAAGATCATCAGGTTCCAACCTCCCTGCTCTGAGCAGGACACCTCCCACTAGACCAGGCTGCACAAGCCTCGTCCAATCTGGCCTTGAACACCTCCAGGGAGAGGGCTTCCACAACCTCCCTAGGCAACCTATTCCAGACCTTGCTACCCTGGTGGTGAAGAATTTCTTCCCAATGTCTAATATAAATCTGCTCTCTTTCAGTTTAAAACCATTACCCCTTGTCCTGTCACTGCCCTCTCTGGTAAAAAGTCCCTCCCCAGCTTTCCTATAGCCCCATCAGGCACTGGAAGGTGCTCTAAGGTCTCCCTGGAGCCTTCCCTTCTGCAGGCTGAACAGCCCTAACTCTCTCAGCCTGTCTTTGCAGCAGAGGTGCTCTGACCCTCTGATCACCTTCATGGCCCTTCTCAAACAGGTCTATATCTTTCTTATGCTGAGGGCTCCAGAGCTGTACACAGTACTCCAGGTATATAGAGATGCATCTGTCTGATTAGCACCTCCCAGCATTTAAGAGGATTCAACCATTTAAGAATTATATGCCCTGGGAATGACTCAGAACAGATTGAGGGATGCCTCTTTCCAGTGAAGACTGGTGTGGAGGGTGACACAGGGCTAGAGTAACTCATGGGAAAGGAGAATGAGATACCTATGGAGCCCATCTGGGCAATGAGGGGTCCTGGATCGAGGGGTGAAGGAACCAGGAGGCAGAGGGCTCCCCAGAAAAAGTGGGTGCAGGGGACCCAAATATGAGACTATGGCTGCAAAGAATGAGTCAGTGTGCCTGAAACAGGAGAATTGTCCACAGGGAACCCACAGAGGTAAGAGGAGGAAAATGAAGGTCTGTGCAAACAGTTGGAGATGCTAAATTGTAAAACCTAAATTCATTATTTAGTTGATCTTGGCAGAAATTATGGGAGACTGACCAAGATTCAAACTAGTAAATTAATTTGACTGTAGCCTCACCGCTCTAATCAGGGAAGTCCATGAGCTGTAGCCTCCAGGAGAATAGACTAAGCCTGTTTTAATCCTTGATTTTCTCAGAGGACCCCAAAAGCCATAATTTATTCTACGAGTGGATTGATGTTGGTGTTTTGGATTATGACAAGAACACAGAGCTCTACTTGGTCCATAAAACGGATAAGAATGGGCATGTGCGGGATGAAGAAGGGAGACCCATTCTCAATGGAGGAGTAACTCCAGAAGGTATGTTTTAAGTAAGGCCTTTTAGGACCTTGCATATACTCTGAGAGCCAGTTCATTTACCCTGGTCCTGTGTAGAGATGGGAAAGACATCAAGAAGTAATTTAATTCTTCTCCCTGTTACCACTCTTGACATGTGTCTGTTTAACCTGTCCTGAAAAACCTCCAGGCAAGAGAACTCCACACCTTAATTTGACAATCTGTTTGAGGCCTTCCCTTTGGAGATACCTTTCTTTTCTCTGTCTTCCACCTTTCCTGCTTTCAAGACAAGTTAAATAATGGTCTTTTAGGCCAATGCCATTTTGAGGGGGTATGTTGACAGATAAAAATGAAATAGCCCCCTTGTGATGGGTTTGGAGATGCTGCTAGATCCATGCTCCTTCTGTCTTGCAGTCCTCAGCTTTGGTCCCTCATTTGGATCTCCAGCGAACCCACCTAATTATACTCTCCACCAAAAAGCTGCTGCCAGCATCGTAAGCCATTCTGAGTTTTGTGTTCCCTGCAGACTCCTGTAAGCTTCACTTTCCTTTCCCAGGAAGAGCCCCTTTGTTGTCACGTCAGTACTGGGTGCCCCGCGTTCGCCTGTTCTTTCTGGCCGAGGATCCCCGGGTGTTTGCACGGCGGGTGGTTTCTGCCAACAACCTGCGCAGGAAGGCGGAGGCGCTGATCCGGTACCAGCTGTACCTGGACTGTATGCCCACCCAGGGGGTAACCAGCATCAGTGAGGAGAGCCTGCAGAGAATTCAGATGTTGGCTATGAATAATCCCCAACTGGAGGAAGAGGAGAGGTAAAGTCTCAAGTACATGTCCAGAGGATCAGCCTTTGGTTCATTAACATTGTAGGACTTAACAGGGCTACAAAACAAGTGGCAATGGAGGTAGATCTTGAGCACCCAACTCACAGACTGTGCATCTCATCTACCTTTCAGCTTGTGCACATGCACACCACCCTCTGGCTTGGAGTGTCATCAGAAGTAGGTAGGACAAGAGCCCCAGGGAGTATAGGAAGGATGATCTGTCAGTGCCCCCAAATGAAGTAGATGTATGTCATATGTAGATCCACTGAGCCATGCTAACATCTGCAGTTAAGTGGCCTTCAACAGCAGGAAGATTGGACAAAAATGGTGTGGCTGACCTTGCTGTCTCCCTGTGGATTCAGGGAACAGACCAGTCATAGCTGAATTGATCTGTGGACCACCAGCTGTCTCCGGAGAGTTGGTTGTTGTCTGCTGGTGACTCTTCTACCTACTAACAGCTGCTAAAATCAAAAGAAGATCTGCACAGCACGAAGCAAGCAGAACAGGAGATCTTCACCTGGATATAATCGAATGTCTCTTTGAGATGCAGCTCATATCAGGAAAGCATTTTAAGAGTCCCTGGGCTGATGAATCATGAGCCACTGGTGGTGTCGCTGGGAATCAGCCATGACTGATTGCCCTGCTCAGAGACAGGAAGGTGTGAAGGGCTGCATGGTCTGCCAGCCTAAACTAGACAGTAGGAGAATAATTAGTATCTGTTTGTGAGCAGAAATATAGGTATAAAGAAAAGTACTGCCTGCTTGACGTGAAAGATGATAATTTTCTGGGGCAAACAGAGCAGAGTTTCAGCACTTAGACACATGTTTTGGCTGAGGAGACTGTGATTTCAAGAGGTGTTCAGCA
>NW_009952968.1:270294-272764 GCF_000747805.2 Chaetura pelagica | reverse complement strand
TGGGAGAACAGCTCAGATAACTCAGCTTTTCCAGAACTGCCCGCTAGCTTCTTCAGTTCTTGATTTTTTTTTCCTTCCACTCTGTAATGCTTCTCCCCCTGTACACCCCCAGTGGAGATTGGGTTTGATCTGAAAAGACACATGAGAAGGCTGCAGTCCTAGTCCCAGGTCCCCACTTGCTGCTGCCATTAAATGTCCAGTTGATGGCTTTGCTGGCTGCTTCATTGTCTGCACAGCTTCCCTAATCCATTCAGTAGCATATTAGCTTCTGGGTTAGCAAATCCAGGAGAGAGTGAGTGAAAAGGAGGTTTTACAGTAAAGCTACAGACATACTTCTGCTCAAACACCTTGAGTTATCTTTGTTTGCATGTCTTGTAACAGGGTGTTAGACCTTCTGTGCTACCTGGAGAAAGAAGTGAGATTAGAGTATGAACGCACCATGAACAAGATGATCTTTGACAACCTTGTCACTTGTGGACCTTGCGTTATTTCTTATGTCACCCTGCCAGACAAAGAGGAGGAGAAGATACCAGAGAAAGGTATAGGACACAGTGAAGCTGTTTGAACTTGGCATGGTTATAGGACCTCTTGACATTGATAGGATTCATGCTTCATTGTAGAAACGCTCATGTTAATGAGTGGGGTTCAGAAAGGCCAGCAACATGAGGTTATATGAGACTTTTGGGTGTGCTCCTTTTTTAGGGTGTACTTGCATGTTTGTGTTACCTCAGTATAACACATTACCATCCATCAGCTAAGCTGCAGTAGCTCTGCAAGTGTCCTCTTAATGGCACCGAATGCATGGCACTGTAATTAGCTGAACTGCCTTCTACCCTGCCCTGTGCTGGGGCTGGCTGCCTTCTGTGTGCTGTGCTCAGCTGTGCAGTACCTCAGGTGTGAAAGAGGACTCATGCTCTTTTGAAGTCCCAAACTGGAGGAAAATGACCACAGAAAAAGATGGGGGGATGCATATTTGGTCCACTTCAATCTTCCCAAGGTTGGAACACTTTGGGTGGTTTGCAGGAGGCCTCTCACAGGCAAAATGATTCAGCAGTGCCTTGAAACCTCAGTGGGAAGATTCTTGAAGTCCAGTGTTCTTGCCCGTGGCAATTTCATAAGCCAAAGCCTCAGGAAGCTCAGGCACCAAGACAGTCCCTCAGTCCCTAATGGTAGATTGCAGAAATGTTCTGCTGCAGAGACTTTCATCCAGCCATCTGCTAAAACTGCTACACAGTAAGGTCTGTGCATCAGAGGAGAGTCCTTTCCTTTTCACAAATGCTGTCCCAAAGTGAGCTGTGCTCTTCCTCTAAAACAGAAGCTGGGATGGCTGTTGCAAGCAATAATGTGTTCTCTTTTTTGGCACCAGGGCTCATCTGGATCCCAGACTATCCTTTTGAGGAACGAAAAGCAAATTTCAATTCTCTGTCACTCCTGACCAGGCCAGAAGTCATTGTTCTCCTTATGCAGGTGCAAGATGAGTGCAACAAGGTAGCCAGCATGTGTCTGTTCAATTCAACCTTAGCCAAGCATGTCTGCTTGGAGGAGTTTGAACAGATTCAGACCGAGACATTCACTCAGGTGAGCAGAAAAAGCATGGGGAGTGAAATCTTGGAGCAGGGCTGTCAGTGTGTATTAGACAGATGCAGGAGCTGCAGATCAATTCCCTGGAAACAGATGAGCTTTCAGAGTGGACACTGGGGGTGAGGCAGAGAAAAATTAGCATGTACATGTCAAATGTATTGGGATGTGGAAAGAGTGGGCTGAAAGAGCCATAGCCCCTTGACATCAGCCAGTACTGACCATGCTGTTGAACAGCTGGCTATGTAGGGCTACAGCCCGAATTTCCTCCTCCTGGTCTCCATGCAGGTAACAATCCTGATTTGCACTCAAAAGTTTCCATTTCTTATTTTAGTTTTATTTCCCCATTCCTCCAGCTGCAAGGCACAAGAGCTTTCATTCCTCCTGAAGCCTTCATGGGGGTAATACTTTTCTACACTCTGTTTTATGTACTTCATTAGATTACTCTGCTTGCAATGCTAGCAGACAGACTAGGACAAAAAATTTGCAACTCTGTGGTAGCTCTTGCCAGATCTTGGTGCCCTCTAAATGAGGGCAGTACATTGCATGCTGGTTGTGGCCACATGGAGTAACCTGCACAGGGTTACACAGTAAATCAGTGGCACAGGGCATGTGCTGGTCCCTCCCAGTCCCATGCTGTTCCAGGCAGGCAGTGCTGTCATCCCCTTAGTGACTGAGGTTGTTTTATTACACCCAAATAGCAGCTGCCTGTGGAGTGAAAGTGGCACTTGGTGGTATTTTAATAAATTAAACCACTGCAGACTGCTGCTGCTGTCCTTGGCTTCTCTGTGTCTTTCTCACTTGTCAAGAGAAGACAACATTCTGACCTTTACTTGCTCATCATGATGTCTACACAACTTTTTATGAGGGACCCTGACATGGGCAGCTCCAG
>NW_009952968.1:261530-270221 GCF_000747805.2 Chaetura pelagica | reverse complement strand
ATTCCTGCTTTTTAATATCAGGCTTTCTTTTTGTAGGTCTGTTTCAGTGAGGGACATTTATGGCTGGGTCAGATGCCACATGTGTGTGCACGTATTTAAGAGCTACTGTTTAGTTGCCACAGCTCTGAAAGAACAGTTACCTTTCACAGATGAGAAAAGTCCAGCAGTCCCAGCCAGCAGCCAACCTCACCATCCTGCTTTCCCACCAGCCCTTGAAGGATGACACTGCCTCCTTTCTCTTTGCCCCAGGTTCAAGCATTTCTCAAGGATACTTGGATCGCTACTCTAACAACTGCAGTAAAGAGCAACCTGAGTGATGAAGAAGAAGAAACCTGGTACGACCTGGAAGAGAGCGACTGGGATGATTACCAGGCATCCAAACTGCAAAACCTGATGCAGCGCCTCAGGTTCAGCCTCCAGGACTCTCTGCGCTATCTGGTCCTGAACTCACTGATCAGCTTCACCCAACTTCTGCTGGGTGCTTGCCGTGGTATCCTGAATTGCTCAGAGGACATGGAATGGGGAGATGACCTCATTAATAGCCCCTACAAGTAAGGAAGAGGGCGGGCGGGGGTGGGCAGAAGAAAGGGTGGAAAGAGCAGAAAAGTGTAGTGCCATTTTCTTTCTAACTACTGTTTTTGCAAACAAGCTGTGCACTTGGGGGGCCTTTAGGCTGGGCTGTTCCCCCCCTGTCCTCCACATGACACATTTGCTTGCTTGAGTCTGGAAGAATGACATAGAGCTGGCTGCTCTGCTAGAACAGATTTCAAGTTGCTGTTAGTGATATGAGGCAGCCCATCAGAACAAAGGTCTGCTACTTTGACATACTGTTCTAAAGATTAGCCACTTTCAGCATTCCTGGGGGAACAAATAGTTACCACTAGCTTTTTTTTCTGGAGGATACCAGGAAGAATACCAGGAGTCATGGTTGCTTAATTCCATTCCTGGATTAAATCTCAGAAGTACGATCTGGCCTGGAATCTCTAAAGAATACCAAATTCAGGTTGCCACAGTGCCTGGAATTTTCTTCTGTTGGGTACTGATTTAAGGATTTCTGTCCTTCATGGTGTCAAAGAAAAATTCAGAAATTGAAAAGAGGAAGAAAAAAAACAACAACCTGCCACTCACATGAGGGCTTTTACCTGGAAATCTGTGGAAGTCTGGTCACTGACTTAGCTGATACTGAGCCATGGTAGTAACATACAAGACTGGGAGATACTGAATATAACTTCCAGAAGGTATATTTTTTAAGAGTATATTGGAGATGCTGAATGCCTGGTTTGAAGAGCACCTGGAGTTTTTCTGTAAAGCAGCTCCAGTTCTCAACAGAAGGTTATAACTTCTATGGGTGGTGGAGCATGGCTGTTAACTGGTGATTCTGTGACTTTTGGGGATCCTGGTATGTTGTAATTTGCCCTTCCTTTTCCTTTGATAGACAAGGGTTCTCAATGTTTTTACTGGTAAATTCAAAACACAGTGTTTTACCTTAATCTGTATGGGACAGTCCTCTTCTCCTTTCCTTTCCTACCCAGTAGGCATTTTACTGTCAGCACCAGAGCAATACAGTTGTCTCATTGTCTCAGAAAACATCCCTGTTCTTCCTTACCTCTTCCCACTGCAGGCCTCAAAGGAATCCACTCTTTCTAACAGAACTTGTGCTAGACAGCAGTGGTGTTCACTTCAGCCCCCCTGTGGACAGCTTTGAGAAGTCCCTCATGTCTCTGTTTGACACGGGAATCCTGGTGACTCACACTATCCCACAGCTGGAGAAGGTGATAGAGCCGTGCAAGTCTTCCCAGGGCATTGCAGCTGGGCACAGGCACCCCTGGGCTTGTGCTGAGGGAGAGGGTTGCACAAGTAGGTAGTTGGGGATATGGTTTAATTAGTTCTCTATTCTGAGAGGGTTTTTTCAAGCTTCCCAAACCTTGTAGCTATTTTACGTGGTTGCTGTCTCTGCTTTGGTGCTGCAGGTTCTATGGAGACATGTCCTAAGTAGCCTGGTTGCCTTAAGAACGTGGCAGCTGGTAAAAGCAGATTCATAAAGGAAAAAGCACCTTTCCCAGCACAGTCTGATGCAGATCTCTTCTGCATATGCAACCTTCTACCTGTTGGTGTGAAAGACCCTAAGTCATCCTCCTTCTGGGGACAGGGGGGCAACATAAAACTGATCAAGCAATTCCTGACACAATGTAGAATGCTGGACTGCATGAATTTCCAAAGGTGCCACTAGTGATCGTCTCACTCCGCTCCTGAGGAGGCGTGGTTAGCTCTGCTAGTCCTGAAAGGCCTCTCTTCTCCCTCTTCCAGTATGTGTTGGAGAACATGCCCATCACAGGCACACCCTTGCTGGACTCAGTGGGCTTGCACGAGCCAGAAGTGGAAGAACTACGTGAGGCTATGTGGTCTGCCATTCAGAAGGCACGGATCCCTCTCCAAGCCTATGCCAAGAAATATGAGAAGTTCTTGGAGCTAAATAACAATGACATCCCGTACTTTCTAAGGTAGGTGGCTTCTGACAGAGGCACCTCTAACCTAAGAAGCAAACCTTTTTAGAAGCTGTTGTGTGGATGTGTGTGAGAATGCAGGACCTGTTCTGAGACCAGGAATGTGTGTGAAGTGCCTCAGCTGTGAGATCAGGCCTCCATCAGAGGCAGCCTTCAGATGTGGTCAATGGTCCACGCTTCCAGAGGGCAGTGAGAATTTATTCCTGCCTCTGACAGCAGTCACATTCGTGTCATGTTTGTAAGTGTAATTGGAGATATTAATGACTCTAAAAATGACTCATCCTGTTTGAAAATCCAGTTAGCATACTTAGCTCTGGCCTCCTTCAAATGGCATCTGTTCAGGTTGATAACATTCTGTACAAAGTGATGTTTTCTTTTGTTTCAGCCTCACTGTTTTCACTGCCAAAACTCTTTGCACCTATGCCACCGTTTAGTCTCTGTTCCTTTAATAATCTCAATTTTACATCTCATATTTTCTCCAAACGGTGGGGATGAAGACCTTTTTCTCTTTTGTTATTTCAGCTTAATCAATTTACAAATCCCATCTGACAAATTCCTCTCTTTTCCCAGAACACATTGAAGTGCCTGTCCTCCCCCACGTGCCTCCTGATCGTGCCCTGTTCACACCAGTGCTTTCATTTTGTCCCTCCCTCTCCCCTTGCCTTATTACATCTTTCATCTCTTCCTTCCACTCCTTTTCTGCAGCTAAAATATGTTGTGCTCTTGTTCCACTCCATACCTATTGTGCTGTAAAACTCGTAAATCTGAGTCTGTCCCTTCCCTTACTCCCAAGTAACATTCATCAGCTACTTACCAGTTCCATGTCTTCTCATGTGCACATCTTCTGAAGCTGGGGACCTGTCTGTATCACTCCATGGTGTAGCTGCAGTTCAGGTAGGTGTAGGCAGCCTGGCTTCCTCTGCTTGGTACTGGTAACCGTAGCAGTGAAGACACTGAAGCAGAGTCTTTAGTGCAGACTGGTCAATCAAATAGATGGATTTTCCATGGGATGTCTTTGCTCCTGGAGCTTCCCATGCTCAGTTAAAGCTAGCACTCATGTACTTGGCTGTGATACAAACACTCCTCACTTCTTATGTTGGCACATCTTTGGTTGTAAGGTCCAGAAGGTATTGGTATCCTCTCAGTCTGTGCTTGCAGATAGTTGTATGCATTTGAATAGATGCATGTTTTAATAAAAGTAAACACATCCATTATTAATTTAGTCTTGATCATTTGGGTGGATGTGTCTGGATACCCTGCCTACAGCGTGGATACACAATCTCAAGGTCTATGTTACTTTTTTTTGTTGTTCTTTTTATTTACAGAGAGTATGAAGAGGAATGTCCATCTGCCCAGGAGGTGATGGATATAGTGAACATGCACTTGTCTGACAAAGAAAACACACGCAACACTCTACCTAGTTCTATTGTCATTGGTCCTTTCCATGTCATTGTAAAAGGTGTTAAGCAAAATCTGTGTCAAAAATACCAAGAACTTGCCACTGCCATGTTGGACCTACTTGCTAGAAACCTCCATTTGCGGGTGCAGAATGTAAGTTACCTGATTCCACAGATAATCTGTCAAGTGTTTTGTCTTGTCCTGCTTTTGAAGTTGCTGTGTTTGTGAAATGGCCAAAAGATGGCAACTGAGGTCACTTTAATGAGGACATGTTAAAGATTGCAAAGGAGTGATTATTGAAAAAAAACTACGAGAGGGGCGATACACAGACTCAGCCAAATCAAGTATTAATTATATGTAATAAATTTGGTGCCTGCAAGCTGTATCTCTTGAGATTAAATTCTTCAGGACCCTGCCAGCTTGTAAAAATGTGTTGGTGGATTGAAAAGATCTGTCTGGTAGACAACTGCAAGGCCCTTCTGCTTGTTCTGATCATAACTGGAGTATAGACAATTGCATCTGCCAGAGAGTTGCCTAAATCTGTTATTTTCATCCTTTCAACTATGTACCTGTGGTTCCTCTTCCTCTTTTTTTGGCAGTCTCATTCAATTTGAGCTCAAATGAGATGGATGGAGAAAAACTGTGGGAAGAAAAACAGGGAACAGGACTGTGTACTCATCACTTCAAACCACCTTCAGAGTGGGAAGCAGGTGGATTATGGCAGGTTTTCCAGTTTGTCTATTAGCAATTAATGACGTTTTGATGGTCTTTGCTGTGTCCTCATGCAGATCTGTAATACCTATGAAAGTGTCAGCAGCATAATACAGGAGAAGCCAAACAACATCGAGGAGCTGACTGAGCTGCGGGAGTGGATGAAGGGAGTCCCAGAGCAGCTGGCTGTGCAGGAGGTAGGGCTGTCCTTCTGGAGAGGGGACACCAAGGAAGGGAGGAGGAAGTCTGTCAATGCAATGTGTATTGTCTCAGAAGCAGAACTTCAGGGTTTTTTGCTTGAATGTCTTTGCATGCGATGCCATTAAGATTCCTGGCTTTTTATTTTTGTTATTCCTAAGATTTGTATTTTTAAATACACATATTATGAATTCCAATATCTATGCATAACAAAATAGCAGTTAAAAATTGTGCCTAAATGACTTGTGTGCTTTTTCTACCTTCATGATCCATTCTGCATTTGTGTACTGAATAGCTGTCTTCTAAAAATGCATGTTGTTTTCAAGAAAATATTTCTGCTACCAAATGCTCATATTGCTGTTAACATATTTCTTCTAATAGGACATTCTAATGCTGAGTTATTTCAAAGTTAATTGAACTGTAGGTCTTCTCCCAGGTGAACAAATAGGAAACAAAGGCATCAAGCTGTAAACTGACTTGTCCATGCAAAGGGAAGAACCTGGAGGATAACCCAAGACACTCAAATTTCTGTCCAGCACTTCATCCATTAGGTCACACTTCATTGATACAGAAGAGGAGGTGATAATGGTGTGAGCATAGACAGAGGAAGGGGTTGTAAATCCATTCCCACTGTTCACGCAGCAGAGGCAGCCTACATCACACTGCTTGTGTGACTAGCTCCCTGCAAAGGCACCTCATGAAAATTAGGTATAATGCCAGGGAGCTGCAGTCAGTGTGGAGGTCTAAAGGTGTCTGTTTTTTAATAGTCTCTTTCTCTCACCCTGTGCAGGAACTGATTCGTGAAGTCATGGAAGATTACAAGGTCACGGAGATATTCCTGTACAGTCTTTCTGACGAAGATTCCAATGACAAGTGAGCAGAAGGCATTTCTCCCACGGTCGAAGTGGAACACTTTGACCAGCAATTACTATTCTCAGTGCTTCAGGGACCGGGTGTCTGTCTATCAAGGGCTTCAGCAGAACTTTTAAGTGCCTCTCAGGCTGTATGAGCACTGAATTCTTGAAGATTATAGAGCAGAAGTGTGGGCTCATGCTGCCTTCTGGCCTGGGGGAAAGCAAACTGGCAGCTAGGAACCTGTTTAACATATTTAAGCTCTTTTGGGTTGTTTGTTGGGTTTTTTTGAGACATTTGCAAGGTCTCAAAAGTGCACAGTTTAGTCTGTCTCTGGAACTGAATGAACGTTTCCAAGCTAGGAGCACTCCCTGGGTTTCCTTAGGATTAGGAAGGCCCACGAACCAGGGTGCAGCCTTTCCTGCACCCGCAGGATCTCTGGGTCCCCGTCCTGCCCTGGGCCTGACACCACGGGAAGGAACCGGCCCCATGGCCGCTCATTTGCCACCCCCCACCAGGGGCTCCCCAAGACAAGGGACAAGGAGGGCTCTTCACCGAGCGAGGCCACAGGCAGAACAGGCCCAACCTGGACAAAAATACCTCACGCTGACCCAGCGTGCGCAGAGCTGGGCCTAAGGGCGCTGCTCCCGCCCGTCCCCGCTTCCCGCCCAAATGGCTTCGCGCCTGGGGTCCCTCCCTCCTGCCCTCCAGGAGCACAGGGAGGGGGTTTAGAGTCAGTTCACGGGCTGGTGGTTCCTGCTGCTCCTTCCTCCTCGGGAAGAAGGATTTGTTGCATCCTCCCCGGCTTCCCCACGGGGTCCCTCCCGCGGGAGAGGCAGTGTTCCAGGGAGCTCCCTCGGGAGCCCTTCCCGCCAGGAGCAGCAGCTCCAGCACCAGCTTCCACGGGGTCCCGGGTCGGTCCCACCTGCCGGGGCTTCCACAGCAGCCTCATCCGAGTGCAGCGAATCCACATCCACCCCTCCTGGCGCTCTCAGGGAATGTTCCACCGCGTTCCTCCAGGACATCGTGGGTTGCAGGGAAACTTGTGCTTGGGCACCTTCTTCCCCTTCTTCCTCACCAACCACAGGCACCCTCTGCCTCTCCAGCCCAGCTCTTCCCTGCTCAGCTCGCCCTGCTCAGCTCTTACCTCAGGTGTTCTTCGTATGTTAATCACTGAGGCGCATCTGTTGTCTCTCTAATGGCTCCTTTGGAGCCGGGGAAGCTCCTCAGCTTCTTACGGAGCCACCTTGGGGACCCTCCCCCGAGCCAGCAGAGACCCTGGCCCCTCTGCCCTGCTCTGCAGGAGTCTGGCTTTTTCAGGAGCCCTGGAAAGCCACGAGCCAAGACTCTGACCCCATTTTTTTTTTCAGCTCCTTGTGAATACATTCAAAGACAGACATTCCCTCTGGATGCCAGCGGTTATTTTGCTGTCTCCTAGCTTTTCAGCATACGGGATTTGTTCCTTTTAAAAAGGCCCTCCACTTTTCCCCAGCCCTCTCCAGCTGAATAGCCCAGTCACAAGGACTGCATATCAACAAGACAAGCTGGAAAAAATGTTTTGTTGAAACCACACATGTTTCTGTTGGTGTAAAGCTTCCTTGTTTGGTGGGAGTTGGCTCCTTCATTCTGCTATTTTCAGCATTTCAAACATATGCTCAAAAAGCTTCTCTCTCTGCTCCTTTTTTCTTTTTGTTTATTTTGTTGTGTCATGTGAGTGCAGGGGGGCTGCAAGTTATTGGCCGACGAAAATAAGTCTGCAAACCCAGGCCGTTCAGCTCCAGCATGAGGAGGATGAAGAGAAATTTAGCAAAGCCCACATCATAGATCAGAATGGTTTTCAAGACAAACTGGAAGACATGGAGGTAATAAGGCCCTGACTGTCCAGAGAGGGGACCTTGAAGCTCTTGTGGTCAGCCAGAAAACTTTCAGATGAGATTTTAGTTGGATGAGTTTTTAGGTCAATGTATTGTTGGACAAAAAATTATCAAACTCCCCCCTGGTTTCTTATTGGAAGTTGGGCTTTTGATTAAGAGTTTCATTTTTGTGTGGAAGACAATACTCTGCAGAGATACTGATTTTTCACTGAAAACATGTTCACTGATATATATATATATATATATATGTGTATATATATATCCCAATTCTTGGTGCTCAGGCAACATGTGTGCCTCCTTTTACTTGTGTACTCAGTTCTCTGCAGAGCATCACCCATGATGTGCTGCCATCAAGGGGGAAAAAGCAGAGCAGTCATGGAACTTGTCTCCTGTGAAAGACCCTGAAACAATAGCAGAGTTTTGGAGCTGAGATACCTCTAGTTTCTGCTGAAATAGTTAGATTTTTTTTTTTCACCAGAAACTCTTAAATACAGAGGGGAGAGCCATATTGGAAAGGCTATGACCGGTAACCTAGATTATCTTAGAAATAGCCTCCCAAAGTGAGAACACCCCAACAATGGATTTTAAAACAAAAAGACCAAACCAGCCGAACAAACAAAACTAAGCCAACAAAACATAAGAGTTATTAGAGAAGCTCTGGGAATGTGCTGTGAAACAATTCTTGGAAACAGACTGAGTGACCTAGTAGAGCTATTGTTTTCACTTCTCTGATTCCCTAACTAATGCCAGTATAAATTCAGTAGCAAGAAATTTGGGCAAAGACTCATTGCACCTGCTCCTCAGGGATTTAACTATTGTTACAAAGATGAAAGGCAGCTGGTCATTACATTTGCACTTTCAAACACCTGACCAGTGGTTATTGCTTCTCCTCACCACTTTGATTGTGGTCTAAAAAAGTGGAATTGGATTAGGGGAGATGAAATTGCGAGGATAAAAATCTTGCCTTTGAATGCAACAAAGAGCACACCAGCAAGCTGAGACCTCCAGGGACAGCACTTGGCTTCAGAGCCACACCTCATGCCTGCCTTTTCTTTTCCAGCTGACTGTAGGTGGACTTTCTGTCCAGGTGGACGTTAACCAAGCTCATGAGTTGGCTAAAAGAGTAAGGTGGATCAATAAGGAGCAGAAAGATC